>NC_054539.1:55998565-56598565 GCF_017654505.1 Polyodon spathula
ATGTTGGGTCACTCTATGTGCTTGCAGTTAGGCATGTTGAAGAGGATCTTTTATATACTTTGATCTACTGATTGTAACTCAACTACTCATCTCAACAGAGAAACTACAAGAGGTCCAGGCAGCCACTGACAAAGACTTAACATTACAGAAGCTCAAAGAAGTTGTGCTAAATGGATGGCATACAGACAAAGAAAAAAATAACCAAAAAAATTAAGAACTGTTAGATGACAGTCCCACAACAAATGAGGCAGAAAATGCTTCAGAAAATACATGAAGCCCACCTAGGCATAGTAAAATGTAAACATGGCACAGTATATTTTGTATTGGCTGGGATGTCCACGCAGATTGAAGATCTAGTTTCACAATGTGCTCTTTGCAACAGAAACAAAAACAACAATTTTAAAGAGCCTCTGCTACCTCATGACATACCTGACAGACCTTGGGCAAAAATAGGAGTTGACCTCTTCCAGTTTGACAGGTCTGATTATTTGTTATGTGTGGACTGTTATTCTAAATTCACAGAAATATCAAAACCTAGTGAGACTACAAGCAAGACCATCATCATAGACATGAAGTTAATGTTTGCCAGACATGGTATACCAGAAGTGATAATTTCTAATAATGCAACACAGTTTTCAAGCTCAGAGTTCAAAAGGTTTGCAGTCAACTGGAAATTCAAACACTTGTCCTGGATTCCTATCATCCAACACTCCAGCAGAAAGGACTGTTCAGACAGTAGACAACTTACTGAAGAAAGCCCAAGAAAGTGGTGGAGAGCCGTAGAGTACAGGAGCACACCTGTGGATGGAATTGAATTTTCCTCTGCATAGTTACTTATGGGACACAGATTGAAATCCAAGGTACCAGCATCAACAATGCTGTTAAAACCTGAGCACAAGATTGATCTGAAAACAAGGCTGTTCACGCAGAAGCACTTCAATGATAGGCACACACAGGAGTTACCGGTCATTCAGAAGGGACAGCGAGTACGAATCAGGTGTGATGAGAAGTGAAAACCTGCAGTTGTTCTGACAGAGATGCATCACCGAGGTCTTACACAGTTCGCACACCTGATGGAAAAACACAACATGTGGGATCCACATGTTCTCAATGCGGTGATACGAAATCACAATTTGCAGCACAACTGAGATTGATGCAGCACGCAAATTCATGATAGCTTCATATGAGGATTTTTCCCCATGTAAAGCAATGGGATTCTTTTTTTATTGTCCAAAATTACTTTTTTCAGCTATTTAAAAAATATGTCATGTATGGAAGGGTTAACTGTGTGAGAGGGAGATTTTTTATTTTTAAATATAGCTCCCACTATAGCGCCCACATCAAGTTCAGGCCTGTAGATTTAGGTCTATTGGAATAAATACTGAAACTGACTCTACTTAGATATTGATCACATCTGAAGAATCTGCTGATTGAGTTCCATAATGACTCACTGCATGGTGAACTAGTGTGCTGTGTAATGACTACTTTGAGTCTACACGCTGTTTATTGATCTTTTACTTTAAAGATGTCACTGGCCCACCTTTTCAAAAGAACCAATGCAGGATAAACCTCATTCAGATCTTCAGTATTGAAATATTTGTAACAATTTTAACCTCACTTTCAATCAATCAATCAATATTTTATATAGATAATTCAAGATTTTCAATAGTGTAAAAAAAAAAAAAATATATATATATATATATATATATATATATATATATATATATATATATATATATATATATATTACCATGAAAAATGTATAATACATGAAATACAGGGCTAGGATATAAGAATTCTAAAACATTGTTGATAGAGAGAGAGAGAGAGAGAGAGAGAGACAGAGCGACAGGGAGAGAGAGGAGAGAGGGAGTGAGAGAGAGAGAGCTCCTCCCTCTCCCTCTGCTCCTGCGTGCTCCTCTTCTCTCTCTCTGGCTTCTCCTGAGCGAGCGAGAGAGACGAGAGAGAGAGAGAGGAGGAGAGAGAGAGAGAGAGAGAGAGAGAGAGAGAGAGAGAGAGAGAGAAGTAGCAACACAACAGCTAATAACAGATACAAGGGTTAAAGAGCATGGAAAGCAAGAGAGAACAAGTGGGTCTTGAAAGCTGGTTTAAAGCAAGCGACAATGGAAGAAAGTTCCAGAGAATTGGAGCCACAAAGCTGAACAGGCAAGTGTGTACCATGCGCAGTTTCGATCTTGACCATTGTTTGTAAGCAGGGCAAGAGTGGCGTTGTAGAGGGTCACCCCATCATCATCAACTGAGGACCGGAGAGTACCAATTAGAGGGGATGAAGAGACACATTCTGAGAGTTCCAGAGGATTCACCAGATTCTTGGGAGGGAAGGAAATAACAGTATCAGTAGCAGAGGAAGGAACAGGAAGATTAATATTAGCAGTGATTAAGAAATGGTCAGAGAGAGAGAGAGAGAGAGAGAGAGAGAGAGAGAGATCTGAGATGGAGAGATTTGAGGTGTCAAGACCCTTGGAGCCGGTTTTTCAAAACTTTGGTAATCGGATATCCGCATTTCTGGATTATGTTGTGCAATTGGGTTTTTTAAAACATCGAAATGCGATCAGGGTTACTGTGATCCGGATTTGACTTTGGTAATCCCATCGCACTTTTAATGGCGGTTAAATGTTGCGATTGGGTTTTTTCAGAATTTAAAGCGATCAGGATTACATTGATCCGAAATACCCGGGTTATTGTGATCCTACTGTGGAGGTGGATTTAGCTTTTAAAGGACCATAGAACATCGATAATTTATTTGAATTGTCATAGCAAAAACACGCTATATGTCAAAATAAAGTGTTATAATATTTACATATCTATTTAGATTTTATATCCATACAAGCATAAAGGAAAACACGTATTTAGTGGTATAGTTTTAATAAAAAAAGCATACGCCTTCACACATGCCTCCTTAAAGCTCGTCTGAGAGATGCTGGACTCCCGACCGACGAGGAAGACGATGAAGATTTCTAAAAACCAATCCTTTTTTCAAAAGTTTTATTTTTTAATTCAATTTAGATTGAGTTATTTAATTTCTGCTAAGTAGGCATAAATAAAATAACCATTATTTGCATGTGTTATATGTGCACTAACATTAAAAGTGATTTAGATTTTGTTAAAAAATAAATAAAGTTGTGTATTAATAATTATTACCGCGATCGTATTTATTTTGTTAAATTAGGAAAATATGGTAAATAAAGTCTTCTTTAAAAAAAAAAAAAAAAAAAAGAACTAGCCTACTTCAAAAAACTGGATTTCGTAATCATGATAATATTTGTTACCTGGATAAATGTAATCCAGCAGTGACATTTTCTGAAAAACCGTATCAAAATGATCCAGATAAAAGTAATCTCGATCACAAAATGTATGATTTCAAAATCCAGATCACTTTGATCCAAATTTAAAAAATTGAGAAGCAAGGATTTGTTAGTGCGAGAACGACAATTGAAAAAGGAGATTTTCAAATTTGTAGCAGGAAACGTACGTGGAGGAGGAGTTAGTAACGGCATCTGCAGCAAGTATTTCCCAGTGTTCATTCTAGGAGTGGAGAACGAGTGATCCCGCTTTATCCAGGGGATCCAGACGTTAGGTGTCAGAGTAGGAATGAGGCCTCTAGTAGCCAATGGGAGAGATTTGGAAAAGGTCCTCACTACCTGTCCTCGCTCTGACTGCCCCTGGATGTGTGGCTCTTAGACTGGCTGCCCCTTAGAATGGCTGCCGTTCTAAGGCACTGTTTGCCAGTTTTAATCATAACAGGATTTATTTTTATTAACCACTAACATCTTTGCTATTGGCAAACACATAGACCTAATTCATTTATAGACAGTATAGCTCTCCCTCATACAGTATAAACATATCAACAGTGCAGTGGTACATTCAGTATGTACTTATTAAAGAACAACAACACCGTACTTTATCAATGTTTGTCATCAGTCATGTGTTTATAGTTCAAACAGGTGTTCAAATCAAGATGTTCCATTTTTTTTTCATTTTGTTGAACAAGAAATTATTCAAAGCCAACACCTGGTCAGAATGGTGTATTTATTTATATGAACATAATATACTAGTCTTTTAAAACCAAAGAAGCTTGCTAAGCCTCCTAAGCGTGGTGTAGAACATAATGCTTTGAGCAAAATATTTCAATCCTTGCAGTGTTAATACAACAAATTTACTCACCTTGTGTCTGAAATTAATTGATTAATCAAAGAATGGTCTGAAACCCGCTGCCATTAATGGGTACAGGAAATAAAGGGTAGAACAATTATTAATTCAAAGATTCAAAAGCAAAAGTAGTCAAATACCACGGTCAATATGTGCCATATATATATATATATATATATATATATATATATATATATATATATATATATATATATATAATATAATATATATATATATATATATATATTAATATACTTAATAAATAAACCAAGTCTTTCACCTCTCAAATCATAGTGCGCCTAAAGCGAACACGAACATATTTTATATATCGTTTGTTGCATCTTATTTAGTAGCCATATCTATCCCAGATATATTCGGTTACATTATGTACCTTCAGGAGTGTGAGGATGATTTAATCATTTTCTGAATAAATAAATAGCTATTATGAAGTTAAACCTTTGCTTTCTCTGGCCAATCATTAGCTTTATATATGAATTACACAACATACCACCTTGACTTTAGTTTAGTGGTTAGAGATACATAGATAGATAATGTAACAACACAAATTATGGAAACAGCAAATAACTTTATTGCTCATTTTTCCTCACTGAGACTCTTACGAAATATTTTGGTATCCCTGAATAGATAATCATCTTCACTATAAAAATGTGCTAAATATTTTAATGAGCAAGACATCTCATAAAATGTTTCTAAGAAAGCAGTACAACTGGAGTTGGGGAGTTTGCTGCTGGATAATCTCACTCAAATGACTTGCTAAATATCTTGGTTTCCCTGAATAGATAATCATTTCCTCAATGTTCAGTGCAGTGTTGTTCATGGCAGTCCTTCTGACCTTAAAGTGCAACTCTACCAATCCAAAACATTTAACTGTGTAGCACTCCTTTAAAATAGGGCCTTTGCTCTACACAGGTTATGAAAAACAGTATGATGTAGTTTTAGTGTTTTGATTGCTAGTGGAAGTGCAGCCCTTTCTAGTTAGTTTACCATGACCCACTGCTGTTTCCTGCTGGCTTTGTGCCATATTTACAAATATCAATGCTGCTAAACCAGTTACTGTGGTGCAACAAATCCCAGACAGATTACATACTTGTTAAGAACAGATCTTTATATCAAAATAAACAAAATGTTTTATGTATTACTGTCACAAAGACAGCCGGAGTGGGGGACGTCTGACCAGAAACAGGAAAATAAACAATGAGAGAGGTGGAGTTTGGTGGAGCCGAGCGAATGGTCTCGCTCAGCATTTAATGAATGAACAGAAACAAACGGTTATAACAAACAAAAACAGGACACGACACATTCGCCAAAACAAACAGACAAAACGGGCTAAACAAAACACGGTGAGCAGATATTTAACTACAACTACTAATATTATTATTGTTATTCTTATTACCTCTGTCTCCTATCTTGTTCTCCACTCACCAAACACACAACCCTGAGTGGGTGAAAACATGCTGCTTTTATGCAGCTGTACCAAGACTTGATTGCTACTCAATCATTCAACTGGAGTCTCGGTACAACTGCACGTGAATTAATAACGTGCAATTCCCCATGCTCACATATTATTACGTTTTACTTGCACGTGAAGAGCTGTGAAATCCTCGTGACAAAATACAAATATACATTTTCAACACTTGTGTTACACAGACCCGTTTATATCCCGTGTATCAATGACTATACACCAAAATTAAAACACAAGACATAACACAAAATACACACAGGGGCGGGCACTTTGCCACAATGACACATCCATCATTTAGCACACAGTAATAATGCATATTGTTATGTTACAGACATGGTATTTTATTTATTGTAAGGCTTGTATCAAAATATTTCAGCTCTGTCGTCTTACACATTGTGACTGAAACATACTTTCAACAGGGAAATACAGCCTTTTCATATTATAGACGACATGTCATGGATGCTTTTTGCTTAACAAAAACAAGTGTTATAAATGTGTTCTACATCTTTTTCATGAATTGATAGAAGACTCAGAATCCATTTACTTTAGCATCTGGTTGCACGGTAATGGCCATTAAAAGCAGCCTGCAACCATTTTCAGAACAGACAGTCAGATAAAAAGACATGCGGCACAGCAGTTAGTACAGCACAATCTCTATAGGACATGAAAAACCTACTTTTCTTAACTGCAAACAGAAAACCCAGCAACACATACAGGTGATGTGAAATATAAAGACAATGGGCTTGACTCTCCAAACATTTTTACTCCAAATTGCACCAGAACTCAGGCATTCAACTGAGGGGCTTGTTAGTTGTTTATTAGTTTTATAACTGTAAGCACTGACACATTGTAAGAGATGTTAGTTTTTCATATCCTTTGTACATTTATTACCCTATTTTATTGATCATAACAGTGGCTGTGTTTAGATCTGCTGCCGTTTCAGTCAATGGACGGACTATAATGAGTTGCTCTGTCTTCTTGTCAAAGGGACGGGTCCCCATTGTAATTTAATTGAGGTCTGTAATGATGTAATGTGTCAATGACCGGGGCTATATATGCAAAGCTCACATCTCTGTCCTGTTGGGAGAAAGGGCTGCAGTCATGTTCTGTGCAACTCAAAGCAGACGTGACTTGAACATATTCAAGCTGTTCACCAGGGCTAAGAAACATGAATGTCAGAAACATCTGTGTACTGGAAATGCAGTGAAGCCCTACACCCGTCTGGCAAACAAAGCTGCAATGCCACACCCAGGTAGGTATTTTTTTTTTACTTAATGCAGTTTGCATGCACAGTATTTCATTTAGGGTAAATTTGCTTAAAGTTAAGTTTTTCAATTTGACCTTTATGAACAAAGCCTTTCCATTACAGTACCATTTATAAAAAGGTTATAAAAATGAACAGGGAAGTAATAGTGTTTTGGTATGGGATGTTTATTGCCTGATTTACTCCACTCACACAGCTTTCTTATAAAATAACTCCATTAATAAATATTTGTCTCCTTTTAAAATGGTTGCTAATTATTTCAGTGAGCTCAAGCTTATGCATTTACTACCAATGCAGAATGACTGGGTGGGATATTTGTTCTACATTTTACTCTAAAAATATGTTTTTGGGAAATGACAAAGACAATAAAGAATGTTTTTTTTTGTTTAATGCAGAGAATAAAAACTCAACACAACTGACTAGACACAATTTTAAATGTGAATGAGTATAGTAACCAAACACAAATACACAAACTTTGTCGCTAAATATTTTAGTTTTTATAATTATTATATATGGTTTTAAAACACAATTCTGTGGTATTCACACTTTCTCATGCTATCTTATGCAAGCAGACAATACCACGTCAAACTACGATACAGAGTTCCTCAAACTCCAAAAGTAGGTTTAGTAGCCCAAATAAAACTAAAAATATCTAAATATTATGTGATTAATTGCCATTGGCTACTACTGCAATGCTATAATCAACATCCTGAAAAATAGTTGCTTTTGATTTCATCCTGTATTCTTTCTCAAACGCGTTGTATAAAAACATTTCCTTTACCAAACGTGTGAGTTAATAGGCCGTACTCACTTGTGTGGCAAACCTGGAGCTATTATGACATGCTAAACCATGCATTGCAGTACAGCTTTGAAATGGGAGGCAACAGTGACAGTTGCTTTATTCTATGCATTTGGTGTGTTTTGTTTTTTTGTCACAGGAGCTGGTTAGTTAGGCTGGAAAGTAACAGGTCACAGTTCAGACAGACTGGAAGTGGATAATAATATAAATCCCCAGAACCTATATTTTGGCCACTATAAAACACTGGCAGTGGGGTTTGTAATAATAATAATAATAAATGTTTCTGCGATCAACCTATCACTGATAAAGATATGTTTACATTCCCCTAAAGTAAAAATATATACTTTATGTTTAATAGTAGAATCTGAGTACAATCTTCCTTTTTTTACAATTAAAACAAAAATCATTTTGCAGTTTAAGCAGCCAGGACCCCCCAAACTGCACAAAATGACATCTGTACACACAATGTACTCACTGTCTCAGTAATAACAATGATATATTTATTTATTTGAAATTATTAACCATGAGCCTTGTTTCTTGGTCTCAGTTCACAGGACACAGAGAGTTCCAGGCTACAAACCATCCAGATTTGACAAAAAAATCTTCCTGTGGTCAGGCCGTTTCAAAACAGAAGAAGACATACCTGCCACTGTGTCGTGAGTCATCTGCTTTTTCTTCTGTGGTCAGCTGTTACCTAGTGATTAATCAGGAACAGGTTTCGGTGGGGGAGGGATGACAAAATATTATGCCCGATAGCTATTTCACTTTAACCCCTTGTTTTTAATTAAATTCTCATCTTAGATATATATATTTTTAAAGGTGTACATTGCCTGGCCACTTTATTAGGACATGCTGTACTAGGGTGACTAGACGTCCCAGTTTTCCATCAAAGGTCCCGGGCAGGTGCCAGGGCAGCGTGAGGTTGCAAGCATCCAGATCCACCAGGTTAAACCACATCAACAACATCAATATATAGAGCCTCATGCAGTGAGGGAAAAAAAAAAAAGAAAAACGAAAAATGCAGAAGTGCAAATATATACATATATATACAGTGCCTTGCAAAAGTATTCAGACCCCTGACCAATTCTCTCATATTACCGAATTACAAATGGTACATTGAAATTTTGTTCTATTTCATATTTTATTTTTAAACACTGAAACTCTGAATCAATTATTGTAAGGTGACATTGGTTTTATGTTGGGAAATATTTTTAAGAAAAATAAAAAACATTTACATTTTTCTTTTTTCTTTTTTCCTCGCTGCATGAGGCTCTGTATATTGGTATGTTGTTGATGTGGTTTAACCTGGTGGATTTGGATGTTTGCAACCTCACGCTGCTCTGGCTGACCTGAACAGCTACACAATTACAGTATTGCACACGATTGTAGATTCATTTTGAATATAAACTAAATGAAAATGCACGGCGCACTGAGGAATATGTGCGTCTGCCTGCGTTAATCATTTTATTAAAATGTTCATGATTACTCTAGTACCTTTTTTTTTTTAAATTATATATATATATATATATATATATATATATATATATATATATATATATATATATATATATATGTGTGTGTGTGTGTGTGTGTGTGTGTGTTTTTTAAATAGCCACTACAATAGCCTATATTTAAATGTTTTAATTAGTCTTATCAATTATTTAACAATGTGTTCCAGTTCTGAGCTTTAAAAATCCTGTCAGCCTATGCTATACCCTAAGTCTGTTGATTACTGTGACAGGCTGAATGAATGATACATTATGCATATATGTGGATCAGGTCTCCCTAAAAGGCGTCTTGCATAGCCACCCCATTCCCAGGATCTCAATTGCAATGATTCTTTTTGGGATGATGTATTCATCATTACAATCCTCTGCCTACCTGTCTCCACCAATTGCATGAAATATTAAGGACTAAATACATTAAGATACCTCAAGCCACCTCTCGGCACCTTGTAGAGTCTATGCCACATTGTGTCAAGGCTGTGATTAGGGCAAAAGTGGTCCCAACCCCAAATTAGGTACAGGTCTTAATACAGTAGCAGTCTATATGCAGTCTACCGTCGAACAAATTGAGAAAACCACCCAGTACTGTTCCAATACTTATGTTCTTCATAAATAAAATATGAATTAATGTAAATGTCAAAAGTTGGAAAGTCTGAAATCCCTTACCGTTCTGGGAATTAATAAATTACAGATTGTCTTGACTATTAAAACATCTGTGGTTGGGTGTTATGGTTTAAAAAACCATAATGTGTTATGTGTTTCATTACAGCACATTTCCTTTATAATACTTAAAGAGCTGCTTCTTCCTGCGTTAAATGGTACTGTGCAGCAATGTTGAGAATCCAGAATTGCATACTGTACAATCACACTCAATAGACAGACTTTGTTCACGCAAACTCAATCTTCAAGGATAAGTTTATGAGTTTGAGGTTTATTGAACTTAGATTCAGAAGGCAAGTTCTGGAAATGCAATGTCCTCTGGTTATTTGAGGTAGAAATAAATACATTTTATTGGTTAAAGACTGTGGGAACTAACATAACACAGACAGCTGATATTCAATCCCCCAAAAATGAGTGACTGAGCTCCTCTGGTAAGTCACATTTCCCTGGGATGTGCAATAAATATTTGTAAAGACAACAGTAACATGACAAGGGAACATTAGAAAAACAAGCAAATAAATAAATAAATAAATAGGATCACAGCACAACATTGTTTCCCATGACAGATTTGTTTTAACTCTCATATAATAATAAAAATATAACATTTGAGAAATTCTTCTTTCCAAAACCATTACAATCACAATATTGTCCTTATGCTACTGATTTTAAGGTCTGGTGTTTTTAAATAATTGTCATTGTTTTACCAAAGACTAACATTTCAATTACTGTGGATTAAATCACAGTTGCACCAATAATTTTTAAATGAGAATGGATTAGTTTAATGTTATTGGTATGGGTTCTTAATGAATTAACTTAATGTAGGTCAAAACTTGAAGGAATTAGTGCAAGTATTCAATCGGTCCCACTTTATGAAAACCAAGAAAAAGGTGTTTGATGTTTCTGTGATTGTAATGTCGACTACTATTTAGGGTTTGATACTTTGATATTCATGAGACTTCTAGTTCTATGGCATGCAACTGGGTTCATTGTTACAAGGCTTACATACTCTGCTGCTTTGAAGAGACTGGTTAGAAATCTGTGCAAACAAATCAGAGTTGATGAGTGAGATAAGAAGAAATCTGGTATCTTTCATTTATAGTTTCTGCATAACAGCTAAAGGCAGGTCTGTTTATCATAACCCAATATAAATTGCTATAACGATGTTAGGTTACACGATAAACATAATACATGGGAAAACATGACTAATCTGATACACCTCGACTTCCTGCTTATCTTCAGGCTGTATAGGCTAATCCAGTCTGGAAATGCACCGCACAGCTGCACAAAATACTCTTAACAGACGGCTCTCAGAAGGGACATTATTTGCTGTATGTTCTTTAGACTGACAGCTTGTATAAGTTTTCGTTTCATACTACCCTGCCCTTTGTGAAGAACTGTATATAGGGTGAAATCTTCACTGTTGAAAACAATAAATCCCCTTTTATTTGTAGATGTTGATCAGCAAGCAAAAGACAATCTCAAGGCTACTTCGCAAATATGACAAAGTCGGAGAGATTATTTATTTATTTTTTTTAAATCCCTCTTACTGCAGTGATTTAGAGAATAGAACTCAAACCCCAATGCACTACAGTGGCTTTGAAACAGAGTTTAAAGTTATAGGTGTAAAAAGTTGTCAGGATGTTAACAATGAAACAAAGAAATTACAGGTACGTTATTTAAACAGTTGTAGCAACATCTTACTCTTTAAGAGTGTTTGACTATGCATTAAAGAGGTTTATTACCTTGTAACCAGTTCCATATGAAGACCATTATGATCACTGGAACCTCTCAAGGGATCAACAAAATGGGGCTCCAATAGTGGAGTGGACTTACTATTGAAGGTCTATTAACATTGAGTTCAATGGACTTGACACTGTAAACGTATGATCTTAATTACATGTTCCACTGTAGTATAAATATGTAGGACAGAAAAAGAAAAGTTGTCCCTAGATGTAGAACTAAAACTCAATCCCAAGTTCAGATCTTGAAGGTTTTTACATGCATTATCGCTGCAGTTATCACAGAGGGAACCTACCAGGTTTCAAAAAGTAAGCTTGTGTTTCCCCAATTTTATTTTTGCAGGTTTGAAATGTTGAATGCTGCAAGAAACAAGGCTCGAGTGAAAACCTGCTACATAATGATAGGAATGACTGTGATTGCCTGTTTCGCTATGATTTTATCCGGTAAACAGGTATGAAACAAGAAACATGAATACCTTTTAATAAATGTTTCACACACACAGGGATCACATCATCACAATGGTACAGAAATTTCTGCAGAAAACTGTCTAGATCTCAAAACGGACAACATTTTTTGTAACTTGCATACTTTTGTGTGTGGGCCAGGCTATATATCATTGAACCAATTCAGTTGAATTTGTGTACTATACTATTTAAGTTCTTCAAATGATGATAGTTTTTTTAAATCTTGACCTTGCAGGCTGCCGGACGTCATGAAACCCTGACAAGCTGTAATCTAGCAAAGAAAGCAAAATGGAGAAAAGAAGCGCTGTGTGAGCAGTAGATTGCATTGGCCGCTGCTTCCAAGAGACCTTAAAACAGCGCGTTTGTCACTGAATGTTATGGAGAACCACTTCCTTAAATTGTTCACATTTACAGTATACAGTATGTTATTTTATTGGGGGATATCCTAGACTATAATTACTATGGATAAATAAAAGCTAGAAGGCTAAAAGGCTGCTGCAAAACCTTTTTGATACCTCGATTTTTGTATTATAATTCAAGGATATAAGATGATGTTGAGTTTCCACAAGAAATAATGGTCACATTTTGGTCACAGTACAAGGTGAAATGCAAACACAGTTACCCTATACATCAGAACCCTGAATGACCAAATCATCAAGTTGTTAAGCTGAAAAATGGTCTTATGGACAGTAGCCATAGCAAAGTCACTCAAAGTACTCTAGCACTGTCAACAACTGGTCAACCAGATACTGTTTTAGATACACAAATATAAAGTGCTATAATTCAAGACAACATGCTACATACAAGTATTTAGAACATTAGCCACTAATTAATATGACAGACACCAAATTACACAATCTGTGGTAGTTTAACAATCTTAAAACAAAATAAATAAATTTAAGCAATTTCAAATATTTGACAAAGGTATTGGCACCTTTACATTAAGTCTGTAAAATTGTTACAGAACTCATTTAAAATTATATTCATTGATTGAAAACCATTACACAGTAACTAAACTGCATTATAAAGTCAATAGCCAGTAAAAGAGATAATTATTTCCAACATTTGTTGAATAACTTTTTAATGGTCAAGACAAAGGAGTTGGATTAACAGCCAAAGAATTAAAGAAAAATTTAGAAGCATCAGGAATATTAGCAAGGCTCTAAATTAGCAACAAAAAGGGCAAGGCCAAAATTGTCTTCAGTTCATACACTTATTTGTAGAGGGCACCAAGGCCACTGAACTAAAGTCAAGGTGGTATGTTGTGTAATTCATATATAAAGCTAATGATTGGCCGCAGAAAGCAAAAGTTTAACTTCATAAATAAATAGCTATTATTCAGAAAATGATTAAATCATCCTCAAATTCCTGAAGGTAAATACCGTAACCGAATATATCTGTTATAGATATGGCTGCTAAAGAAGATGCAACAAACGATATATAAAATATGTTCATCTTAGCGCACTACGATTTGAGAGGTGAAAAACTTGGTTTATTGGAGTTGACAGACATTTTTTTCAGCTTAATGCGATGTAAGACCAGAAAGTGGAAACTCCAGAAAATGGTTATGCTGCGATTGCTGCAGTTGACTACAGCACAAATCACCGTTTAGTTTTAGATAACCCAATTTGTTTCTTATCCGTTAAAGTCACATACATTTGCCTAACAGTGAATGAACATATGAATGAATATATAAATAAAACAACAACTTTATGGGCCAAATAATGTACATCATACCCCTTTCAGATGGCTGTTTCCTTGTTTTCCGAGACAAAATAATTTGTGCATGCCCGGGCAAGCACAGTATATGGTATACAACACCACAACGCTAACCTTTACACTTTTACCTACCTTTTTTTAAATTGAGAGGAGTGACCTTTTGCTGCGTTTCAGCCCTTCGTTATAATTACTTTCTTTATTTAAAGTTCCCATGGCATTTTGTTAATGGCAAGTGTGTAACACACAAACATTGTGTATTTTTATTTTTAAATGCAATGTTTCATTTTAAGCATTTTTTTTTTTTTTTTTAATCCCAACTGCTGCATGAAACTGCGGTTACCGTATTCTGCTGGTGTTAACACAGCACCTCTGAACTGCCAGGCATTTGTGCTCTGTCAGATTGTTATCGTTTCTCTTGAGCTTTAGTTTAAAACTACATTTTACTTTTCTTTTTAAAAAGTGGTTAAAGTTTACTAAATGTTTGACACTAATATGTTACCGTACCTTGAATTATGGTATAAGCATAGGGTACCAATACTTTTGCTTGCAACAGTATATCATTTGCTTTGTGCCATGATCAAAATTTGGCCTGGAATCTCAGATGACGTACTGTGATGTATGGGAAGCACATGAGATGCATCATTTATTACATTTATTATTTAGTAGCAAAAGGTTTGTGCAAGAGAATTTTGTTTTTAATTGTTCTATGGTACTTTAACATTTCTTAGTAAAATGTTACTGATTATGGGGTTTTGATTGCTTTATTACAAATACAAGGTAACAGAAATTAGCAACCTTACAGTCCAGAATGAGGCAGCCCTCTTTTCATTTAAATGTTCTGAACCAATACAAATTTGTAGGTAAAGCAATCAAAGTTTTTGGAGATCTGTCGTTTTGTGGTTGCTACCAGCAACAGTGCTCAAAAGAAAAATACAAAATTTACACACAGCACACATTTTCATTGAAAAGAAATGTAGAAACATGAAAAAAATATTAGAAAATGTAGACATGAATGTACACATATTTTTGAAGGAATTATCAGCTAATCTTTATCACATAAAATTTAACTTTCTCTGGCCTGTGGCATACTGTACATGTATTTTGTACAAAACTATTTCTGCAGTTTGTGATTTTATGAAAGATGCAGTTTTCTACAAACATGAAACTTAGGACCCCATTAATAAAACTAACTTGTGAGGATGTTTTTATTTTTAACTATTAGATTCATGGAAACTCACTTACTATGCCCACTAGGTCAATACAATTGGGGGTTAGTTTAATTAGAAAAGTAACCATTCTAAAAGGTGGAGTATAGCCATTAATAAATCAGCATTTTTTACTGACTTCAGTAGCAATGTCTTTAAACATTGGCTAAACACTTCAATTCAATTAGAACAGAATGGTCAGTTGCCATATAATTTAAATATTGGATATTGAAACACATGACGATTTCAGGTGCTTTTCTGATACTGTTTATTAGGCCACGTTGATCACTTTTTTCTTTATTAGATAGTACAGAATTGAGTAAACATCCCCAAACAGTGGAATACATATTCCATATGCATAATTGTATCATATTAATGAATCACTAATGTAACACTTCGTTGCTTTCTTGAAAAGTTGTTACATTATGTAGAGAATTAAATGCTTAAAAAAGTGAGGTATGCCAGCACAGTAGACACTAAAGTTTAGTAAACATAACAAAGCAGTGAACAAAAACTGCCCCATCCTTCCCATTACAAAAGATCTCACATTATATTCCAGTTGATTTGACTGCAATGGACAATAATTGTGAAACAAAATAAAAAATCCTTAGAAACATTCACAGTATGGTATACAAAAAAAAAAAAAAAAAAAAACTGATATACATGACTGTATAATCTGATCATTTCTTTAACAACCAATTTTTTTAAAAGACAAAATATATTAAAATAATCAAAATCCTGTGAATGACAATTGCAATATCAATTTAGATTTACCAAGCCTTTACAAAGGTTCGATGTATATATAATATACAAAGAATTAATTAATTCACAGCGGAGAAGTTTTGTAAAACAGTCATACGATTTACATTTTTGGCCCTAATTGATAAGCAGTACAGTACCCACGGAAGCCATGTTTAATCAATTATATCTACTTATAATTATAAAGATAATACAAAAGAAAATTGAAATCTATTAAAATGTGATGCAGCTTCATTGATTTGACAAAAAAAAAAAAAAAAAAAAAAAAAAAAATAAATATGAGCTTCATAACAGCAATGTAATAAGCTGATAATCTACATCATTATCGCGGGGAAAAAAATTTAATCCGCAGGTATGTTCTTTAAAGCAGTATAAATCAATCTGAATTCAGAATATATTTTAAAATCAGAAAATTACTTGGGAGAGCAGTACTTCTCTTCTGTTCTGCCCTTTACCTTAATATAAAGTAACGACCAGCAGTGCTGCAATCAAATTCACTGACAAATACTTTGCAGCCAACAAAATGTTTTCAGATGAACTGTTGTGTAACAGTATAAAGCAACCCATATATAAACAGAAGATTTTTTTTTCTAATAGATTCTTTAAACAGAATAAATAAGGTAAATAGACATTAAAAGTATGACATGGTCTAAAATACTATACAAACCATGCACATATTTCCATTTATTTAAATTAAATATATAAATCAAGTGCAGCTTTCTAAATTTCCAAGAAAATAGTTTACACAAACATTTAAATGAACCTTAAAAAAAAAAAAAAGGAATAAAAGGTGCAGGAGCTGCCTTACATTAACCCTCTAAAGAATAGGACAGTTTCAGGCTTTGGCCATGAGAAGAAGAACAACATTTAAATAATAATGTTAATGATAACAAAATAAACTTGGAGAACTCTTGCCTGGAGGCTGTTCAAATTATGTGGGTTTGTAGTTACAGCTGAAACCCCTCCATTGGTGCCTCCTGTTGCTGAAAGATGAACTGTTGTTGGGTCTCATCAACCTGTGGGGCAATGCTGGAATCTTCTTCTTCCACACCAAAATAGTGTTCTATTAAATCAAATGCCTTCTGATAGATCTCTTGGTTCTCATGACTTTGGAGAAATTCAATTTTATCCAGACCTATAAGGAAACAAAGTTATATAATAAAGCGAATAACATTTTTTTTCAATTAATGATGGAGTTTCCATGATGTTTTTTTTTTTTTAGCTCAAGACATTTGCTCAAGAAAAATGTCTTGTGTAAAATGCTTTTTTGCGTTTCTAGTCACTCAGTTTACTTCAGTAAACCGGGCTTTCCACCCGACAAAAAGGTGGGGGTTGATATGTAAATTAGCTATACGTAAAGTGCTCATGCTGTTTTTGAAGATTACTAGTGAACTTTTGTGAAAATGTGGTTTCCATGTGCAGAGAACTGGAACATGAGTGAATATAAGCTGCTGTAACAAAGTAAAATACATGATGCCAGGTTGATTAATAATGTGTTTTACTGCTCTTGCCCAAATTGCTTTTCAAATGTCATTAGGTGGAGTGTCATCTCGTTAGTAGTACTGTTTCAACTAAATTTATCTTTTGACTCAATTAAAAATGAACTCTGGAGGTATAAAATGAAACTACCAGGTACTGCAGGTCGCCATGGCTGAAAACCGACAAACTGTGTGTGTGTGTGTGTGTGTGTAGCAGGACAGGGGGTCTGCAAACTGAAAAATGATTTGTTTATGGCAGGGACAGAGTTAAAGCCTCCCTGCCCAGGTAATTGTTTAATTATCACCTGCACCTGGCAATTATTAAAAATTAGAGCCAAGTGCAGAATATAAAAGGAAAGCAGTCAGCCTGCTCGGGGCTGCTGCTGTGGAGTGTAGAGCCCGACTGGAAGTCGTAAAGCTCTGTGTAAAACATACGTTTGGTTTTATAAACATCTGTGTTAGTGTTTTGTTTTAGTGTTATATGTCAGGTAAACAGCTTAGCTGTCCTGCGTGTTAGTCAGGGACCTGCATATGTTTAGTTAGTGCTCCAAATAAGAGCCAGGTGTTTGTTTTGTTTATTTCATTTTTGTTTATTAAAAAGTGCACGTGAGCGCTGTTCCTTTCAGTCCTGTGTGTTAGGTTTTTACTTTGAAGGGTGAAGAACCTGTGCGAGCCGGTGTGGTGAGCTGCAAGATTACTATTACACACACACACGCACACTCTCTCTCTCTCTCTCTCTCTCTCCCGGTCAAAAGTTTTAGAACACCCCCATTTTTCCAGTTTTTATTTAAATTTAAGCAGTTCAAGTCCAGTGAATAACATGAATGGTACAAAGGTAAGCGGTAAATTGCCAGAGGTTAAAAAAAGTTTCGGTTACCAAAAACTGAAAAATAATGTACATTTCAGAGTTATACAAAAAGGCCTTTTTCAGGGAACAAGTAATGGGTTAACAACTTACAGCTGTTCTGCAGCAATGGAAGTAAATTAAGCCTTGAAAGTTGATGCTAACAATTCCTACAGGTGTCCCAACTTCTGTTGATTACTTACAAACCCTCTGTCTGTATAAAAGCAGTGTTGGAACAGACTGTGTTAATACACCCTATTAAGCATTATTTGGACAGTATTGTACTGCAGAAAGTAGTATATTGCTTTCATAATGGTGAGAAAAAGGCAATTAACAAAGGAAGACAGACAGACCATTATAACCCTTAAATGTGTAGGTCTTTCCTTTAGAAAAATTGCAATGAAAGCCAAGGTGTCAGTGAGTACAGTTTCCTACACCATCAAAAGGCACTTGGAAACTGGAGGAAACGCTGACAGGAAGAGGTCTGGCAGACCGAAAGCCACAACAGATTCAGATGACAAGTTTCTGAGAGTCAACAGCTTGTGTGATAGGTGGCTCACAGGACAACAGCTTTGAGCACAGCTTAACACTGGTCGAAGTAAGCAAGTCTCAGTTTCAACTGTGAAGAGAAGACTTCGAGCTGCAGGTTTGACAGGTCGAGTGGCAGTAAGAAAGCCATTGCTAAGATGGCAAAATAAGAAAAATAAGCTTGGCTGGGCCATGAAGCACCCCCAGTGGACTACTGAAGACTGGGTCTTATGGACCGATGAATCAAAATTTGAAATCTTCGGTTCATCACGCAGGGTTTTTGTACGCCATCAAGTAGGCAAAAGGATGGTTCTTCGTTGCGTGACACCGACTGTCAAACATGGAGGAGGAAGCATGATGGTCTGGGGCTCTTTTGCTGGATCCAGAGTCGGCGACTTGCACAGAATAAGTGGCACCCTGAACCAAAACGACTACCACAGCATTTTGCAGCGCCATGCAATACCCTCTGGTATAAGCCTAGTTGGTCAGGGGTTCATCCTACAGCAAGATAATGACCCAAAACATACCTCCAAGCTACGTCAGAACTACCTTAGAAGAAAAGAACAAGACGGTAGGCTTCAAAACATGGAATGGCCAGCACAGTCTCCAGAATTAAACCCCATCGAGCTGGTTTGGGATGAACTGGACAGAAGGGTGAAAGCAAAGCAACCTACAAGTGCAACACATTTGTGGGAACTTATGCAACGGTGTTGGGAAGAACTTCCCGAACAATATTTGATTTCCATTGTAGAAAGAATGCCACAAGTGCGTTCGGCTGCTATATCTGCAAAAGGTGGCTACTTCTCAAAATTTTAGATTAAATTTTGTTAAACAAAAAGATTCCATGATTTCTTTTTTATCGCCAATTGTTTATTTGTTCTATACTTTAATTTTAGAGTACACTGAGACATTAAACTGCATAGATTTAAATAAAGACTAGAAAAATGGAGGTGTTCTAAAATTTTGACCGGTAGAGTGTGTGTGTGTGTGTGTGTGTGTGGTGGATACTGATGAAATGGACTGGTGCAGCATTAATTTATTACAAAAATTGCCACTACCTGCTGTATCCTGCACAAACTCTTGTCAACAAAATTAATTTTTCAGTAATCAGTGGCTGTCTGTGAGACAGATGGGGAAGGTTACCAGTGTTGCCAAGTCTCGCGAGTAAAAAAAGCGGCACTGTCTTTCAAAACGAGCCCAAAACAAGTGCAACCAATCTTAAGTGCTTATGCAAATTCCAACCATCGACTCAAAAAACAAACCCAATCCCAGCTATTATAAGTGGACTTGGCAACTGTAAAGGTTACCTCAACCGCCAGTTTCAACTGGACAGCAGTGATATGAAGAGGCTTGTGCTGTCAAGAGATTCTCTCCTTTCTTTTAAGTTGTGTTGGATTTACTGTTGTGTTAAATATTAATGATGCAAACAAATACTATGTTCATTTGCAATTTTAATTGGTCAGTTCTGAGAGGGCATCAACAACTTGTTGAATTTTGTTGCACTGTTTTGGGCGATCGAGCTGGCTCACGAGATCCAGTTCAACTATACTTATTAACGTGGAGGGCGGACATGCATCGTCTTCGGGCATAGCTGGGATTTAAAAAAATCAGGAATAAATTCAGTTAGACATTTAAGCAGCTCACTTTCTCAACGTGTTTCACTTTAGAATAGTTTTTACAGCAATGGTATTCTCAAACACCTGCTTTAATACTATAACAAGGGCTTAACACAGTTCATGGTACGTGATTTTATACAGAACTGTAAACCCACAAGTGATATACAACATGAGAGTCCAGACAAAGCAAAATACAAGAATTAAAAAAAAAAAAGCCACCCACATTATCATTAAAGTGAACTACACCACTGCTAGCCATAAAATTGCCCATCAGCCACTACTTTCTGCTGTTACTGTGGATTCCAAGACAACTGGCTTGCTCCCTTGCAATATTTATAGTTAACGATAAACACACTCATTAAGATTTATACATGAAATGTGGGTTTCCATGCAAAACTGGGCATGGATTTTCCTTGTGTGTTTTGTCATTTTACATGATTAAAGGAAACTTACCCTATCCCTCTCTTTGGCCATTTTCTTTCAGCCACAAACACCAAACGTGCACGTGCATCCCCATTTCACGTGTAAATTGACATGCACGGAAACCCTGTGATTGTTAACAGTACAATAGTATAATACATGGAAATCCTACCATATGCTTCTTCTATAAAGGAGCAGTAAGGGTTGATGCCTGTACCATTCTGTTTTGCTTCTTGCTCTCCCAATCTTAAAATATTTTCCAGACCGTTCAAAGCAACTTGAACTATTTTAGAGTCCATCACTGTCAGCAAGTCACAAAGAGGCTTGATGGAATTCAAGGACACCAAGTACCTAAAAAATACAATAAAATGTTTCATTTGTCAATGGGATAGTCATCACAAACAACTTGCGGAGATTACCTGCCCGCACATAAATGAGCAGTTTCAGTACAAGAATACATTTGCCACAATACACTGGCCCATTTGGTCAGGCCAATCGGAACATCAGCGCAGCTCGCTAAAGCCAATTGAGGCAGCAAGGGAGATAATTTAGTTCCCTTCCAGAAAAAAACACAAAAAACATCCATTTATTTTGTTATGTTTAACAGTATTTTTTAGGAATTCAGAAGTAAATAGGAAGTGCTGTTCAGTCAGTCTAAAATGAGGGATGCAAGTCGGTTATGATCTGTTCATTTTTTTTTTATCAACTCTTTCTGCTGTTTTTTTACATCTAAATCGATTTTCAATAAAACCAAAATGAAAGTTTAAAACCGAACTGTCTTTGTGCAGCCAAACGACCAGACCTCAAGAAGACTTGATGCAGACTGGACTGTTTAATACAAAATCTCAGACTTCTTTTCAAAATGTAAAAAAACAATAAACATTATATTGGTATTAGTGTTCAATAACACTATTGAGCTTATTTATCACAGTTGAAAAAATGACATGCATAATTGCATGTGTTCTGTTGCTGTAACTGCACTGAAGTACTATCTAACCAGTAGGTTTGTTTAAAGAAGAAAGTTAGTATTATTTTGGCTTTCAAGCCAATTAGTCACAGTGTAGAAATAATAAAATAATGCATTAATAGACATTATTTTCCAGGTACCTCCACTGTCACCACAGTCAGTTGTAGGTGGCAAATCACATCTTAGTAGAACGGTAGATCATGCGATATATACATATGACTATGGGCAAGGAAGGCCCTTACACTTGACTTCAATCAATATGCAAATAGAATGTAATAAAACAAACAAAACTAATTTCAATACATGCATTTTCTTTCTACACTTTTGCATTTCGCTGCTGTAGTCAGTTTAGCATCATTATTATACATATATATTTTACTATGGCTACACCGACTGATTTAACAGAGATGGAAGACTAAAATTATTATTATTTTTTTACTTATGTTTTTTAAACTCAAACTTCCAGCTTCAGCTTTTCACTTCCTAGGATACATTATTATTATTATTATTATTATTATTATTATTATTATTAAAAGGTTTAGGTTGGGATAAGCAGGGAGTGTTTGCATAAGTAAACAGCTCTAGGCATCTGAACACCCACACTAAGTATGAAGCCGCGGGTTTCCTTACTCAGGGCTGTCAGAATCATTCAGGTGAGTCTTGTTATAATTTTTGACTTATGTTACCATATTAAAATTATTAAGGGTGTCAATATGAACCGTTTAGGTGCAGCAGTGTGCGAGGAGCTCCCAAAAATGCCCGCCTGTGTAGTGGCAATGTACTGACTATGCTTTTTCATTGCATGTAAAAAATCAGTTTCGGTTTTCTCTGTTGAGAAATTTATGCAAATTTTATGCAATTACTGGTTTTGGTTTGGGAAAATTATAGATCGTTGCATCCCTAGTCTAAATGAATACCACATAAAATTCATCATCGACTGGTAACATAGCTCGTGTAGTACCTGATCTGTTCAGGTGTTCCTCCTGATGTTGCATTAGTGATGGCCCATGCGGCTTCCTTTCTTGTGCGAAACTCAGCCTTCTGTAGAATCTCAATTAGTACAGGGAATATGTTTGATTCTATTACAGCCTGCAAATAAATAAAATAAATGTAGTACATCAATAGATTTACTTATTATATATATATATATATATATATATATATATATATATGTGTGTGTGTGTGTGTGTGTGTGTGTGTGTGTGTGTGTGTGTGTGTGTGTGTGTGTGTGTGTGTGTGTATTGCAGTCTTCATTTTTTTCATTTTTAAAAAATTAAAGTGCAAAATTTCAACTGCTGAAATAAATTACCAACTAAACTCTAAACTGAAATTATATTTTGTATATTTTTTAAATTCCAGTCAAATGTAATAATCAAATGCATTACCTGGATCTGAGTTCTGTTTCCTGCAGTGATATTAGAAACAGTCCAACAGGTTTCCTTTCTTATAGATTCTTTAGGACTACTCAGTAGATGAAGGAGACAGGGCAATGCTGAGCAGTTAAGTATTACCTAAGAGAAAAACAAATCAAGTAAAAATGGAAGCAGTGAAAGATGCTAGTTATAAAAAGCTAATAACGTACTCCCATGTATTATCAAAATCTAAATTGGACAGTAGCTTGTATATTTTTTATTTCACGTTTCAATTTCTGGGGCTGAATAACATACAAGTTTTTTAATATGGGTCAAAAAAATAAAAAAAACATTCCTGCTAAATCAACAGTGCAGCCAACAAAAGTCTGAACTCATAATTTTTAGTAAGAATATAACATGGAAAAATCCACTTGCCCTCTCCCCATCACTTTTATTTAACAGCAAACACAATCAATCTGTGATTAATAACCATTTTTACTTCATGAAATTTAAGACGGAAAGTGTAAGTGGCAGCAGTATCACTGGCACTAGGTTTACACAGCTCTTTTTCAGTGGCTTTTTTTTCTGAACCCAAAGTTGAAAAGACCAGTTATTTCTTAAGGATTTATTTAAATATGATCTGTTATTATACAGCAAATTTTTACCTTGCACAGCAAAAATAAATAAACAATGCAGTTGCCTTAGTTTCAGGAATAACAGCAAATGATGACATATCACTTTAAAATAATAAACCACACAGGCTTATACAGACAAATGGGAATACGAACCATTCACATTCCTGGCAGTCTGTAGTTTTTATAGGGTTACAGTAGGTAGACCTGGTGGTCCAGTGGTTAAGAAAAGGGCTTGCTACCTGGTCCCCAATTCAAATCCCAGCTGAGCCACCGACTCACTGTGTGTGACCCTGAGCGAGGTTCTGTTTGTAAGTGACTCTGCAGCAGTTGTTGATGCGTAGTTCACCCCCTAGTCTCTACAAGTCGCTTTGGATAAAAGCGTCTGCTAAGCCAATGTTTCTCAACCCTGTTCCTGGGGACCCACTGTGTCTGCTGGTTTTCATTCCAGTCAAGCTCTCAATTACTTAACTGACCTGATAATTTGCATAATTAGACCTTTTTAATTGTTTTCAGCTGTTAAACAGTTGCAGACTTCAATATAATTATGAAATGTTATAGCTAACTTAAATCTAAACTGTTTAAAGAGCTGAAAACAGTTAGGTCTAATTAAACAAATTATCAGTTCAATTAAGGATCTAGTTACGCAATTGACAGTTTGGTAGGAATGAAAACCAGCAGACACAGTGGGCCCCAGGACCAGGGTTGAGAAACACTGTGCTAAATGACTAATAAAATAAAATAAAACAATGAAATGCTTTGCTGGAGCAGGGCATATCTTGCATCAATTGGGCACAGACAACACAACTGTTTGCATAATTTCGATACATTTTAAATTTATAATGTCCCCTGACCAATTCTCTCATATTACCGAATTACAAATGGTACACTGAAATTTCGTTCTGTTTCATATTTTATTTTTAAACACTCAAATTCAGAATCAATTATTATAAGGTGACATTGGTTTTATGTTGGGAAATATTTAAGAAAAATAAAAAACTGACATATCTTGCTTGCATAAGTATTCAACCCCTGTGCTGTGGAAGCTCCCAGTTTGCACCGATGAAAGAAATTGCCCTAAAGAGGACACAATTACCTTGCCATTGGCCTCCACCTGTGAACCATTAAAGTTGCTGTCACATTTTCTGGATAAAAACCCCACTGTTGAAGGGTCATTGGTAAGGCTGTGAATCTGAAGGAAAATGAAGACCAAAGAGCATTCTACAGAAGTTAGAGATAAAGTAATACAAATGCATAGATTAAGGAAAGGGTACAAAATAATATCCAAGTGTTTGGATATCCCAGTGAGCACAGTTGGATCAATAATCAGGAAGTGGAAACTGCATCACACCACCCAGGCACTGCCAAGAAAAGGCTGTCCCTCAAAACTCAGCGCTCAAACAAGAAGGAGACTTGTGAGAGAAGCCACAGAGGGAGGCCAACAATCACTTTGAAGGAGCTACAGAGTTCAGTGGCTGGGAGTGGAGTAATGGTGCATCAGTCAACCATATCAAGAGCTCTGCATAACACTGGCCTGTATGGGAGGGTGGCAAGAAAGAAGCCATCACTCAAAAAGTACCATCTGAAAGCATGTCTGGAGTTTGCCAGAAAGCATGAGAGTGACCCAGCTGTGATGTGGGAAAAGATTTTGTGGTCAGATGAGACCAAGATAGAGCTTTTTGGCCAAAACTCAAAGCGCTATGTGTGGCGCAAACCTAACACTGCCCATGCCTCAAGACACACCATCCCTACAGTGAAGTATGGTGGTGGCAGCATCATGCTGTGGGGATGCTTCTCATCAGCAGGGACTGGGCATCTTGTTACAACTGAAGGAAGAATGGATGGAGCAAAATACAGGAAAATACTGCAAGAGAATCTGCTTCAGTCCGCTAAAAAACTGAAGCTTGGGAGGAAATTCACCTTTCAGCAGGACAATGATCCCAAGCACAAGGCCAAAGCAACATTGGAATGGCTCAAGAACAAAAAGGTGAATGTCCTACAGTGGCCCAGTCAAAGTCCTGATCTCAATCCCATTGAGAATCTGTGGCACTATTTGAAAATTGCAGTCCACAAGCGTCGTCCAACCAACCTGAACAACCTGGAGCAAATCTCCCAAGAAGAATGGGCCAAAATCACTCCAGACACTGTGTGCAAAGCTGGTACATACTTACCCCAAAAGACTTAAAGCTGTTATTGCAGCGAAAGGTGGCTCTACCAAATATTAATGTGCGGGCGTTGAATACTTACGCAAGCAAGATATTTCAGATTTTTATTTTTCTTAAAAATATTTCCCAACATAAAACCAATGTCACCTTACAATAATTGATTTTGAGTTTAAGTGTTTTAAAATAAAATATCGAATAGAACGAAATTTCAATATACCATTTGTAAGTCAGTAATAAGAGAGAATTCGTCAGGGGTCTGAATACTTTTGCAAGGCACTGTATACACACACACACACACACACACACACACACACACACACACAGGAGTTTAAAGCTTTTTGTAATTTTTATTATGTTGGATTAGAGAGCTGGCAGTCAAGCTGGGCTCCTACTGTACAGAAAAGCAATCTAAATTGGTAATAAGTTGGATTCATTTAAGTACATTTGTTACTGTGTGTGTGTGACTGAGGGGTTGGGAATTAAGGGGAGATTTATATGCGAGTATATAGTTTTGATTTGAGGTTAAGCGGTACATTTTTTTATATTTGTGCATATGTACTAGACTTCTGCAATTCAGAGTTTTCAGGAACTTACGTGGCTCATGAAATCTAAAAATCTAAGTATTATTCTAGCAACACAACGAACATTATGAGAAAAAAAAAAATTCTACATCACAGAAAGCTGAACAAAAAGTAACTCTTACCTGAGTTTGAACGTCATCACCTGTTACTATGTTTCCAACCGCTCTCAATGCAGGGGAAACAACCTTGTAGTCACTATTCCTGTTTAAATAAAAAAATATTTACACACTGCTTCTGCTCTGAAATCAAGAGAAATCGCCTTTCTGCAACAGGCTGTGCCATGCTGTACTATACTGTGAATTAATGCAAGTTATTAAAACTAATGTGTCAAACAAATTGAATGACAGATATTCTACTTGTCATAAATTACTACTTGGAATCTCTTTGCAATTCACTTTCATTGTAATTTCAAATCTTGTTATCCTGCTGAATGCTTCTCTCCTCATATTCTCGATACTCCCTGTAGTTACCACCTAATTACTAACAGTGTTAAAATAATGCATAATTAAACATACACAAAGTATGGGAAAGCATCAATTGGTGGTCTGAGAATATAGTAATTACCAAAGTAAGACCATGACCTTTTATGTAATTATTATTATAATATTTAAATGCCTCATGCTACCAACAATAAACTGCAGCTCTGTGGTCAGTGACATGAATATGCGTGATTTTGGTTATCTTTGGTTTAACAACATTTAAAATGAACAAAAATGACTGCTTACATCAAAAGCTCCACTAGTCTTCTACAAACACCAGAGTCAATTACTGCTTGAATTTTGTCATTGGGTCCATCTGAGAGATATGAAAGGGCCCAGCAAGCATCTGCCAACACATCTGGATCACTGCTGAAGAGAAGCCTTGACAATACATTCAAACACGGAGATACCTAAATAATGAATGGAGACAAAACCAGGAGATCAGCAACAGATTAAAAGAACCAATTGCTTTTAAAAATGCATTGATATAATAAGTGTTCTGTTGGGCTATTATAACATTTTGTCTAGAACAAAACTGCTTTTGTAAACAATTTAGGTTATATGACCTTTCAAATTCAGACCCTATTCAGGAGATGTATTATTATTACTATTTAAAAAAAACAAAAAACAAAAAAAGACAAACAGTGCCCCATAACAAGAGAACTGAGATCACAAAAAACAAAAAAGCACAGGATTACTCAAAATCCTTCCAAACTTACTTAAATTGCTGCAAAACCTTATTTGATATATCTCAATCAGTACAGTAAAAGTTCCCATATATAAGAATCACAGAAATACAATGGCAATGCTGCATTTTCACATTTGAACATACCTTACTAAAATCTGGTGGAGGATTCTTCCCTCTGCATAAGTTAGACAGAGCCCAAACTGCATTTCTTGTTGTTGTAAGTCGACTTGATTTTGTTAGTAATCTGAAAAAATAAAATTGTATTACCGTAAAAACTGTTGTATAAGTCGATTTTCTAGCCATTTTTACGGGGCCCTTAAAAGGAGGGAGCGAGCAATATACCAATGCAACGTATGCGGCGGTGTGTTTAATATCAAAATACTGTACCAGTCAGGGTTTTGGAAAGGAATGGGAAAGGGAAAAAAAAAAAAAAAAAAAAAAAAAAACATTATGCAACAGAAAAATAAAACAAAAATTATTTATGATGTTCTGGAATGAAAACGATATTCAATATTTTGTTTATTGGTTAATAATGTTGTTTTTTTCATTCCCTTTTTTCTCTTTCCATCGTTTTCAAGCATACAATTTGAAAACAGCGCTCTTCCCATGGCCTTATACCTCAGTGGTCAACGACAAAGCACTACATCACAGCCAGCTTAATAATAAAGAGTGTATACATAATAGATTACTTGGATATGACTTTTTCTGCATATCTGTTTAAAACAGGAGTAGGTATGCAAGAAGAAATATGTAAGTTAAGGTAAACATATAATGCTTTGAAAAGATGTTTGTCACAAAAATGTTTATATTTTTTTGGCATTACCTTTCAAATATAAGGTGCATGTGTAGCTACCTGAATATTTTTATTTATTTATTTTTTTATGTTGAAAGGTAGAACAGAATGGAGAAAAAAGCAAGTGGCATACTTGATGGAGCCATGATCTCAATAAGCTGCAGAGTTTATTTCAGACAAACATTGCATTAACCCTTTGAGTAGTGAGTTTTAAAATGCACTGTAGGTCCTATGGGAGACAGTGTTTTTTCTTCTGCATGTGCCTGATTATTACGAGTACAGCGTACAAACAAGCTGAAAGCTGTATGTTTGTATATATGTAATGAATAATGATGAAATACAGACAAGTCATTTTTACCGTAAATAAATAAAACAAATATATATTTTTTAGTCATAGGGAAAGTTTTTCTACTAAAAAAATAACATGTAGGCAATAAACAATAAACAGGGTGGAACAACCACATGTCCTAACAAAAAAAAGGCTGAACCAGAGAACGACAGAGAGAGAGAGAGAGAGAGAGGAGAGAGAGACATGAATAAATCATATCTGGGTAAACAGGATGTGGGGGTGGAGGGAGTGAGAGTGTCTAATGCTTCAGCGTCTGAGATACTCCTTGAAGCATGGAGCAACGCACAGAGCTTGGCGCCGCCTCTTCGCTGTCAATTGATGTTGGTGGTAAATATTCCTTGCTTATATCTTCACTGACACACTCGCTGACATCCAATTCAGTGGAAGAATTGTACGTATTTGAATTTAAATCGGAATCTGAATTCAGTATTATTACAAATACTTCTTTCTCACTGAGGAATTTTCGCCGGTTTACAAACACTGTTGTCGTTTTTGTGAATGGGATGATTATATGTAATTCAGTCAATATCTAGCAGAGGGCACAAGAGACCAATAAAATGTGTTACAGAAACCTAGTGTTACAATATCATGCAATCAGGGGTTTTGTAGGCTCTGTAATTCAAGTTTAAAGTTGCAGAATGTACCGGTACGTTCATACTCCCTGGGGACCAGACAGCAGAGTACATACCGGTATAGTCGTACTACTCTAAGGGTTAAGTCACTATGTTGAATGTAAGAATGCTAACCCACCAAGACTGTTGGGAAATGTCGCTGATATGAATTGTTTATAAAAAAAAAAAAAAAAAAATTGTAAACTTAAACTGGAGGCAAATGAAAGTTGCAACAGAGAAAAGAAAAAAAAAGAAATCAACGGACAGCTGTCATTTTCTTTTAAGGCTGCAACATAGGCATTGCTTTTTCTACAGAAGTGCATTTATTGATACAGACGGATAACTTGTCACACGGTTTTCCCTTTGCATTTACTGTATTTCATGCTTTTTGTTTAATTCAAGAAAATGAAGACTTATGAACACCAATACAGTAGCCTACTTGGCTAGAAAAAAAAAAATGAACTGGTATTTCATTTCGTTCGAAACGGAACGAAATCAGACATTCGGACCTTTTGGAACAGGAGCCGAAAATTCTGGTTCAGTTCAGAGCCAAACCATAACAGAAAGAATCCAGTTTGAATCCCTGGTACCAGTGCCATGATGGGATTACTACAGCCATGGCTATGCCTCACACAAACTTCTGTCAACAAGCAGATTTATTTTTTCAGGAATTATGGTATTCAGGTCATGTTGCTAGTTAGAAACACAATACCACTGTTCTAATTAAAAGTTTTAATTTGTTATTCTCAATACCCTTAATCATTTTGAATGTTAAACGCAAGTTTTCAGACACTTTACTGACCTCCTCTCAAACATCACAGCTATACTACTTCACTGTTAACAAGATAGCCGTCAGTCTCTATGAATTTCCTTATTCCAACCCTCCAGAGCCATTGGTTTGTTAACATTTCAGACTGAACCCACCCATGAGATCTGTAGTACACAGCTATTGGCTAGAAAGCAGAGTAAACTTTTCAAGTCTTCCGTTCGTTGTAACTGCAATGCTATAATAATGCAGGTGACAGTCTGGATAAAGCAGGACAGTTAAACAAAAAACCAAAATGCAACTCAATAGGTTTGAAATAGCGCGTAGTTGAATTTGCTGAAATACATGTTAATTGCAATGTTGAAAAACAGTACGTGACTGAAGACAAAACAGACAAACTTAAAATGGTGAAAGAAAAACGAGCCGACAGGAGGAAAAGTGTTTAAGGCCCAATGTAGAAAACATTTAGTTTGAATGGAGTACTTTCAATGACTTTAACAGATACTGTAACTTGTTCACGTCAGTGTAATGCAGTGGTACACTTAAGGTATGTGTATGGTTCTGATTAACAAAACAAAATGAATGTATTTGTACAGTTGGAAATTGAATGCAATTGTACTGAATCGTATGCAACACTAAAATGTTTTGTTTACAGGTTATTAGATGGTGCACTGTTTATTTTATTTATTTATTTTTGCTTTTTTAGTTGATGCAAGCAGCACTGTTTAATACTTTACTTTTAAATTTGAATTAGTCCAATTAATTTGTAAAAGCCAGTGGAGCTGGAACTATTGTCCAAGTTTGGTTATGGAAAGAAATGTTCAGTAAAGCAAAGATGATATATTCTTGAACTTGTTTAGGTACTTGATAAGCTAAAATAAAATAGTTTAATACAGATGTGATGCGGGATGCATAACTTGATTTTACACTCTGTTAATTATTATTTTTTACATTTTAGAAATTTGGAAAATCTTAATATTTTCTAGCAGTTAACTAAAAATGAAAAACACTGTAAATTTATTAATGGAATAAAATGTTTCTAAGAATGGTTATTTCGAACTTAAACCTATGTATCTATTTAGGAAATAAATTAATTGTCAAAAAAGTATTTTAAAAACACAAAAAAGTGATTTCCTAACACTGAACTCTCAAAAATGGGGGTGCATCTTTTACGCCAGTGCGACCTATAAAACGATTTTTTACAGTAACTATCCACATTAAGAAAAAACAGTAATTTATTTATTCTGTGTCTCCCATTGTATATCGAGAAGAAATATTGTCTTATATATAGAAACACAAACTGTCACTGGCTAAAATAAATGAAGTTTATAAATAAATATTACTTACTGTAAGAGTGAAGGAAGTATTACACAGTTTAACACATAGTCTCTGCACTCTGCATTGTCTCCAGCTATATTTCCCAGCGCCCAGACTGCCTATAAAAATATAAATGAAAATACACTTACAAAATCAAAACACAGAAGTCATTTAAAATACTATGAGGCAACACAATTTACATAAAAGGTGGCCATTACAGGGGTCAAAACGAATTCAACATTTTTAGGGGGACAGGTACACCACTACACATACATTTAAGGGTCCACAACAAAAACAAAACTTTTTTGTAGTCAAAAGTTTACATACCCCAATGGAAATTAATAATTTCTAGAAATTTGTCAAACTAAGAATTAAGAAAATTATTTTGTAGCAAAGGTTTTGCTTCTGTGGATGACGAACAAAAGGTTACAAGAAATAGATTTCAACAATTTCTTTGCAAAACTCCAAAAATGCCAATTCAAAAGTATGCATACCCTTTAATGCTACGATAGTATTGTCTACAAGGTGCTAGAAATGTCAATATGATAATGCAGAACCTAATTCTAGAAAAGTGTAGAAATGCTGGATTGTAGGTGAACAATCTTGGAGAGTATGAAAAGTTTAGGCATTAGAATGATTGCTGTCATTACCAATAAGTCAATATGGGAAAGACAGCTATCTGAAAACCTTAGGCAGAAAAATATTTATTGTCATAAAGCTGGAGAAGGGCACAACATTTCCAAGCATTTGAGTATCCCAATTTCAACTATTGTTTCTATTATCAAGAAGTACAAGACTCATGGTACTGTCACAACACTCCCTCGGTCTGGAAGAATGAAGATTCTTTCATCAAGAACAAGTAGAAGAATTCTGAGGAAGGTTAATAACAATCCAAGATTGACTGCCAAAGATATTCAAAGTGAATTGGTTATAAGTGGGACTGGGGTTTCCACTTCAACCACAGGTCAAGTATTGCATGGTGAAGGTCTCAATGGTCGCAGGCAAAAGGAAAAAGCCCCTCTTAGTAAAACGTCACAAGGACAGTCGCTTATAGTTTGCATAACAGCAACTAAATAATGGATATGAGTTCTGGCCAAAGGTTTTGTGGAGCGATGAAACCAAAGACAAAGGAGCCAACTGGTCACACTGATAGTCGTTACATTTGGAGAAAGTCTGGTGAGGCGTACAAAGAAAAAAACACCATACATACATACATACTGTCAAGCATGGAGGTGGTAATATCCTTCTATGGGGCTGTTTTTCCTCTAATGGCACGTTTCCTTTCCTCAAATGTAGTACCAATACATGGTAAGATGGATTCCATAACATACCAAAAGATATTGGCCAATCATCTGAAACTGGAACTATTGTCTACAAAACTTGGTTTAAAAGCACTGCTGGACATTCCAACACAATAACTATCCAAACCACACATCAAAATCTACTTCAGAAAGGTTAAAGAACAATAAACAGATTCTGGAATGTCCTAATCAAAGTCCTGGTCTAAATCCGACTGAGAATCTTTGGTATGAGTTGAAGAAGGCTGTGCACAAGAGAAGTCCTCGGAATTTGAATGAGCTGGAACAATTTTGCATTTACGAATGGTCAGAAATCACTAAAGAATCATGCCAAAAACTCATTGACAAATATCCTAATCATTTAAAAGAGGTTATTGCTAAAGGCGCCTCAATTAGCTATTAATTTAATTTTCCTTGATATGGTATGAATACTTTTGAACTGGCATTTTTGCAGTTTTGCAAAAAAAATTGCTTTACTTTTTCTCCTTTATCCACAAAAGGAAAACGTTTGCTACAAAAGATTTTTCCTATTATTATTTGTTTGAGAAATTTCTAGAAATGATAAATTTCCATTGGGGTATGTAAACTTTTGACTACAACTATATGCAGCACTTGCAGAGTAGTGTGGCAGGTAAGGACAACGGAATGATCTGCTACACACTGTAAACTGGGACCACTATGGGTCAGCCATGACGAAAGTGGTCTACAGTAATAAACAGTGAAAAGCGTTTGTAACAGGGAGAGATCTGTGCTGACTCTGCTGGCGTGTTCACGGGCTGCAGGAAGAGGGCGGCAGTCGTCCAACAACCGCCTGTGAGTCATGGCAGTGACACGGGGAGGTGGGAAAGTGGGTGTGTAGACTTTCCCCCTCTCTGAATGGCTGAGAGGCGCGTCTTGGGAGATTGTTAGCCCTATAAATTAACGCTCCGTTGTTTCCTCAGGTCTGCCCACTTAGACGCAATGGGAGTGCGGAAGCACTGATCCAGGACCAGGAATCAGGCGAAACAAAGAGTTTCATAGCAAGACAGAGAGAGCGGGGAACCCTTGGGCAGACCCCGGCGTATTGTGACAGAACAGGCTAGTTAGCCTACAGAGTAGGACGGTGATCCGGGTCGTGCGGGTAGCAACGACCGGGATAACGCTGCCGAGTGCAGCACCTTTTATTTGTAGTTTTATTACTGTTTTATTTTCCATTGTTCTTTTCGTCTTCTGTTTTCATTATTATTTCTTTGAGCACCTGCGAGTGCACTTGCTGTTCACGTACCAGCTGTGGTATTTCCGTGGTGCTGTCTATCATCGTTGATAGGCAGCCCACGGTCAACAGTGCCCTCTGCCGGAAAAAGCAACAACTGTTTGAAAATAAAACTGGGCACCTGTGTGGTGTTTTCAAGTACACCTGTCTGTCTCCTAGTCAGTGAATTACCCACACCCCTTCCACAGGGTTCCTTAAGTGTTAGGTGAAAATCTGCAAAGTCCTTCACCAGTTTGTTGAGGTCTTTAAGCCTTTTTTTGAAGTCTTTTTTTTTTTTTTTTTTTAAACAAAAAAAGGTCTTCTGCAACCACTACAAACATTCTGTACAGTACAACCATGTAAAGAAATATATAAATAAAGTAGTTAATTTGTTTGAACAGAACTCCACCTTGACAAATCTGCATCTGAGCTCTCAAACTGAACCAAACCAAAAACGGAACAAAAATCACACCCCTATTTTATAATTACCTGTTCCTGTACATCTTCATATTCTGAATTGAGCAACTCTATAAAAATTGGTACTGCACCAGTTTCGATAACAACTTTAGTATGTAGGAAAGTTCCTGACGCTATATTCGTTAAAGCCCATGCTGCTTCAAACTGCGGATGTAAAAGAGAGAGACAACACATTATCAACAGAACCGTATTTATTATTTTACTAATGAGGCTTACCTGTCAAATAGTGTTTCACCATGCTTTGAATGCATCTAAAGCACATCTAATGTAGTCCCCCCCCCCCCACACACACATTATGACTAGCAATACAATAGATACATTATTAGCTTTAGCTGTTTAATTATAGCCTGCAAATATTCTAAAATGTTAGATCTTAGTATTTTGTTACAAATGAAATTACACCCGACAAACCCATTTTTGGCTTTAACAGCCTAGGCCTAAAGAAAACCTACTACATCCAAACAATAGTAGTACAACCAAGAAAACATACCTGCAGTGTGCAATTCTCACTTCTTTTGAGAAACTCTACAAATCTGTTTACAACTCCTGGTGTAAGTATTACTTCATCTATAGGTGGATAAGGTTCTGTGTAAATAAAATGTAAAATAATATTTAACCACACCAAACACATTTGATGTACTGTATGTTTACAGAAGACTGCAAGATGAAGATGAAAGGCCTGCAACATTGATTAGCCAGATTGATTAAAAAATGTTATCTGCATCATATAAAATCGAGCAAATATTAGTTTTTCTACAAAAATGAAAAAGGCCAAGATGTTTATACGTACACATTACTAAAAACAACATAGTAAACTGCAATTGTAAAATTGCTAAAATATCATACCTTGTATCTAGAGTAGGAAGGAACTTCAAAAATGATGTACTGTAACATTTAATTTTTGCGATAGTCAGACACAGTGCATGACCAATTATGGCTTCTGATTTTCGGTTTTAACCTTAAAACCCAATACCCCCCCCCCCCCCCCCCCCCCCGATACAAAAAATAAAAATAAAACAAAACCTACCACAAAAATAATAATAAATACATTTCCCAGTGCTGCTGGGCAATGTCCCGCCTTCCTGACTTATCTATCATTGATTTGTTCTGAATACTTTAAATCCAGCCCAACTACGGAGTGACAGCACATACCTACATTTCTATTGGAGACTGCTTGCTACATTTAAAACAAGATTAAAATCGGAATGGAGGCTAGTTAGCGGGATTGAAAGCTGTATTACAGTTAAGGAACAGAGGATTTAAACAGAATTGTGGCAAAATGTTAAAAAATGCAACACACAAAAACCACAGAAGAATGTGCCTGTGATCATATGGATTTCATTGTGGAAGACAGCAAAGGAAAGAAGGTACAACTTAAGTGTGCAAGTACTGTCGAGTTACTATACATATTTTGACAGGAAATATAATATAAATATAAATACTTGGAAAGTAACAGAAAATAATGATTTCATACAATTTATGAAAAACAAAAGCCCCAAAAAAAAAAAAATTTACATAAAACTCGAAAATAGCTAAAAATAAGCACTGAATAGTACAATTAATAAAAACCAAAAATCAGAAGCCCTAATTATAATACAGCAGAGGAACGCCAACAGCAACACAGAAGTTCAATATCAGTGATCCAAAATGCCTTACCTTTGGAAAGTAGTTTTCTAAACTTTTGTGTTGCCACAAGCTGCTGATCAGGATCATCGGAGAAAATCATCTGAACCATATCGGGCGTTATTACTCCTTCCTGAAATGTGTTAAATCACCATCACTTGAAGATTTAAATATGTAAACACTGATACAAGTAAAATGCATGGCAGTGTAGCACCTTATATGCTTTACAAACATTTATTTATTAAAAGCTTACTGCTGCACGTGGAACTGTAGAGCTTATGTCGGGATCCTGTACCGGGCATTCTAACATGGATTCTTCATTAGAAGGCAGCGAGACATTTCTCCTCTTAAACAACTGAAAACAAGAGGGAACAAAAGTACTTAGAAAAACAGACAAATATAACATATTATGTTATATATAATATCTGCATTGTCTCTGCGGTAGCCCAATCATAAGTTAGCTGGGTGGGACATAAACTGGGAAACACCGTAGTATAGTTAGTTACAAATCCACTTTCTCTGAATAATCGTAGTGGAGATGAGCGACCTTTAAAACAAAGTAGTGTTAAGAAATTTGTCAAATGGAAACACCACAAGGCGCTATCTACACTTTTTTATTTTAGTTTATTCATGTTTATCTGTGTAAACATGCTATTTAAAAATATTTGCATTGTGTATTTTGTATAAATTTACAGAATAAGCGCAGCACGCACAATTACTGTCTGAGACTTGGCCTTATCAGAGCTAAGAATATAAAAATCGCAAGGCAGCACTGTGTAAGATAAGAACCTATGCAATAGTCAGCTTGCCCGCAAACAGCCAAGTAAGATCAATTTATGCCTGTGCCCAAATTACTTTGAGGACCACGGGGTTAATCCATCCGACAACCTTGGAATAACTATATTGCCCCAATGGAACCCTTGCTTTAAAAAAAAAAAAAAAAAAGACAGCTGCAGCATTCTGGCAACATACCTTAAACTGCACTTTCCCACTGACGACTCCTGTTGCAACTGCTGAGCCATTTATGGAATTACACTTCTGCATTAACAGTTAATACTAAAGTCAGGCGACCTAATACATACGACTATATCAGTCGGGTTCTACATGAGTTAACTGATCCTTAGCCAAGTCAATAAACTAACTTAGGACCTGCCTGGAATAAAAAAAAATAAAGATACCTGGACTGTAGAGCAGGGGTCTCCAACCCTGGTCCTGGAGAGATACAGTGGCTGCTGGTTTTCGTTTCAACCACTCTCTCAAGTTACTTAACTGAATCAATTACTGGCTTAATTAGTCAAGATTAACAGGTGTTCCAGATGTTTAGCTACTGATGATGTAAAGACACATATAAGACCTGCTGGACAGGGTCTCTCCAGGACTAGGGTTGGAGACCCCTGCTGTAGAGAATTTTAAGGGCCAGAGTTGTGCACTGCTGACCTAATTTTATTTTAGGTATGGTAGTCCAAAATTAGTGCTAACAGGGTTCTGCTAAACCAGTCAATTGCCTCTCCAGATACTCCACAATGAGTATCTTTCAAAAGGGGGGGGGGGGGGGGGGGGGGGGGGGGGACACAAATGTCAATTGTTCCTAAATCCACAGCACCCTTTCTTCACCACTATCATACAGACCGATTGCTTTTGACATCCAACATGTGTAAAATAATAGGGAATGATAAATAGGTTAAACTTTTTAGAAAAAAAAATATGTTATCTGAAGTACAGATTGGTTTTAAAAATAAACAGAAGTACCACAGATCAAGTAATGAGATTAGAGTCAGACATTAAGAAAGCTTTTAATAATAAAGAGACTTTAACAACAGTGTTTACTGACTTGGAAAAAGCATATGATATGTTGTGGAAAGATTTTAATTTAAAATGCATAATATGGGGATACAAGGAAAGATATTTTGGTCAGTATGAGATTTTTTATTGTTTAGGACTATGCAAGTTAGAGTCGGTACTGAATATTCAGAGGTGTATAAGGAGGTAAATAGTACCCCAAGGGGAATGTTGTTAGCCCAGTTTTATTTAATATAATAATAAATGATTTGCCCAAAAAAAAAAAAAAAAAAAATAATGTTAATGTATCATTTGTGGATGATGGGGCATTATGGAAAAGTGGTAGAAACGTAAAATATATCATAGGAACGATGCAGGTGGCAATAGATGGGGTTTTAAAATTTCAGTATCCAAAACAGAAACTTTTTTTTATTTTAAAGATTTCAGAGGAGGAAAAACATATGTTTATATAAGGAGCCTATCAAAAGGGCATCCGAGTTTAAATTTCTAGGCATATGGTTTGATAGTAGGCTGACATGGATACAGCATATAGATAATATGATAAAGAAATGTAAAGTACGGCTTAATTTAATGAGATGTATTTCTAGACAACATTGGGGGGCAGATAAAGGTACATTTTATTATTTTATATACACACACACACACACACACAACATTAATATGGTCAGTAATTGATTATGGGTGTCAAGCTTAAGGAACGGCAAAACAATCCTTGGTAATGAAAATTGATCTGATTCAATACCAGGCATTGAGGATATGTACAGGTGCTGTGAAACATCTCCAGTTACACTGAACAAAAATATAAATGCAACATGCAACAATTTCAAAGATTTTACAGAGTTACAGTTCATATAAGGAAATCAGTCAACTGAAATAAATTCATTAGGCCCTAATCTATGGATTTCACATGACTGGGAATACAGATATACATCTACTGGTCACAGATACAGAAAAAAAAAAGGTAGGGGGCACGGATCAGAAAACCATCAGTATCTGGTGTGACCACCATTTGCCTCATGTAGCGCGGCACATCTCCTTCGCACAGAGTTGATCAAGCTGTTGATTGTGGCCTGTGGAATGTTGTCCCACTCCACTTCAATGGCTGTGCGTTGTTGTTGTTGAATATTGGCGGGAACTTGGCGGGAACTGGAACACGCAGTCGTACACGTCGATCCAGAGCATCCCAAACATGCTCAACGGGTGACATGTCTGGTGAGTATGCAGGCCATGGAAGAACTGGGACATTTTCAACTTCCAGGAATTGTGTACGGATCCTTGCGACATGGAGCCGTGCATTATCATGCTGAAACATTAGGTGATGGAGGCGGATGAATGGCACGACAATGGGCCTCAGAATCTCATCATGGTATCTCTGTGCATTCAAATTGCCATCGATAAAATGCAATTGTGTTCGTTGTCCGTAGCTTATGCCTGCCCATACCATAACCCCACCGCCACCATGGGGCACTCTGTTCACAACGTTAACATCAGCAAACCACTCGCCCACGCTGTCTGCCATCTGCCCGGTACAGTTGAAACCAGGATTCATCCGTAATAAACACACTTCTCCAGCGTGCCAGTGGCCATCGAAGGTGAGCATTTGACCACTGAAGTCGGTTACGACGTCGAACTGCAGTCAGGTCAAGACCCTGGTGAGGACGACATGCACGCAGATGAGCTTCCCCAAGACGGTTTCTGACAGTTTGTGCAGAAATTCTTCGGTTGTGCAAACCCAGTTTCATCAGCTGTCCGGGTGGCTGGTCTCAGACGATCTCACAGGTGAAGAAGCCGGATGTGGAGGTCCTGGGCTGACGTGGTTACACATGGTCTGCGGTTGTGAGGCTGGTTGGACGTACTACCAAATTCTCTAAAACAACGTTGGAGGGGGCTTATGGTGAAGAAATGAACATTCAACTCTCTGGCAACAGCTCTGACGGACATTCCTGCAGTCAGCATGCCAAATGCACGCTCCCTCAAAACTTGAGACATCTGTGGCATTGTGTTGTGTGCCAAAACTGCACATTTTACAGTGGCCTTTTATTGTCCCCAGCACAAGGTGCACCTGTGTAATGATCATGCCGTTTAATCAGCTTCTTGATATGCCACACCTGTCAGGTGGATGGATTATCTTAGCAAAGGAGAAATGCTCACTAACAGGGATGTAAACACATTTGTGCACTAAATTTGAGAGAAATAAGCTTTTTGTGCATATGGAACATTTCTGGGATCTTTTATTTCAGCTCATGAAACATGGGACCAATACTTTACATGTTGCGTTATATTTTTGTTCAGTGTGATGCATTACAAGTGGAAACTGGCGAGTGCCCATGAGATTGGGAACAAATTATTGGATATATCTAAGTATGCAGGTTAACCATCCAACTAAGCAAATATTGAATGTGTGTTGGGAACTTTACACTGGGGAGAAGCAATTAAATTACTATGGTAAAAGGATTACAGAAATGGTAGAGCAGTTTAAAACAAATGAAATTAAAATAACGAATGATAAATGTATGTCAATTATAACACCATAGCATTTAAGAGCTGAAGACAGAATTAATTTTAAGAGAACCTTTACAAGGGGGTGGAAGATAAAACAACAGCGAAAAGGATATGTGGCAAAGTGCCCGCCCCTGTGTGTATTTTGTGTTATATGTTGTGTTCGGTGAGTGGAGAACGGGATCAGAGACGGAGGTAATAAGAAGAAGAAATAGTAGTTAAAAAATAGAAGCTCACCGTGTTTGTCTGTGTAGTCCGTTTTGTTTGTCTCTTTTGGCGAATGTGCCGTGTTGTGTTTTTGTTTGTTACAACCTTTTTATTTACTGTTCTGTTAATTCATTAAATGCTGAACAAGACCATTCGCTCAGCTCCACTAAACTCCACCTCTCTGTCGTTTATTTCCTGGTTCCTGTTTCTGGTCTGACATCCCCCACTCCGGCCGTGTTTGTGACACGTGGTGTCAGAACCAGGACTACCAGCGCCTCCTAGACGCAGACCAGAGCAGGAACCACAGTTTCTTGTTTAAACAAAAAAAAAAAAATGGAAGGCTGGAAAGATGGCCCCACGGACCTGGAGGAGCTCCTCAGTGGTCTGGAGGACCAAGGCTGGTGCCTTGCCTGCGGGGTGTACGGGCACGTGGTGGCTGTCTGTCCCTTCCAAGAGGAGGAGGAGGAACCGGCCAAGGAGAGGAAGGTGAGGAGAAGGAGGGGCAGAAAAAATCTGCAGCAGCAGCCGCAGCAACAGCAGGAAGAGGTCAGGGATGGCAGTTGGGAGGTTTTTTTAAAGAACCTCACGGCGGAGCTGTGCCCAGGCTGTGGGGCGTATGGGCACATGTTGGCCATCTGCCCTACACAATATACAGAGGCAGAAGTAATGCCTGTGTGGGAGGAGCCCGTGTGTCCAGCGCCCAGACGGGGGGACCGCAGTAAACCAAAGCCTGAGGGACTGCTGTTGCCACCTCCGCCAGCAGAAGAACAATGCCTGCTCACCCCATCTCCACCAGCAGAGAAAGAATGCCTGCTGTCCCCATCTCCACCAGCAGAGGGTGAGTGCCTGCTGGTATCACTTCCCCTACAGTCACCACCTGCAGGAGAGGAGCAGGTGCTTCCTCTGCCTCCATCGCCTTCCCCTGCAAGTAAGGGAGAGTCGCACCAGTCCCCTGTAATAAGGGTAGACTACACGCTGCTCCCATCCTGCCGCCAGGAGACTACATGCCTCTGCCACCTCCACCAGCAGGAGCAGAGCAGCAAGAGCTACCTCTGCCTCCACCACCTCCACCGCCAGGAGCAGAGCAGCAGGAGCTGTCTCTGCCACCTCCACCAGCAGAGGGTGAATGCCTGCTGGCATCACTTCCCCCACCATCACGAGGAGAGGACCTGGAGCTGCCTCTGCCTCCATCACCATCAGGGGGAGAGGAGCAGGAGCTGCCTCTCCCTGCACCAAAAGGACCAGGAATAGATGCACAGGGAAGAACCGCCCGGCCGCAGTGGCTGAGAAGAGGGCCAACACCCTCACCCCAGCTTGTCCTGACTCCCTGCCTCGCTTCGCCCAAGGATGCCTGACTGGCATCGCCTGGGGTTGCCAGCCACTCCGCATCGCCCGGGATCGCTGGAACTGCTTTGCCAGGGGTCGCAGTCAGCTCTGCTTGGCCGTAGGGGTCAGTGTGGCCGGAGCCCCAACAGAGGGAGCTGCCAGCTATAAAAAGGGGGGAGAGGTCAGGAGACCACCTTTCCTCGCAGCAATCTACACAAAATGCACATAGAACATAAATAAGATTTACAGAGAAAAATATATTAATCTCAGTTGCATATGTATTCAACCCCTTTGCTACTGCAGTCCTAAATCAGCTCAGGTGAAAGTAATTTGTTTGAAAAGTCACAAAATTAGTGAAATGGTTTCAGCCTGTGTGTGCTCAAAGTGGTTTAACTTGTAGATAATTTCCCGCAAGTATATAAAGACTTACAAGCTGCAACTCACATAGTGATCCAACAAAGCAACCATGAAGACCAAGGACCTTTCGAAACAAGTCAGGGATAAAGTAGCACAGAGCAGGAGAACAGTAAAACAAAATTTCAAAAATTTCAGCACAGTGAAGTCCATCATTAAGAAGTGGAAGATGCATTATACCACCCAGACAAAGTCGCCCTCCCAAACTGAGCAGCCAGACAAGCAGGACACTGGTTCAGAATGTCACTCTGAAGCCAACAATGACCTTGACAGGTCTTCAAAGTTCTGTGTCTGAGGTGGGAGTCAGTGTTGAAACATCAACAATAAGCTAGTCCTTACAAAAAGCTGGCCTGTACGGATAGGTGGCAAGAAAGAAGCCATTACTCAAAAAGCCTCATCTTAAAGCACGTATGGATTTTAAGAAAAAGCATGTAGATGATACTGCAGACACGTGGAAAAAAGTTTTGTGATCAGACGAGACAAAAATTCAACTTTTCGGTCTAAATTCCAAGCGTTACATCTGGCGCAAGCCCAGCACTGCACATTACCCAGTCAACACCATCCAACTGAGTTAATACTTAGTGGAAACACCTTTGGCAGCAAATTTTCAATTGGATTTAGGCTGGAGCTCTGACTGGGCCACTCAAGGACATTTACCTTTTTGTTCCTTAGCCATTCCAGTGTAGCTTTGGCTGTGTGCTTTGGGTCATTGTCATGCTGAAAGGTGAACTTCCTTCCCAGTTTCGGCTCTCTTGCAGAGGGCAGCAGGTTTTCCCTCAAGGACTTCTCTGTACTTTCCGCCATTAATTTTCCCTTCTATCCTTACAAGTGCCCCATAATATGATGCTGTCAATATCATCCTTCCCAGTAGGGATGGTGTTCTTTGGGTGATGTGTTCTGTTGGGTTTGTGCCAAACATAACACTTTGCATTTAGGCCAAAAAGTTCCATTTTAGTTTCGTCAGACCACAAAATTGTTTGCCACATGGCTACATAACCAAGTGTTTTTTTGCACATTTCAAACAGGATTCAAGGTGGGCTTTCTTGAGTAATGGCTTCATTCTTGCCATCCTACCAAACAGGCCAGATTTGTGGAGTGCTTGGGATATTGTTGTCACATGCACACTTTCAACAGTATTGGCCATAAAAGCCTGTAGCTCTTGCAAAGTTGCCACTGGCCTCTGATCAATCTCCTTCTCGCTCAGTCATCCAGTTTGGAGGGACGGCCTGATCTAGGCAAGGTCTTGATGGTGCCATACACCTTCCACTTCTTAATAATCGTCTTGACCGTACTCCTAGGGATATTCAAGGCATTTGATTTTATTTTTATACCCATCCCCTGATCTGTGCCTTTCAACAACTTTGGCCCGGAGTTCTTTTGAAAGAGCCTTGGTGCTAATGGTTGAGTTTTTGCTTTGAAATGAAAGGAACCTACAGGAACTGCTGAATTTATCCTGAAATCATGTGAATCACTACAATTTAACACAGGTGGCCACTTAACTTGGTGTGTGATTTTGAAGGTGACTGGGTACACCTGAGCTAATTTAGGAATGCTATTACAAGGGGGGGTGGACACTTATCCAACCAAGCTATTTCAGCTTTTATTTTTAATAAATTTTCTACAAATTTCAGATTTTTTTTTTTTTTACTTGGAAGTTGTGGGGTAGGATGTGTAGATAAATGAAAAAAAAAAAACATTATTTTAATTCCAGGATATAAGGCAACAAAAGGTGAAAATTTTGAAAGGGGGTGTAGACTTTCTATTGGCACTATATATATTTACACACACACAGGGTTCTCCCCAGGAATTCTGTACAGCCAGGCATCAGAACATTATAGCAGCAGAAAATAAACTTGCCTTACCTTAAATGCATAATACGACAAATAACTTAAATAATGTGTTGTCTTTCGTTGACTCTGTCTGGTTGCGCTTTTTTATGTTCAACATTTTCTTTTTCATTTCTGTTTTTTATTATAGTAAATTACCGGACTTATTTAGGATCTCTATGATTTGACTGGGGAAAGATAACGTAGGTTTAGTGGAGTTCACAAAACAAAAAAAAAACAGTAACCTTTGCACTTCCTTTTTAGCTTAATTATGGAGCTTACTGCTTCATTTAAATTGTTATCTTTGTTAAGTTTTCAGGGCATGTTGTTAATGCACATCTATTTTAGTTTTTCGCTGTTCTACATTTTCTGAATGCAACTGTTCATTAACTTTTTTTTTTTTTTAACAAAACAGTACTTACACGTTTGGTCACCATCACAACTGCTGCATGCAACCGGAGTGTAATAATCCAGCTCCTCTGCACTTAAGCATTTGTAAGTCAGCGGACAATGTTCAGCTGATATCTCATCCCGACTTTCTTCTTAAAGGCGTACAGCCTCATTTTTTGGTGCATATGGATAGCTATAATATACTATTTTGTATCACCTTACAGTACAATAATAGGGCCAAATATTGACTAAATGATAATACCCTAAAATAATCTTTATTAAAAAAAAAATAAGTAGGCGGCGCAAATATAGTATTAGGTGGTGGATTGTGATGATCGCCGGCTTATTTTGACCCCCTGCAATCATTGTCATTATTTGTGCTTTGAAAATATTATTATTTTTTTTTTTAGCTGTGATTTAATGTTTTAGCCTCCTAAAGTGCTTAACACAGAAAACCCAGCACAGAGGTATACAGCACTGTCAACAGGAAGGTCTTGATAAACTGGCAAGAACAGTGGAACAGTGGTGAAAAAGGGAGACAGCGTTTTAGCATTTGTCCAGTGGTTGACAAGATGGTATACAGGTGGTGTAAAAATAGAACAGAGGAAATAATTTTGTAGAATTAAAATAGGGCATTGAACCATTAATATAATAGGCAAACATGACAGTGGAGATTGTGACCAGTGCAAAACAGAATCCCTGCAACATTATTTTTGTAATTGTACAAAATATATTCCACAAAGAATAAAGATGACGGGGAAATTAAGGCAGGAAGGCTTGACAAGTCTTGTATATTTAGACTTTAAAAACATATTACCACAAAGCAAATACCACAAAACACAATTTTAATTAAGGACACAGGGAGATACAATTCCACTTGGAAATAAAATAAATGTGCATTCTGTTTTATGACCAGTAGTTGGTAGCAATGAGTCACATCACTAAAGACGTCGCAGCACACTTAACCAAGATCACTTACCTGCTCTTCTCGCTTTTGTTTCCGAAGCTGAATCCCTTCTTCTTCTCTTCGTCTGCGCATCTCCTGAGGATTCAGCGCTCTGTTTTTGTAGCTCTTCATTCTAGAGTTATCTTTTATTGGGCTTGCCATGTTGCGCCTGCAACTGCAACAAAAATGTTTTTGGAAAACAGAAGTCTGTGGTCTGTCACCAGCATTCTTAATTGAACTAACGCTATTTATCAACGTATCATTTTTTCACAATCACAATTGTCAATTAAGGTAAACTGGATTGCTGTCACTACTGTAGTCTATTTTGTAGTCTATTATGTAATCTATGTATATAATAAAACAATAAATCTAAGCAACCAAGCATGCTAAAAAAACAAGTTACACCACTACATTACGTTAGATATGGCGCTCTGTGGCATGCCAAGGGTATAATATAATGTAATTATTATTAATTACATAGCCCCGAACAATATGCCTTTGATCTGAAATAATGCCAAACCCGTTCTCTTAGTTGAAATAAATTCACTCCGCATTCCCTCGATAATCAGTGGTTTTAATGCGTGTGTCATAAAGAACAACAAACACTATACTTCAACTCGCTGATTAACTCATGCTGTGAGATAAATACATAACTAACAAAAAAAAACGCCATATTATATACCGTCAAGGTTTTACCCATTCACTGTAGTAGTTGTTGTTAGGTAACTGCGTAGCTTTTATTTCTGGCCACAACCCCTGCCTGCGCCTCCCAATAACACAGCTGACCGCAATATGGCGCCCCTCTGTCAATCGCTGTTAACTAACATTCCCAGAAGTCCCTTTGAGCCTGTCGTCAGGATTCTTAATACGTCACGGCTGCGTCTGCGCAAGCCGATTGACCATTGCATTATATTACAGCCTATATTGCCATATGGGATGCAAAATAATAAATATCAAGACGTGTTGCCTCAGTTAAAATTACAGACTCTGCACAGTGAGACCTACAAAAACGGCCGATTTAACTGTAAACATATTATAAAAACAAGCTGAAATTGAAAAGTTGGCACGCATCATATCATTACGGGCTTTTTGAGTAGTGAGTCGAGCCCAAACAGCTCTCACTAAAAGCAAGCTGTTTCGAGTCTGAAGTTGACATTTATTTATTTATTTATTGCAAGTTGTGGTGAACAATTTTTAGAACTGTCCCAGAAAACAAACAAACAAACAAAAAAAAAACACGTCACTTTACCTGCGCTCTGAACTGAACAGAAGGGATTTTGAAGTCAGGCTACGCCCCCCCAGGTAAGGCATTTTTCCAACCTGTTTATGTAACAAAGCCGTTAATCAAGTGTATGGTGTATCTGCGATTTGTTTGCGTTTTTTTTTTTTTTCCTATGAACTAAGCAATCATAAAAAACTATTGTTCGATGATAGGAGTACTGTTACTAGTAATGTTTAAAAGTAAATATTAAACTTGTTTGCAAAAAATGTTTACAAGTTAAAACATAATATGCCTACAGGTGAGTTATTTCATGTCATAAAGGACTTGGGCTGTATTCCTCTATGCTGGACCACACCAGTTCTAAGTGTCTGGCATTTCATGTTATAATAGGCTGTATTCCTCTACCCTGGACCCAAACACCAGTTCTAAATGCCCGGTATTTCATGTTATAAAGGATTTAGGCTGTACAGTTGTACCAGGTAGAAGTATTTGTGCACTAGATTTACTCAAGCTTATGTATAAGTAATCCCCCCTTTAAAAAAAAAAGCTCATCACTGACTGATTCCATCCCCTCACAGTATGCAGTGAAAGCATATGCCTACAGGTGAGTTATTTGAGGTTATTATTAAGCGTTCCCAGACATATGTTTGACTATTTATTCCTGCTTTATCAAATATGTACCCCATTACATTTGTGTCAGTCTTTGAGAGGTTCTTTGGGCAGACCTGGATCCTGAGGGGTGAAGTGAAAATCATACTCTCTAGTGATTTTCATGTGTTGTATTTCCTGTACCTTAATTGTGCTGTTAAAAAAAGTAACTTGTATGCATCTGCTGCTTGTACTTTGTAGTAGAATAATTACCAACACTTCAAGTGGCTAAAACGTGGGAATGAAAAAAGTTAAATATAGAGAGCTTGCCTTGTCTGTGGTGGGGGTTGCCTAATTTTGGACATATTTTACCTCAACCGGGACAGCGGGATTTGAAAGTCAAAATGGGATGTTCCCTCGCAAATTTGTATGTAGCAGTGTTCAACTTTTTTTTTTCAGATTCAACTCTAAATGACTGTTTGCCAAGCTGTTTTAATCTTATTAATGTTAGCAGTACACATGTTTCTGGATTTGTCTATTCAAAAGAACTAAACATTGCGCTTAAATGTCATGAGAGGGCGACATTCACCTTTTTCGCTGTTTGGTAAAATAAGTTATTAGTTATTTAAGAAGTACAGATCATGTCAAGCAGCAAGTATACCATTACTCCCATGTGGGTGCATTATTCATTTCATATAGCTCAGAAATTATCCCAGGAATTGCATTTCTCAAAATGTGTACAGACTAAACTTTATTTTTTTATTTTTATTTTTTTTGGCAATTGTATTTTCATAACATGTAAAAATGCCTTGGAAAGTTTTTTTTTTTTTTTTTTTCCTAAAACGATACATGTAACAAAGTTTATGTGACTAACCTTTTGAAAGTAGACATTTGTTATGATTTTTTTTTTTGTGAAAGTGTACTTTGTCTGTATGTTTTCACCCTTTTGCCACAAGTCAGCAATTTAGACTGTATTCTAATCAAGTGAAATACACAGGGACAATCAAAATGTAACAAATTGTGAGGAATCGAGCCTAAGGTCTTTTGGCAAAATAACCAATCATGCATGTCTATGACTGAAGGAATATTCCTCTACCCTGGGCCAAACACCAGCCCTTAATGACTGTTATTTAATTTTCTAAAGAACTTGTGGTTTACCCTGTCATACACGTGTTACATAGACTAACTTGCTTCATGTTAGGTCTGATGACAAGAAGAAGTGCCAAGCAGAAGTGCCTTTGGCAAGTTGAAGATTTCTCTGACAATGTGCCATTTTCTTTCAGCAATCGCATTATTCTCAGCTGTCAATTTGGCAAAGTTCACAAACGGAACTCAAAACCCCAAAAGATAATTATAATCAATAATTTGTTGACAGTTTACTCCGTGTAGGTGTTGGCCACTCTGACTTTCCATGTGTGTGATTTTGACAGACATTATTTTGAATATTTTATGTTATAGGCAAAAACACTGATTATAATGTTGTGGTAATTGGTAATTCCAAAACAAATGTTTTTGTCGAAATTGAGATACACCAGTGAGATAGAGATTGAGATAGAAGTTGGATTTTAAAAGTAAAAACTAAATTTGTTTTCCACCTAAAGTGGTGGTTGTGGTGTGCATGTTTATATTTCTAATTACAGTTATACATTTATTTTGACTAAGGACCAGTTATGTTCTGTATTCCCTTGTACATTAACTCCTTCAGCCATCTGGTGAACATGACTGCACAGTTGAAGGGAATCGATCACTATCTCCTAAAACTAACCTACTTATGAGCCAGTATTCATACGATGACTCCTGCTGCTTCACACGGCCTTGGCTGGGCATTACCTTTGCAAGCAGTGCTTGCAATTTCAGGTCTGCATAGCTGTTGTTCCTGCAGAGCGGACCCTCCCTCTATAGCATGGCATTGCAATCACCTCGAGCCATCTACATCGGATGTTTTTAAACTGATGGACACTCGGTCAAGACCCGCCCACCTGATGATTAAGGACCAACACAGCCAATCACTTGCTGCCCATCCCCTCAACCAAGCCTAGCAGGCAGCAAATCTAAATCGAGCGCCCATCTGTAAAGAATAATTCAGTCACAAAAATCAACTCCAAAACGATACACAATAAACCCACTTCCACATACAAATTACATCAACACTAATTCGCCATTGTGCAGGGCAATCGCCCTGCAACAGACGGAAATGTTAGTGTGCGATGCCTCACAAAATGCAAACCATAGTTACGTCGTTTTACTATGTGCAAGTAAAATATTTTATATCTGAAGGAAAGAATCGAGCTGTGAAAGTAGGACATAATGCCTTTTGAGTCGACAATTAATGGACACGCACACACAGGACAAGACAGACTTTATTCGAGTGACATCTGGAAAGAGTATTTTGGAAGCTGATGTGGGAAACTCACAATTTGTGGACTATGGTGGTCATGTTACATGACCACACACGTACCTGCCAATGAAGTTCAATACACTGGTTGCAAATGCTAGTGTATATTGCCCAATAACCTCCAGGATTCATTGATCCATCTTCAATACAAAGGCCACCAGTGTCTGAGGAAGAAAAACAAGCCGATGCCATCACACTACCTCAGTCCACCATGTTTAACACTGGACATGATGAACTTCTTTAAATTCTTCTACTCGCTTCCTCCAAACATGTTGTTGCTATATTGGTGAGAAAGTGTATATTTTGGGTTTGTCTGATCACTTTTATATTTTGTAATTTTCGAATAAAATCAGTTTTGAAATACTGTTCATATTTTCAGTTTTCCATTTACTGTACTTAATATTTTTGTCAAAAAAAATTAATTGTAACTTCATAATATGACTAAAATGTGTTGTTACACTGTATAATGGTGTGTGTGTGTGTGTGTGTGTGTGTGTGTGTGTGTTTAGTATATTGTATTTTTGTGTTTGAAAAACACTGTCGCAGGCATCTGCCAAATAACTAAATATGCATAAAGACATCTGCCTAATAACTAAATATATACCATTTCCTATGTATCTTACTATTACATTTCTATTAAAATCTATTCTAATTTAAATACATGATTACATTTATTTCTCTACTCCCTGACATAAAACCTCTATTTGTAACAGATGAGCACGTTTAAAAGTTATGTTACTTATCAAGCTGCACAGACAAGGCCCCCCAAGGTGAAGTGGCAGGTCAAACACAGTCCAAGATGATGATGATGATGAGGAGGAGGAGGATTTTAAAAATAATAACCAGTGGGTTGACCAGTGTATTTCCTCCGAGTTAAGACACCGAGTTAAGTTGTTTGTTTTTGTTGTCTTTTATTAAGTATTTTTTTTTTTTATTATTATTATTATTATTATTATTATTATTAATCTGTGCAATACCTAATTTAATCTGTAAAGGTTTGTCATATTTCATGTAAAGTTACTCCCTATTAATTTGTGCTTGTAATTGTTAGTTTATGCAAGATAACACCATTTTCATACCATCATTTTCTGTAGCTTACATTTTCTTATAGAAATTCTAGTATAGCACTTTTTGTTTAAAGACACAGCTCTTACAATATTTAGCCCCATCATTTCCAATGTAAAGTTACACAAATGTTGAGGCTGTTTCCCACGTGGGACACCGCTGCTGTACCCTTGAGAAAGGTACTTTACACAACTGTATAAATGGGTACCAGAATTTGAATGTAAAAATAATTAATTGTAACTGTAAGTCGGTTCCGATCCAAGCGTCAGTCAAATAAATACATTGGTATTATTATTGTAATGTTTACAATGTATTACTAATGTAGCGTTTATCATAGATATAGAACCGTTTTATGGTAGTTACTTAGTTAAAAAAAGATATTCATGTCTGTAAAAAAAAAAAAAAAAAAAAAAAAAAAAGTGGCAATAATGAGGGTAGCGTTGAAATAATCGATGTATGTATGTACTGTACGTATTTATATGCCAATATCAGAAAGCCTGCAGGAAAACAATCCGTCTCCCAAGGTTCATTAGCTCTCTGACATTCTCTAGTATTACCACCCTCTGTTATGGGTTTTGATGTAACGATCAAAAAACACCTGTTTTGTAAAACAATATTTTCACGTAATATTTGTGATTTTAGTGTATTGAAACAACTAAGCACTTCTCCGTCTGTCCCCTTATGTAATGAAGTTTCCTTGCCTAGGCAATATAGCCGCTGATTTGGATCCTACTGCTTGCAGTTTCCAGGGCGTGTCCGATCTATTCTATATCATTTCATCTATGCACCGGGATTAGTGAGCAGTAACGACAATGCTAGTTTGGCTGCGAGTGGAACGTCATAAGAAATTGCTGGATCTGCATTGGTCAGCGTCTTTTACGTCTATGCTTTGAGCAAAACTGAAATTGTTAGCAGTTGAGCTGGAGCTGGTGAATGGAAAGCGAAACGGAGCTCCATTAACGAAAAGTAAACGTTCGGCAAGTATCATTTATTCAACAAAATCCTATTTTACTGAGGATAATATAATTTTTGAAACGTTGTGTGTGGTGTTTCTAGAGCAGGCCAATATCAGTTAAATTTAAAGCTGCCTGAGTCGCCGAGTATGATTTGTTAATGACCGTCGTAGAAAAATTCTGTACACTAAACTCTAGTCTACAGTAAACTACTTTGGGGTTTTGTTTTTAAATATTAAAAGTAATGTTGGTCCGTTTAGAGGGTTTGGTCCGCATTCGCTACGATTTGGTGTGAAGTATGCACATATGTGAAGATGTGTACCATATGTTTGAATCGGAAATCTGGGTGGCCAGGCGTCCCGATGAAATCGGGACCTAACAGTAGGGGCTTTGTCTCATGTCCCGATCTGTCGGGATGCCATTTGTTCCGATTTTTAGAGTAAACTTTGAAAACCCAGGTGTAAAATGTGATTTTTTTTTTAAATGTATTTTCTCGCAACAGCATACTCTACTGGGCGTTGTGAGTTGTTTGCATTGCATTTATGCGGTAATCCAATCACGTTAACAACCTGCAGTCATATGATGCAGTGTGCGTCACGTGTTTTTCTTGGTACGTGAGCCTGTGCGTCTGGTTTTACTGGCGAAGTGGCATAATGGGTGATGTTGTTGACAACCTGTCACTAAAAAGCAAAAAAAAAGTGCAAGTACCAAATGCAGTGGGGGAAAAAATGATTCAATCATGTGCCTGTGGACAAGTATCCAATTATGATTGGGGTTATAATTGGAAATTCACAGACATTTCGCAGACCTGTTTAAACATTAAATGCACCAAATATTTTAGAGCAAAAATAGTGGTACTTGCCTACTTATTAAAACATAGCTGTCATTTGTTAAAAGTCAAGCATGCAACATCTCCCAGAAGTTTCTGCCGACATTCTCTGTCTGGTGTGGATTTCCCCATACATTAAGACTGCACGTCTGCATCCACTGAATTGGTTGGAAGTGTAAGGCATAGTTGTGCTAAGTTATACAGATGTGGACATCAATTAGAAACAGTCTCAAAACTTGGTTACCCAAAGGTATCTGGCATTCTTTAATAAAGTATGCAGCACCGTGGTTGTCATGCTTGTCCCATACAGGAATTTATTTTATCAGCACCGAGTCAAAACAAAGAGAGCGTGCCTATTCAGGTCTAAAATTCTAACTGAGTTTACAAAGGAAACTGGTTGTTTGAACCGAGGTAGCTGTGCTTGATTGTACCTGTAGTGCTGATTTAACTTGGCTATAACCAACACAGGAATACCTTTTTTGTTTGCGCTGACTTTATGTTCTGTTTAGCAGCTCTGTAGTAGCCTTTTGTTTAATGTGTGATTCTGAAGTTATAGCGATCAGTCGTATTTTCTTTGTCACATTAGATGATGTACAAAACAATTACCTACTTCTGCATGTACAGTTTATTTAGGAAATGTCTTAACACGATCCTCAGCCGAAATGTACTTTGATTGGTTTGTCGTCCATTTTTGGTATTTTAGCTAGATTTTAGCAACCTAAATCAGAACAATGCAGCACTGACAGTTCCACTTGCTACATACAGTACAGGTCACAGAAAAGTGCATACAAACGCACTGATAGGCTATTAAAACAATGTTGTCATCAGTACAGTAAACAAGAAAGTTAACCACTTTGGAGTATTTAAAATGAAAGACTGACTGACAGACAGACACAAACCCCCAGGATGGCCATTCAGTTTACAAGAGACGTCTGCTATTTATGTTGAAGTGCTTAAAACTGTCAGTTATAGTCAACATCCAAAAAGGTATAAAAGGTGAGTGGGGTGGAGAAGTTACTAAAAAGTGATAAATCAATTATAATGTGTTAAGTAAGTAATGTATAAAATATGCACTAATCAAATCTAAATGTAAAAATAAAATATGTGAAAGATAAAAGGGGCATTGTTGACCCGGTTACACTTATGCCCCAAAAGGGTCCTGTTTCTCAGTCATAAAAATGTTGTGATTCTTGAAAAGTGGCCAATTTTCTTAGTGAGCCCCTGCCCTTTAATATCCTCAGCATGTTACTGCTATGTTATAAAGTACTACGGGTTCTCATGTCACGTGTTCAATATACACAGTAATCCGCATCATTGTTGTGTTATCTTATCTCATTCTCTATGTTGTTGTCAACCTGCAGAGACAAGAGTAAGTTGATCATGTTTACCTGTGAAATCTGTGGGGAGGAGGGATTCTCTGAACCTGATATAAGGACCCATCTGCTCATAAACCATTTTGAAAATGAGATGAGCTGCCCCTTCTGCTGCTTATCGGGGGTCACCTACGATGAACTCGAGTTCCACATTAACGTAGCCCACTCTGAGGAAGACGGTGAAGCAGCAGACAGCAGTGAACGTCCCACTAAGGAACTCCGCCTGCAGACCGTCGGAGCTGTTCACAGTAGTGGTACAAGCAGCCATTTAGAAATGGATGTTGAGCCTTTAGAAGGAGTATTGAGCCCTTGGGAAACAGACGAAATGCTGTGTACTGGTTCCCTAGGAAGCCATGAAGAGTTAAATGCGGGAACTACCTTTTCTACGGTTCCAAAGGCCCACCCTCCAGCCCCGCTTCAAGGTTCTTCACAAACAGTGACGGTAAAACAAGTTAGTGCACAGGACAGAGGTGGACAGAGAGAGTCCGTCACACCCTACAGGGAATTGAAAAAGCCTGAGCCCTGTGTTACTGGGAGAACTGTAAAGCATGGCACACAGAGCAGCCAATTCCCCAGGCAACAGGAAGCATCTAACAACAATTTTGAAGAACAAGTAAAACCAAAACAAAAGCGCTTGATGTCCCCTGCAAAAGGTATTCTATGATCTCCTACTGCTTTGTTTTAGAAGTATTATATGTGTGTTAACTTACAATTGTGTTAAAGCATTCTGTTGAGGTTTGCTTGTGATTAGGGAGGGAGAGGTGGGGGGCTTACTCCAGGGTTTCTTTTTGACCCCAGCCACGTGAATAGTTTCAGGTTGATCCTAGCCAAGTCACAATTTTCATGAAAAGAGTACAAGTGCTACTCGGGGTCTGTGAACCCAGCTGTTAATATGCAAGTCTGTGTGTGGTCTTTACTAGTTTTGTACTTCTCAGTTTATTTTATCCGTAACTATAAAACACTCAATGCTGGTAAAGTAACACTTCAATTTCATCTATAAGTCACTCTGTGTCTTCAATCACTTTGTGTTTTAGGTATTTCTACAGAAAAAATGTATGCATGTCCAATGTGTGCACTTGTCTGCAGGGACTGCTACATTCTGCAGGAGCATGTTGAGCTACACCTTCAAGAAAGCATGGCTGAAGGTAAAAGCAAAAACTGCTATATGTTTTACGTTATTGACAGTTGAGTATTAATCAAATTTACTGATCAAGCGAGGGTGTTCAGTACCAGTTGATAGTTTGAAAAACAAATACATGAAATGTAAAGTAAATTATACAGATGAGCACTCTGCCTTAAAATAACATTTCTAATTTCTCAGAAAAGACCAGCCACTCCAATCAGCAGCTGCTTAGAAGTCCAGAGGAGGCTGAGGAAAAGTGGAGACCTGAGGTAAATTTGGTAAGTAGAGAACGCAGAAAGTATTAACATTTTATTTTATGTGATAAAACTGTTTTAAATACAAAAAATTGAGATATTTTATTATAAGCGATAATATTGCTAGTGCTAAAAGTAAGAAAATGTATATAAAACCAAGTCAGCTTGACTAACCACTTTTGTTTCAACCAGCAGGGTATCCATGTCTTGGATAACAACGTAGGTTCCAAACAACCTGTTCAAAATGTACAAAAACTTGTATCACCAATGATTGACAAGTCTTCACCACCTAGTGTGAAAACCATCGCCTCAGGTTGGTATTACTGAAATTTAGGTGTAAATGCTTGGTTGAAATAGAAACTAAATCCTCCTGAGTGACTGGAAATCAATAATTTATCCAGTAATACTAAGAAATAGGGGTGCAACAATCGATGCATCGATTATTGATCATCTGCCTTTAAATTTAAGAGCCTCGATTACATATCGGTGAATCGATGCATCAAATTATAACCCAGTTTGAAGTTTCCTGTTGCCAGTTTGCATTAAAACCTTGTGTGTCAGAATGTGCTTCTTTTAGTGCTAGTACAGTAGATTAGAGAGTTGCTAGGATACACACTTCAGGCCTCGTCGGACAAGCCAAATCATTAGGCCTATTTTGTTCACATTTTCTTGATTTAAAAGGCAATACTTTTTTTTTTTTTTTTTGTTTTTTTTTTTTAAATATAAATCTACTGATGACCTTTTGTTTCAAAGCATGTTGTGTTTGGATTATGTGGCAATATTATAGAAGAAGCTGAATTTAGTATGATGGTTAAATTTAGTCAGGATTTTCGAGATTAATTCAAATGTTTTGCTTTGCTTTTGGATATAAAATGTAGTGAACAACCATAGTTCAGATAGAAGTTACTTCTGTTAAACTATAATATTTATTCTTACAATGTTAAAGGGACATCTGATGTGGACGCATATAATCAGAAGTGTTCTAATTTGAATATAAGTTGTGCATTTTTGTTTAACTTATGCACAACAGTGTTTTTAGTTTGTGACAGAATATCTGTAGGGGTGACGTCAGGCGAGGAAGTGAAACCACAGCCCAAGCAATTGCAGGCGAAACTGAGACCCAGTGGCGCTCAGCTTTTATTTAACAAATGAATAAAGACTTTCAAACAACCACAAAATACATGGCTCGTGAGCCAAAATAAACACGGAACACACATAGTAACAAGTAGTATGCTGGTTGCAAAACCAGCAAGCGTAGCAATTGTTATATCCTGTAGTAATAGTTTTCACAACTCACATTTCGTTCCGCCTGTACACACTCTTTGTGCAGCCAAAGCTACAGGTCTTTTATATTATGGCCGAGGGATTAACTCGCTATTGATTTTCTTAACACCTCGGCCATAGTCTGCTCGCGTTTACTATATATAGTATACTATATATATACTATAGTATGCGTGACTCGGCTAATTCAGTAATTACTATCAGACAGTCAAGCATTTTCACAAGATATTTAAAACAAAAATAAATATTGGTGGAAAGCACCCCGCTCTTCCTGCCAAACATAATCCACAATAAAATAATAATACAACAAATAGAAAACATAGTATACACAGGGGCAGGGAGTACCCCGTCACATAGTTATTGGATCTGTTAAAAAAAAAAAAAAAAAAAAAAAAAAAAACTAATGCTAGTTCTTTTATTTTGAAAAATAAAACCGCAATGTATCGATTGTCATTGATAAATGACTAAGATAATCGAATACGAAATTAGGGTGCCGATTGCACCACTAAGAAACCTAAGAATTCTTTGACAGAGGTCTTCAGTGTTGTGCTGAGTTTTGGTTCATTTTTATATCCTTGGATTGGATGTGGTCCCCCATATGAGTAAATCTCTTAATGGTCCCATTAAAGTTATTCCACTGGTATAAGTTTCTACACAACCTTCTAGGTTTCTAAACAAACAATTCTGCATGTTCTGTTATATGCAAAATCAGTAATGTTTGGCCATGGATGATGAGTGTTGTTTACTTGTGTTTTAACATCAGGGGCTCCAGCAAGAAAACTATATGAGTGTCCTATGTGTGCCCTTGTCAGCACAAACAGTCACGTCCTGCAGGAGCATGTTGAGCTTCACTTAATGGAAAGCAGCATCACTGCAGGTATTTCATGTTTGCAGTTAGTTTTTTACTGTGTGTTTACTAGAGCACATGTTTTATTTTACTAGTACAGCTCTTTCACATCAATAACTTGCAGGTCTAACTCTAGACATTTCACTCCCAGGTAAAATTAATACAGCACTTTGGCACCCAAAATAAGTGTTATACCTATTTACCATCAAGGCTTTTAACTTGGCTGTAGGTCACTTTTAAGATCCAACTTCTAAAAAGTTCTCGCTCCAGCAGTTGGATAAATAAAACAATGCAATGTGTGAGGTCTGTTTTAGGAGCAGTTTTACAATTTGTGTTTATTATGTATCGTATAACCTCAAAGATGGGTGTTCATTTTATTATGTGATGTGATGGCTCTTTTATTTCCAGATACCTCCTCAGTCAGTTGGAAACGGGTGGATTCTGACATTTCCTACCATTCAAGATGGACCAAAAATTAGTTTCAATGAGCAATAGCTAATTAAATTGTTCCATCGATCTTACCTGTTGTGCATTTCCGTTCTGTGTAGGTTCACATGTGCAGTTTTACTATCGCATGTGGTTCTTTCAAAACGTTCTTTTTGTTTACGCATTCATTGTTAACTTCCAGCAGATAACTCCCATTCAGACCTGTTTCTGGCTAAAAGGTTACAAGAGGAAGAAGAAAAGCAAAGAAGAGCGGAGGAGGCCGGACGGGAGGCTGAGGAGTTTCAGAAGCTGCAGGTGACTTGTTCATACTTCTGTAGTAACTTAATGCAGAACATATCAATACACATTATGGGCCCTATTCACTAAGCTTTATATCATGACTGACTTAATAGCTAACTAAACTAACAAACTGATAAGTGTGTAGTATAATCACGAGAAAAGCTTGGGAAAACTGCAGAATTACCTTGTCCGTCGACAAGCAAAAATAAATGGCAGTAGATTGATTGGTTTGTGTTTAACCAATACTTCTCCTTTTGCTAAACAGAATCAGTTTGGTTTAGATAATAGCGGTGGCTACAAGCAGCAGCACATTCGAAATATGGAGAGAGCTGTTTCCCGAGGCCAGATGGTTCCAGCAGAGTTCCACAGGCGAAAAGCAGAAATGATGGAATCATTAGCTTCAGGGGCAGATGATGGCAGAACCAGAACATCAGGTCAGTGTCACAAATACAGTAGTTCAGATCATATTTTAAGTTGTAAAATTGTTTCTTGAGGGTACAGGTTTTTTTTGTTGTTTTTTTAAACATTCAGTACCTATTTTTTCACACATTTTAAAAATAATTAAAAAAAAAAAATGATAATAATTCTAATATAACTTGACAAATACATTGGGGCCATCCATTCAGTAGAATCCATTCCATACAGATCACAGCATACTCACTTAAATCACAACTGAAGGCATTGTACTATGAACAAAAAACACAACTCCATAGTTACCGCTGGCACAACTAGTGGAAACTAAAAAACAAGCTTTATGCTACCTTAAAGTGAGCAGGTTTCAGCCTCTGGGGATTCCTCAGTGACAGATGACTTCTTAACTGCATGACCAGCTGTGTGCCTAGTGCCAAGAGTCTCAAACATCCAATGTTCCACAGCAGCATCTGCCTGAAAATCGGCAGGATGAGGTCCATCTGTGCTGATTCTCATGATGTGTGTTGAAAGGTGAGAACGCGGTGGGGTTTTCAATCTCTACATTGCACTAAACCCTGTTTCACATGCAGATGTACTTGGTGATAGAGCCAGCATAATTCCAACTAAGAGAAGAACATTTTTAATGTTCTCTGGCTTGGTTTTGAGCAGGTATTTATATACAGCAAGCATGCTGCAGGTGTTCTCCATTTTATTTAGAGTTAGTTTTAGAGCTATCCACTCACTTTGGGCACAGTCTTTTTCTTCATTGCTTAAAATTGGCTCAAAGTGTCTAATTCATTCTGAAATTTCGTTATTTCCAAATGTTGCAAGAGCTTCTGCATTCATTATAGGCCATTGAAGTTTGAAAGTGGTTTCTATAGTAAAATTTAAAAATGTTTTCCAATGCAGATGATGGTTTCACTCAGGACTTCCAGTTCTTTTTCTTTGATCATTTGAATTTCCAGACAGCCTTATACCCATAAAGGTTTTCTCAGGATAGCCACTAGAAAATGGTGGCAGATAAAGACCAGGTTGGTGTCAGCGTCCTTCTAGTCATACACAAGCGTCTTCCAACATACGACAGCCCTCTGTTATGCAGCAGTCGTCAGATTGAAACTTCTTGGACACCGCCGTCAGTATTTCCAAAATGTCAAGCTAGTTATGCAGTTTTCGTAAAACGCACACTTCTGATCTCATTTAAATAGCACTTAGCTTTGGGTGATTTGTCATGCCTCCTGTCTGCTGCAAGGTGCAAATCAATTTGTACAGTGTTTTTCAGCACGGCCAGTACTGCTCATCTTAGCCGCCTAATTTGTTTCAGTATGCCCATTTGCGCCACAGACAGGTTTAAAATCTCATCTCCTTCAACTGCTGCTAAGGTTTCAGAGGATACTGACATAGTTTTAAAATTCCTTTGATTGTATTCTCACATTTGCAATAGCCAATTCAAGATTATGCGCTATGCAATGAATGTGTATGAGATAAGGAATGTCTCCTGCCATTTGTGCTGCAACAGCAGAGTTTTTTCCCATGTTTACAGCAGCGCCATCCATATTCAGTCGCACTATTTTCTCTAACCGTTGTTCTTCATTTCATTTCTTCTAGAGCTTTGATAATGGCCTCATGCACAGCTTGTGCATCAGCGCTTTCTACATCGATTAACCCTGCTAATTTTGTCAACTGTTTACCATCATGTGTGCAGCAAACGTAAACAATGTCTTCCTCTACAGTATTGCAATCGTTGCGCATATATAGATAGATATACATATATAGATAAACCTCGCTTCCAATTGTGTTACTAAATATTTCTTTTAAGACCTGCTATGTAGTGAACAAACTCCTTGGCGCTTTTGTGATTTAAATAGTTTTGTCACAAACAACTCAATTTTTCACTTGCAATGCACAGAGTTTTTTTAATGTTGTAAATGACATTTTGTCCTTTTGCGATGAAATATGCAGCATTAAACAGCACTTTCATTTTCTGCATTTGTTCTTCAGTCAGTCGAATCATACATTTTTGAGTGGGTGTAGCTTTGGGATTCTCTACTGCTATTTTTGCTCTCATGCACAGGTTGTGCTTTTTTGTTTTGTTATGTGCTGTCACAGAAGTAACTCATACTGCATCACCCTGTACACCCAATTCCAAGTATCAGCTACTTTTTGTTGTTGGAGTGGTTGTGGAAAGCTCTTCAACACTGGCATTGGTCGACATTGACGGCCTTTCTTTTTGCTCTTTTTCAATATGGTTGGGCCTCGCTGTAAAGAACTTTCGAACTTCTTAGATTAAAATCATCAAATAAGTGGAAAAATGGTCGAAGTATTGTTTAAGAATGTTCGATGACAACTTAAAAACTTTTTCAAATTATTTGAAAATTTGTTCTCTAATTAAGCTTTGTTTCTCTTTTTTTTTTTTTTTTTTTTTAACTTCTGCCAATTTTTTCCTAATAGGAGGAATTAAAAAAAAAAAAAAATGCCACGATGGCCTCTTTACTCCCAAACTCTATGCTTTTTGTGCAACTGCACAGGTGCCCTTTTTGTTGTTGTTTTTTAGATGCCTGACTCGGATTTAACCGATATTTTTACATGTCCAGCCAAAATTTAACCATTTGAAGTCTTTGTAACCAATTTATTCTGTTGTAGGTGTAATTGGAGCATTGTATGGCTATTATCAGAGAGACGGCAGAGACGTAGCACACGTGTGGCTTTGTGCCGAAACAGACCATTTCCACTCTGGAGGAGGAGACAAGGGCTGGGGGTGTGGATACAGGAATTTCCAGATGCTTGTGTCCTCCCTGCTAAAGATGGACCAGTACAAGGATTGCTTTAAAGGTACAAGGTTTTTTTGAAGAAATACTGCTAATTAAAAGTGCTCTTATTTGTTTGGTGAGGTTGAAGAGGCCTGCAGTGTATGTGTGGGGACAATCTCATTTCTTCAACTGATGTTTTTTACCCATTTTTAAGTCACTTAAAAACCAACAAGCTGTATAATTTTATGTGCTGCCATGCACAGTACATTTTCCTAAACCTTCTGGTTTATATTTATATTGGGTTGGTCCCCAGTATCAGTGTAACTTGTACCACTTGTTCAGGACAGGTTAATTTAGTCAACATGAGTCCGACTTATTACACTATTGTAATTCTCGAAGATTTTCTAGCCCTAAGCTTGTCTGCACGAGTACACTGCAATTGAACCTTACTGCTTTGCTGCCGACCTTATTTTTTTCCTGCTATTGGAAAGGATGTTCATTGGCCTATGCTGTGTCCTATGTGTCCTACTACATGTAAAGCATGGAAATGAATGTGAGAGGAAAAGAAGTACTTCTAAAAAAAATAGTGGTGTTCTGGCAGCATCAAGGTGATTTATCCGATAGTTGTTGATAGATGAAATGGTAGACAAAGAGGAGGAGAGGCAATACGGATTTATTGGACTAACTAAACCACAATTCTCTTCAGATGAAAAGCAGAAAAGAGAGATTTGATGTTTACATTGAGGTGGCATCCAATAAAAGGTGTCACCTCTCCTTCTCATTGTCTATCATCTGAGAGCAAAAGCCTTGATTAGTATTACTTTTAAAGATATTTCTTTGTTTTTTAGATAAGACAGTTCCTTGTATTCCTAAGGTTCAGGCTCTGATTGAAGATGCCTGGAAAGAAGGTGCTGATCCTCAAGGAGCGTCCCATTTTAATCGCAAGCTGCAGGGCACACGCGCCTGGATTGGAGCCACCGAAATCTACTCTATGCTGATATCACTGCGAGTGAAGTGAGTGGACTTTCTAGATGCATAAACCATAACCTCAAACATAGATTCTAGGGTAAAACTTAAAAAAGTAAACACATGTTTTGGCCCGTGCCGTTCCACTGATACTAGATGAAATGTTTGCTTTTTTTTTTTTGTATACTTGTGGATTGGATAGAATGGGGCATGTTTTAAAAGGGTTTACTCCAATCTTAAATTAACATTTTTTGAAAGGCACTGGAAAACAGACAACTTCAGAGTGCTTAGGAGATGTTGAGTTTGTAGTATTGAAAATTAAGTCATTTTCTACCTTCTGAAGAGAGGTTATTTAAAGAGTAAAAATGAATATAAATATTCCCTGTTCCTTCATAGTACTAGACAGAAGACTATATGGAAGATAAACTCTGCAGTAATTCTCTTCTTTCAATAGGTCTCGCATACTCGATTTTCACTGCCCGACTGGCCCTTCTGATACTCACCCTCGATTGTTCCAGTGGGTAAAAGACTACTATTCAACGGCCATGTGCAGAGGAGCAAGACTGCCTCCGAGGGTCATTCAGACTGCTAGTCCTCCAATTTATTTGCAGCACCAAGGTAGAAACCTATTTATGTTTATGAAAAACCTCTCATGTACTTTTCATAGGACTTGCTAAGTTCTTGAGGGTGTGTCATATTGATTTATGTATTTGCTCTGGTCTAATCAAAGCTATATCTTCAGAACCATTTTTTTGTCCTGTCCAAGATCTGTATAGATTAAAAAGGGTATATGTGTTGACTGGATATATTAAAGTTTACAGTGGAGCATTTACCTTGGCGTGTGTGAGTCTGAAAATGAACCTCCCTCTCAAATGGGTTTGTTCTCTTTCTCTCTGCAGGTCATAGTCGTACAATTGTAGGCATTGAGGAAAGGAAGAATGGAAACCTTTGCCTTTTGATATTTGACCCTGGTTGTCCCTCGCAAGAGTTGCAGAGGTTATTGCAGCCAGATCTCAGTGGTGCCAGACTTAAACATCTCCGCAAATTACCCAGTGCCTTAAAACACAAGCAGTATCAAATAGTGGCAGTAGAGGGCACCCTTTCACAAGAAGAGAAACATGTAAGTACAGCACTGCTTCTGCACAGTGACTCAAAATGAAAAAAACTACCTTTTTGATATAGAAATTTTAAAATTCCCTTAGGAATTTACTTCTAAATTGTAATTATAAACACTAGCAGTGGGTGTTTACGCTAGTGTTGGTGTACAATGTCTGCATTAGGAACATACTGTTGCTTTCGGATAACAAGTGGGATTTAATTTCCTCTGCACTGTGGATACACTGTAGTAGGCAGTAAGTATGCTTACATTTTTATATACCGTATTACTTTGAATAAGCACTGCACTCTGATATTAGATTTGTAATAGACGCTGCCCTTGAATAAACGCTGCTCTCAATAATGAAACATGCAATTTTTTTTCCCTACCCCAGCTAAAATAAATGCAACACTTAATTATATATATATATATGAATGAGCAAGATAAGTAATACATTTTAGTTAGAATGCAGGAGCTGTATGATTTCTTATTTAAGTTTCAAAAATGTATTTCTGTTTTGGTTGTATGCGCGGTATTTTGGCTAGAGAATCTTGATCCAGACAGGAAGTTCAGATTAGGGGGGTGTGGTGTTTTGGAGTGTCAAGAAGCAGCTAGTGTAGCTCTCACTGTAGTGTTGCTGTTTAGGGAATAGCCACAGGATCAACTCATCCTCACAGAACCCCTGCCTGGACCAGGAGACCGTGAGTGTTTAGTTGTCTTGCTGGTTGAAGAGAAAGAACTGCACCGTGTGTTAGAGTTCAGCCCTGCGACTCTTAGAAACTGCTGTTGAATTGACACTTCTCTCTTGTTATTATTTCCCTCTCCATGCTACACTGGTATGTGTCTTCACCTAGTCAAACACTGATCTGATCTGCAAGCTCAACAGCTTTCAGTTTAAAGTTGTAGGACTCTTCACCATCCTGATCAAGTTCTATCCTCAGAAATAAACTTCAGTATTCGCCTCCCTCAAATACCACAATAAAAAAAATGTCACCTTTTGAAAACCACAGTACTTCTGATTACTGCCGCCCTTGAATTGCATCGCAGGTGTTAGTAGCAATTTTAAATAAAAACAGTAGTGTTAATTCAAAGTAATACAGTGTATCTTGATAACTGCTGATCTAATTTTGATGAAACTTGCCAAGTGCATTTTTAAGCACAAGTGTTGGGGTTTATTGGAATATGTAACTATAATGAAAGTCACATTTTTGCGCATGCATGCTGCTGTCATGGTGATTTTTACATTTCTCATCAGGCTGTAACCCCAGTTCTAATTTCCTTTACCTAACAAGACCTAGACCATAAACAAGTCTACAGTACAATTGCCTAGCCTTTTAGGTTTTTGTTGTTCCCTACTAATATGTAGATATGTTTCAATGTCACCATATTTGAATGTCTTGCAGGTCTATCTGTAAAATGTGTATTTTTGATCTGCTTAGTGAATTAGTTTATAAGCATTTAGTAAATACAAGCCCGCAATTTAGAACTGAAAATGGCTTTAACCAGTTTAACATACTTGTAACAAACATTTTTTCCATTGTAGGCATGGCTGCAAAATTCTAGAATTCTTCAAGCTGAGAAGATTCCTTGAGGAAAGTTACATAACATGTTTTCATTTTATTTAAGGTATTTAGATGTGTGTGTTTATAGCCCTGTTCATTAAAACAAATGCTATATGTTTTATGTTGACATTTTTATTGTAAAGTCTAATATTTATAAAATAAATACATTTTTTCTTTGCCTCTCTATTTAATCATGCAGTCCACTTCAATGCTTGAATTCAAGGCCACGTGCCATTTTTTGGAGTTTTTTGGTCCATCTTGAGATGTCTTGCTAGTGTAATGATTGATAAAACCATACTGTTCTATTGTCTGAAAATGTGACATGGTTTATGTAGTTTAAAATCAAATTTTACTGTGCTGAAAAACCTTAAAAAGCTGGGTGGCTGTGTTTATGTTCTTTGTAGCCTCTGTAACCTTAAACAGTGGTGAAGATGTGTTTGCATTTGACCTTGCAGAAAATGGCAATGAAAATAATACCCCATTTAGCTAGGTTTAACAGTTTAAAATATCTACAGTACTACAATGGTAATTGCCTAAATTTAATACCATAAACCAGATTTTAAAAAAATAAATAATTGTTAGTGCTGGGACAAATATCCGAATATTTGAAAGAATATTTTTTTGACATTCGGATACAAAAATCAGATGTTCGTATTCACTAGAAATACCTTGCACTTATTTACCGCCACTCCAGAAGTTGTGTGAGTTTAAAAATGGCAAATGAAAAAGAGCTCTGTGTGATGTAAGATTTAATATAAAAAATAAAATAAACCAGGTTATGCACGTGCACACACAGTGATCGCTATGGAAGGTCAAAAGCCCTGTGCTGCTTTAGGATGAGTCAGACTCTCATGGGCCACAAAAAAAAAAAAAAGGCAAGCACGTCATTCTGAAATGCCTCTCTTAAACAGTGCATAGCTTGCTGGAAATGTTGTTGTGCAGTGATTTTTATATAGCTTGTATATATTATATATTTTTTGTTGCGACTTTATGTGGAATGTAGTAAACGTGAACCAAAATGGTGGGGTGTTTTTTCCGCCCCTCATTTTACAGTGCCATTTCCATGTTTTGTTTTATTTGAAGTTAAATTTTAGTTTTTGTTTGCTTGTTTAGCTTGCTTGTTGAGCAAATATCCGAATATGAAAATCTTGTTTTCATCCAGCACTAAAAAACTAGTAGACAGAGCACACGTAATAGGATATTAAACAGGTGTGATAAACAAATCAATATTATCAAAACGTAGATCAGGACAGGTACCCAGTGAGCTTGAGTCCACCTTGGACTGGTAGTTTGCCTGCTAACGAGAGCCTGGGTGTAAAGATGCAATTGACTTGGCAGTAGGATTGGAGGACACCTACTGAACTTCATGTATCAGGAGTGGCTGTGGGGAGTTGCTGTGAATTGGGAACATACATGGACAGTCTAAATGGGGAGGGCGACAGTAAAATAGTGAATATAGTAGGTATCCAAACCATTATTATATTTACCCTTTTGCAGAAATACTGTCTTATGATCAATCATTTTTAATGTTAGACTTTCATCACACAATTTTGGTATTCACAATGTTGAGTTAACATACACATTTCTTTATTGTTTGGAGCAGTGTCTATGCAGTGTAAGGCCAAATGCTGAAAAATGTATAGAAAATAAGACTCCTCTTTATACTTATACCACTCTTTGATGTGGTCAAACCAAGAACTCATATATATTAAAGAAAAATAATAAGAATACATTGCTTATTGTAAGCTCTCACCATTAACAGTATTGGCAAAAACAAGGTGTTGAATATTATTTTATGTATTTTAGTTTAACGGTTTATTATAAAAAGGAAACGCAATCACACTGCAGTTTACTCTCCTTGTTACGTGCTCCATATAAATCAATTTCCTAAGATCATATTGGCACGTGCAATCTTATCAATAGCTAGATATTTTCATTTGCTTGTATTTTATACTTCAAAGTGGAATATGCAGATATTTTGAAGGCAATGCTAAATAAATACCAAATCACTTCCTGTACTGTAACTCTGGTTCACTCTAATGGTGTAGCTGCAATCCAGGCCATCTGACCTATTGCACAGGAAGCGATTAGCTACCAGGAAGAAACAGGTTGAACTTCTGCAGTGTAGTACTATATCCTGAAAGTTAAAATAATGAACCAAAATATCTTCAACACAAGAAAAAAAATATATTCTCTCCCCTACACTTTCATGATGTTTGCACATTCTGTGTGATTCTTATTGCAGTTACTCAGCAGTATGTGGTGGTTACAAAAAAAGCATTACCTTGGCCATGAAGAAAGTTTTTGTGGAAATGGTAAGATGACACAGCTGTATGCTTGAGTCACTTTTTCCTCCTTAGAACACCAATAAGGAAAATTCACTCATCAGAAAAAAACATTATGAGCCCCTGTTTTTTTTTTTTTTTTTTTTTTGTAGAGCATTCTACAAGCATACCCTTTTAATTATAAAAAAATGGCACCTTACTCCCTGAATTTGGCAAAAAGCAGACCATTAACTTGTAATGATTACGGTTTAATTGACTATTATGTCTTACTCCTGCAATATTTATTCTCCTATTTTATAACAGAGGAATAATGATATTTATTAATAAAGAAGTTAACTAGCTTTTAAACAGTGGTTAGATTTATATTCACCTTTCCATTGGGAGCCATGTTGATGTGCAGTCAGCAAGTTCGTTAAAGGCAGTTAACGTACAGTTTAAACAGCTGGAATGGCTGTGGAGTGTGGTTTGGGCATTTGAAAGGAAGAGGGAGGTGCCCACTTAAACGAGGCAACCGAACCACACAATAGAAAATGTGCCCACTGTGATTGGAGCAGGTTGTGTTCTTCACAATATTTGTGAAACAGAAGTAGAGTAGTTTCAAGCTGACTGGTTCGCTGAGACTGAGACTGACATCAGAGCTTTCGAGCAGCACAACGATGAGAAGGTTACTGCCAGAGCACGGTCGACAAGCTTTCTCTTTCAGATGCTACTGCTAAGCAATATACTGCTTCCAGAAAGAGTGCAGAAAAAGGCTTTTGAAGACCAAAAAGCAGGTATATACATGTAATATGTTTTTAGGAAACTGCTTTGCTTACAAACTGTTCCTTGCAAAAGATATCCTTGTACATGTACAGGAACCACGTTAGAACCAGACTGTGTATCTGCATAGACTGGATTGGATGATGATTCTTGAATTTCTTGACCCTCTTCTTCCATTTACCTGGTAGCACCCAAGCACATTAACGTTTTTAATTTTAGCAACACTTTGATGTGAGACTTCTGGCGCTGATGTTGAAAATGTTAAATGTTTGATGGTAAAGAAGCCAGGTCTGGAGCACTCAAACATGCTTGAGGGACGCAAGTCCCCTTACAACATGGCTCGGATAAAAAAAAAAAAAAAAAAAATTGTAATCCTTTCAGTACGGGTGGTGAATGGGGTGGGGGCGGAGGGAAAATTGAGAAAATGTGCGGTTGTCGAAACTACACTGCGTGAAGACCGGACGGTACAACTTTTACAATTTACGAAGACTACGCATTGTCTTCGGGGGTAGGGCAGGGCCCTCGGGTGTGAGTTTTACGAACTGCCCTGCGTTCGAGGGGAATGTGGACAATTGGCAGTTGTCATGAATTGATTCTCCCAGTAAGTGTCTGCAGGTTGACCCTTTGGGGTCTGTATTACGGCCCACAGACATCTGGTTTTGCACACCTGAACTAGTCAATAGTGACACTTAAAGAGTATTTTCACAAATTTGCTCAAATCAGAACTGTGTTGACATGTTTGGATTAATTGATTATGTTGGGGAAAATAGCAGGGAAATTGCCCCAACAACTATTTGCCAGAAAAAAAAAAAAATTGTCTCCCGTGTATGTTTTGGAATCCTAGTTCTGAACACGCAATAGCTCTTGAACATTGATGTTGAGCATCAGATTACATGACCTCTGGCAATACTTGTAGGGACTCTTGCCTGGTATGAAATTCAACTCTCCAGGCATTTGTAATTTGATATCAATATGCTTCTTTATAAGGCAAGGTCTCCCTTAAAAGCATTATGAGCTGGCCAGTTCAACAGAAGTACTACAGGACAGAAGTTTAAAGGTAAGGACCACACCATGTTACTGCTACTGAAGTGTGATGTCTTTGGGCTTCTCTTGCAATATCTCTTAGACTATTATATACATTATCCATTTGTAAGGGGTCTGATTTAACCCGAAAATATATATAAACAGCAAGGAGTAAAGTTGTTTAGTTTTCCGGTAAGTTCTGTGTGCAGTTATACTTGCAACTCCACTACAAAATAAAACTTGACTGGAACGGAGAAATGCCTCCATATGTGTAAATATGCATTCATTGGGGATTTAAACTGTTGATGACAACTTTGTTATCAACGCGTATTTGTGCGTAAGCATTTGTTTATTTCTTTTTTAAATAAAACCAGATTTCTACTGGAATATTTATTCTTTCTTGATATATATATATATATATATATATATATATATATATATATATATATATATATATATATATATATATATATATATATATTACACTCGATTTCACCGGATCTTTTTCATTGAATAACACCGTGTAACAATTTTTTTTATTTTTTTGTTCCTGGGTAGTAAGTGTTATTTCCTAATTGCTTATGCCTCAAAAGTATAGCAAATGGCTATTATTCCCCACAAACTTTGCTTTTGTAATCAGGACAGTAATATTTCAAAATATCACTATTTCCAATGGGAAAACGGGCAAATGTGTGTCTTTTCGTTCACATAAAGTCAGAAAAAAACAACATATGAATCCAAATTAACATGTATTTATACTAAAGTAATACAAAAATGACTACAAAAGATTTAGAAGTGAGTAGTTTTTCGAGATTTACGATTATACTGTAAATACATACAATATACAAAAAAATACAAAAGCAAAGTTCGTGGGGAATAATAGCCATTTTCTATACTTTTGAGGCAAAGCAATTAGGAAATAACACTTACTACCCAGGAACAAAAATTGTGTTACATAGTGTAATTCTACCCGATTTAAAAAAAAAATATTCACCTGAATTTGGAAAAAAAAAATCACCCGAAAATCAGACGCCGAACTTATTTCTAATAGGTTTAAATATCCATATGCACCAATTAATTTCAACAGCTTTGCTCTTTCTTGCATGCAATATGTTCATACTTTATTAAGATGTTTACATATTCTAGAGAATTGTAACATCAAATGGATAACATACTTCGGAATAATAATTCATGTTTATTTGCCAAGTTGTATTTAAACAAATTGAATTGTGTGTGTGTATGAGAGCGAGAGAATTCAAAAGCAGCAAACAGCTTTATATTCAAGGAGAATCGATAAATAATTAGTGAACTAAAGTAATTGATAAACTGAAAATCCATTAAAATAGTGAGTTTTCAGTTTATCAATTACATTTATTTTTCCTCAAAAAATAAATATATAAATGCAGTAAATCATGGGTTTACATGACATGTGTCTTGCTTGTGCCATGAATGTTTACATCAATAAGAACATTCTCTCTCTCTCTCTCTCTCTCTCTTTCTCTCTCTCTCTCTCTCTCTCTCGCTTTAATTTTATATTAAACACATGCCGTTGCACGTTAGTTGGTGAAGGACTATATTAATATACACTGTTTTCATTGTAATTTGGCTTATTGTAATGCACTGAAGACATTTTGTTTGTCAGTATAGAAGAGTGGGTAATGGAATAATATAATTCAAGAATTTAGTATTGAATGTTTTTCTCAATGTTGAAGAAAATTTAAAAAACCCTATAAACCACTGTGGATTAAAATGATAAGGTTCTGTGTAATACCTGAAGCTTTGGGGGGGCAATTGATTTGATAACATCACTAAAAGCATTTGGTTGGAGATGGCATTCAATTCAACTTGGACTCAGGAGAGTTTTTGCCTAAGCTCCTGTTATTTAAACTGTGACTGCAGGTTAAAGTACACAAAAGCTTTAGTTACATTTGTTTGTGATGTGATTCCTCACAGCCTGACCATTTGGGACACACTAATTGCCCCTAAAACATTTTATTTTCATATGTTTATACCATACTGAAAATAGGTGTCTCTTTATATTGTAGCGTACCAACTATTCAGATGATTATGGTTGGGTGATTTTGTTTTTTTTATTTATTTTTCTGTTATTTTAGTAAATCAACTGGTTTATGCAACACAGATCTACATGTTAAGTAAATGCATTAGAATACAAGTTAAAAAAAATAATACAAAGAGAAAATATATGAATATATGAACTGTGTCCAAATGAGAAGTCTGTTCTGTGTTTTTCACCCTGATGTAACATAGGTTGAAACCCAGTGTAGGGTCGCAAAATGAAGTGCAGCGATGATCAGAGGCAATCAATCACACCAATTGTTGCATCAAAGGTTAATTGCAGTGGTCATCAAAATACAGAGAGCTCCAGAGAATAACAGTCACTTCATCAGTAACTAATGTATTCTGCCGGGGTAAGGCACATACATGGGTTATATAGTTTCTACATAAAATTCCCTGCTCCTATCAGGATTTGGCATGCAGCAGACAATTCATCCATCCCTACCCCCTAAACTCATATACTCAACCAATAAAGGATAGCTGTGGGGCATGACTGCCCCCTCCGTTGCGGTTGTTATGTTCACTTTGGCCTGGAATTTATGACCTAGCAAGCAAGCAGGCATTGCCCTTCTTCTACCACCCCCCCACTGCCCCTGGACATCTGACCCAACCTAATGGTGTACTGAAACATTCCACCCTTCCCCCTCCTTTCACAAATTCCTTACTAAACATTGTAAAACTGCACCCAAATGATCGTTGGTTGATACTGCTATCCTGTTCGGTTCCTTCACCAGCGATTTCTTCCAGTTGTGTTGAACCTTTCTACTCGGGTACTGTACCATGGCAGACACTCCAGATTTTCAACTTTACCAACACAAAGGCTTCTACTTCATATCGGGGATTCATTCAGCGGAAGATTTGGATAAACTTAAGGATTGCGAAATCAGGGATACTGACATTTTTACAATCACATACCCCAAATCAGGTAAGACAAGAGCAGAGGAGAAAGTAGATCCGTTCCAGAAAGTATTATTTTTCAAAGTTCCAAGAGTAGGTATGATAGATAAGGGGATGAACGCAATCATTGAGACCATGTCTTCAGGGTAGAGGAACAATATTGATTAACAGTCCTGCCCATAAGAAATATTTTGAACACTTACTTACACCTGGTTGATTCCTTATCTTTGTTTAAAGAGCAACTTTGTACATGTATTTAATACCACACTTAACTAATATTGTCGTCTTGTTGTTTAAAATCACTTTGTATGTTTTCTGTTTTGGTAAATTACCCCTGTGACCTCTTCGGAGCTCTCGAGCGTGTTCTCATAGCTGGTAAACCAGAGTTCTCGTTAACCTGGGCCCATGCAGTGGATGTAAGAAATAATACATTTGTTCCATGCAGTGTTTCTTACTGATGTATTCTGTACTTCTGCTACAGGCAGGGGTTAAAGGGAAGCAGGTTAGTTTACACTGTGGTGTACCAGATGTACTTGGAGGTTAGACAGTATATTACAGTACAAGACTACAGTGTATTATAGTACAGTACATTAACGTAAAGCACAAGACTACAGTACATTTGTTAAGATCCTTTTACTGTTTCTTGTCCATGCCAGGTTGTTCTTTAACCTCTTTTTCTCATTGTGTTTTTCCTCTCTCAATTAACCGTAGTGTTATTTTATACAAAAAATCATGAGATCAGCCCAAACCTTATCTGCCTGTGGGGAATACAGTGGACTCAACATGCCCAATTAACTTTTAATCTGATACAATTCTTTGTTTAATTAAAACAAGGCATGGCAATTCTTTATAAAGGTCACAGGGTGCATGTTTCTCGTTGCTGGTATGTATCTGTATGATATCGGTGTATATGACTACATCCTTCATTCCTTTGTTTTACCTTCTTGTAGATTTTCATCAAAGACCTTGTGTCCAGATAGCTGTCGCTGAGGTCCGTCAAGTAAAGAGCTGTTTATAGTTTTATCCTGTTTAGGAAAAGTAGTCGAGACGAGCTTCTGATCAAACATGGCAACATTAAGGTTATTTATTTAGGCACACAGATTACAAGAAAACAGCAGAAACTTTATATTTCTCTAGTTTTAAGAAATTGCATTACATTTTTAATTCAGCAAACCTATGAGGATGGGGCAGTTTACATCCATTGATGGGCAGAAATGTTTGTTTTTCTTTTATAGGAACGATCTGGATGCAGCAGATCTTGTGCTTGATTGATGCCAAAGGGGACCTCAGTGTAACAGACAAGCGGCTGAACGCGGATCGGGTTCCTTGGGTTGAGTTGACAGAGAACGCAAAGAAATTTGATTCTGCTCCGTCTCCCCGTATGCAAGTGTCCCATCTGCCTTACTACTTGGCACCACAGGGTCTCAGACAAAAAAAGGGGAAGGTTAGTGTTCATAAATGGTCAAAAATAATGATTTTTGAACACAGTAGAAGTCAAAATGGCTTATATGAAAATGCAGTAGCCTCTGCATTCATCTCATCAATATAGCAGACTACAGGTGAGCTATTGCACAGCCGTTTCACCCATTCTAGGTTTTACTATGAGCTTAATTAGCCACAGTGTATAGGTAACAGGCATATCTTATTAAACTCACAGTAAATCCAGGAACAGATCAAACCGCAATGGGAGTCCTATTTCCTCCCTGCAGTAGAGGGGAAACAGAACCCTATGAATGTTGCATTTGTTCTCGCCATGTGGTGCATGCGTTACACAGCTCTTTATTTGCACCCACAAAGCATCTGCCCTGAAACCCTTTCTGATTTGGGGTTCCTGTGCTGGACTGACCCATATAAAAGACGGTGAACTAGTTTGCATATGATGACCATTGCATGGTTTTTCAAAGTAATCGGTTTCCTGACAAATACAGATTAAATACTGGATAGATTCTAGTAGCTTTGCTCCATATTTTTGAAATATTCAAATATTTTTTTACGTAACTTATGACCATGAAAAATAATTGGTTGCAAATTGTATTTTAGTCAAAAATGTAAAAATAAATGTATAAATGTCCCCCACAGGTCATTTACGTAGCTAGAAACCCCAAAGATGTGCTGGTTTCTTATTACCATTTCCATAAACTTGCTGTAATAATGGAGACACCAAAGGACTTTAATGAGTTTTTCAATAAATTCATGGAAGGCAGAGGTAAATATATCAAGTAAATTATTTTTAAAAACAAATGTAAAGCTTTTTATTTGAGTTTGCCTAGAAGGTAATGGAGGAATCCCTAACTGCAGCTTCGGTATTCAAACTATTGGGTGTAAAACCGATGCACGATAGTATCCAATAACTCCACAGTTAAAAAAAAAATAAAAAAATCGGAAAATTCCAATTTACCATGAACTGTTAGGCTGTGGGACATCTGGTTTTGAAACACCCAGAATTATAACAGTCAATGAACAAAATATCATTAACAGGCAGCATAACACATGGGAATGATTATTAATAATAATGTAAGCAACATAATACAACTGCAAAATTTAATTTTTACCGCTGTAGAAAAAACACTAACTGCATATACAGTAGCTGCTTCCAAAACCTAATTATCCCACTACTTTTACTGTAATCAAAATATTGAAACTTGACCATGTGTGTTTTGGTTTTTTTTTGGCACTATTAACTGACATTTCTGAATCGTGGTATGAAAAGATTATGTACTGAATTGTATACAAAGGATTATCGCATTCATCAACTGAATAATGCTATGCTTCTCGGGAGTTTATTAGCCTTGTAGTCATGTACTAAATCTTCATTGTGGAGTTTTCAGTAGATATAGATTCTATTTACAACCACTTGCAGACAGTAAGAAACCAAACCAGCTGCAGATGCATGGTTGGCAGGGTGAGGTGTTACACCACAAGCCTGTGACATTCAAATGAAAAGCTGTCCTCTATGAGCCAAGTTTTTGTGAACTTGTGCAAGGCTCTGTTAAGTTTCAGTCCACACAATGTGTTTGTTCTTAAAACTGTCCACTAAAACAATAAGGGCCTCATGCACTAAATTTACTGAAATACTGTACGGTAACAGAAACCCATATTGCGTGCAAAAAGGAAGGCTTGACCACTCTGTTCACTAATATAATAATATGCATGAATAAGGTAAGCTAAATGATTCATTTACCAGTCATCATAGCACGCAAAATGCTACACGCGTTACACACCCTTTATTTTAGTAAGTGGGCACTCCAAAGGACAGGTAGCACCATCCAGCACCAGTTACATCTTCAGAGGGTCTTGGTAGGATGAGGGGAGGTGGCCCAGTGTTACACAGATTTCTGTATCCCCTTGGATTTGACGCCTGCATAGATCAAGATCACTATATGTGAAGGCTTGATGTTTCTGAACAGTATTTACATGTAGTAAAAATAAAATGTGTTTTATAAGAAAAATACAGTTTTATAAGGTTAGTTTTAAGCAAGGGTTTCGTGTATTGAGCAACGCAGGAAGCTGAGCGTACTGTAGAAAATCAGTGGCGTTAAATGTGCTGTTTTATTTTGCTACAGAATTAGTTTGGTCTTGTTTTCAATATGTCTTGCAAACTGCAGCAGAACTCAATCAGTGCTTGAGAACACAGCAGGACTCGGGCACAGGAATATCGCGCATCCATGTCCAGTTTTGAAAAACTGAATCTGCACAGACAATCACGCGGGGATACAGAATTCGCGTAACACTGGGAATGTCTAGCTTTGAGACGGTCAAAGCGGAGATACAGAAAATAATTAACTGAAAACAAATATTTATTTGTTCACCTTTATCCCCTTCTGGTTTATTTTGAAGGTACTCCGGTACCGAAACCTTGGCTAAATATAAATGTGTTTCTTTTAAAGTGATTGCAGATGTGCTTATTGCTGCTTATCCGGCAATTTCGACATGCTGCACAGGCTAGTCACAATTTGTCCAGTACTCACCGTTGTCTTTTCCATGACAAAAATGGTAATGTTTTCAGAGCCAAAATAATTCAGTGTAATTCATGTTTTAAAAGAGCACAACTGTCTCTTGGCTGTTTCGGCAGTACAACGTCATAATGGAAAAAATACAGTATATCATGTGATTTTGTACAGCACTGTCTATTCATACAATGCGTCTTGCATTGAGAAAGCAACGTTTGGAATCGGAAATAATGGAGTTGATTGTGTAATACAGTTCACGTGCAGCAATCTTTTAGTAAGAATCATATCATTATCAGAATCATATCATTATGTACAGTATTACAACTCCGTATCTTAAAACATTGCTCTTAATCCACAAAACCAACAAAATACATCCTATGTAGCCTATATTTGACATTGTATTTGTAGTGTTCTGTGGAACACAGGCAACAGCACTACTTGTGCTCTGCTCTGTTTATATTGTGATTTAGACAGACACCGCCTGGTTTCAATAACGGTAAATTTAACATGTGCCGAGACTTAGGAAAGTTAGCACCTTTAAGTAAATATGTTTTTATATCAAGTCTCTCCCTCGCGGTATTAGGGGAGAGAATGTGAATGTGAATACATTTCCATGGAGTCATTTTGAGTGCAAAGTCATTTGCTGCAGGTTAGTGAATACAGCAGGTGTTCAAAACATGCAGTAATGGGCTTATTGCGTGGTAAACTGGTTACCGCTGTTTAGTGCATGAGGCCCTAAAGGTAATTTGCTGGAGACTTTAAGTTAGTATCACTGATGATCCTGATTTCTATGTAGCAAAGGTTGATTACCTTACTGTGATCAGCAGTTAAGTTAGATTAAATTAATATTGGTTGCAACATATCCCTGCTGACACAGAAAGCTCTGCCTTAGTGTCTAGTTTCCAGACCATGATTATCACTAATCTTGGTCTAACTAATGTTATTTTAGGTAAAGTAGTCCAAGACTAGTGCTAAACCAGCTGAAAGTGCATAGTGTCTTCTAAAGCTAGAGACTGTTATCTGCTTGCTTGGTGTAATCCCATTTTATGTATTTACTCATGAAAACGTTATTCTCTGTTTCTGATTTCCAGTGTCCCATTTTTGTGTACTAATTTTGATTTATTTAACAGTTTGTGGCAGTTGCTGGTTTGATCATATTACTGGATGGTATACACACAAAGATGAGATGAACTTTTTATACCTAACTTATGAAGAGATGATCCAGGTGGGCCATAATGTAGGCTATTAAGAGGGGTGAATACATTTAAGTAAGCTGTAAATGTATAGTTCCCAGCTGATGGGTCAGTTTAATAAATAATTTTGGAAATGTTCATGTGTGTAGAGAACATAACTTTACACAGTAGTTCCTTTCTTTACACATTTACCAGTAATTGTATTATTTAATTTTTGTGTTAACCGGGTGTCTTTCAGACTGGCCAAGACTGATATCAACATTCAGCAAATTTCATCACTAATTCAAATGTTGTATGTTAACTACTAATTAGCAGAACAAAGAATGGATGAACTGGCAGTTCCTAACTTGATTGCTATTGTTCTGTTTCAGGATCTGAAAGCAGCTGTTTTGAAAATATGTTCATTTCTGGGAAAGCAGCTGGATGAGCAGCAGATTGCCAATGTGGTGAAGCATTGCACCTTTGAACAGATGAAAAACAATCTAAATGCAAACTATGAGACAATCTCTGAGAGTCTGCTGAATCACAAAATAGGAAAGTTCATGAGAAAAGGTTTGCAGGACAGATGTATTGAATTGATTTGAAATGGATTATTTATTATTTATTTATTCCATTTAATCCAAATCACATTATTTACTTAATTAGCAGATTGCCAGTCACTACAATCACTGAAGTAAATAAACAATTCCTAGAAAACATCTTGGACAGGGGTGGCCAAAGTTGGTCCTTCCACTCATGGCCTTGTTCAATTGAACCTTCATCCAGATCCTGAAGTAGTTCATTACTACTTGGACTCCCCTGATGTAGGACAAAGTAAAATACCAGACAAGGAAGGATTAGCACTGAAATGCTTTCCGGTTTTATAATACTTGACATACAGGTTCAATACACACACTTTAACTAACGATAACCCTGCCGTCCAGATTTAACGTAGCAGAGCCTGTTTTCAGTAAATACAGTCACATTTGACTTGTCTATTTATTGCGCATGGATATCTACGAAACATTTTATGTTCTAACCACCCCCTCATCTGTTTGCTACAACCTTAAATCGCTTATTCCCAGTAAAAGAAATAAATTAAGGATTTCATGAAATTGATTCAGCCTGGAATAAAGTCAAAATTTATTAATGTTTTCTAGTCACGCCAAAGTAGTTTTAACTTCTTATTTTCATCTTATTAGTGACCGATCAGTAGAGATCTTTCAGTTGTATCAGGGTGCAGCAGTCAAAAGCTTCTCTTTCATTTTAACTTGTTCCCTATCCAGCTTCCTAACGAGAGGTTAAAAAACAAAAAGTGTGGCACCACAACACTGCTAGGCTCTCAGGAATACTGAAAAACCTATTGCTTTATTAATCGGTCACAAATTAGATGAAAATATTACTTTCGGTTCTTTTGAATTCAACAAACATTAATATATTGAACCGGATGCCTGACAGAATTGATTAACAGGTACCATATTCTTACCTGGGCTCATAGATATGAAGACACAACAAATAAAATAACATTCATTGTACAGTTTAACAGTGGAAGTCCAGATGATTTACCTCTGTGTGATATCTTCAGCATTATTCAGTGTCTGTTCTGCTTATCTCTTTCCAGGAACTGTGGGAGACTGGAAGAATCATCTGACCGTGACTCAGAATGAGATGTTTGATCAAGTTTTCCAGGAACGAATGAGAAAACTCCCTCTAAAGTTTGTGTGGGACATCAGTGAATTCAAGATTTGCTCTTGAGATAGCCATCTACTGATGGTCACCCCTGAGACCGAATACTTTTATTTGTTCTGAATTATAAGTAGAGTATATATTAACCCATATAGGTGTGTGCAAACTGTAAGAGGAATCATACTATATCTTTTTGTTTCCATATGGCATATTTAAACACTTTTTAATGTTCTGATTTTTCAATAAACTAAGATAATATATTATAATAGAAAACTATAAATTAAGATAGTATATTATATGTTAAACTCAAATAGGAGTGTACAAACTATAAAAGGAACACTTTTCTTCATATGGAATATTTTAAACACTTGTAATATTATGTATTTTTCAATAAACCTTTATCTGGAGCTTATCCCAGTGGAATTCTCAATACCAGCAAACAAGCTTTATTTACACAGCAGCAGGGGAAAAGTATCCACATATAAGAGACTTGTAGCCCACACTGTAGTTGGCACACAGCTGCATTTTATGAATTTTATAAATTCTATTACAGATGGTGTCAAGTATTGTTTTTCTGTCTCCCAGACACATTCTTGATACCCTACACTCGCTATCAGAAAAGCTTTCAGGCTCTCCTTAAACAGCACAAAGCCTGTCAACATTGTATAACCTCCCCCGCCCCCACCCCTCATTCTGGTCGCTCTTCTTTGCACTCTTTCTAGAGCAGCAATATCCTTTTTGTAGCGAGGTGGCCAGAACTGAACACAATATTCAAGATGAGGTCTCATTAATGCATTGTACAGTTTTAACATTACTTCCCTTGATTTAAATTCAACACTTTTCACAATATATCTGAGCATCTTATTGACCTTTTTATAGCTTCCCCACATTGTCTGTCTAGATGAAGACATTTCTGAGTCAACATAAACTCCTAGGTCTTTTTCACAGATTCCTTCTCCAATTTCAGGATCTCCCATATGATATTTATAATGTACATTTTTATTTCCTGCGTGCACTACCTTATACTTTTCTCTATTAAATGTCATTTGCCATGTGTCTGCCCCATTCTGAATCTTGTCTAGATAATTTTGAATGACCTTTGCTGCTGCAATAGTTTTTGCCACTCCTCCTACTTTTGTGTCATCTGCAAATTTAACAAGATTGCTTACTATACTCGAATCTAAGTCATTAATGTAGATTAGGAATAGCAGAGGACCTAATACTGATCCCTGTGGTACACCGCTGGTTACCACACTCCATTCTGAGGTTTTTCCTCTAATCAGTACTTTCTGTTTTCTACATGTTAACCACTCCCTAATCCATGTACATGTGTTTCCTTGAATCCCAACTGCGTTCAGTTTGAGAATTAATCTTTTGTGCGGGACTTTGTCAAAAGCTTTCTGGAAATCTAAATAAACCATGTCATATGCTTTGCAATTATCCATTATCAATATTGCATCCTCAAAAAAGGCAAGCAGGTTAGTTAAACACGATCTCCCTTTCCTAAAACCATGTTGACTGTTACTGATACTGTTACCATATTGGTAATTTTCCATTTTGGATCATTACAGTTTCCATAAGTTTATATATAATAGAAGTCACCTTATTGGTCTGTAGTTACCTGGTTCGGTTTTGTTTCCCTTTTTGTGGATCGGTATTACGTTTGCAATTTTCCAGTCTGTCGGTACAACCGTTGTGTCAAGAGACTGTTGCGTGATCTTGGTTAGCGGTTTGTAAATAACTTATTTCATTTCTTTGAGTACTATTGGGATGACCTCATCTACCCCAGGGGATTTGTTTAATTTAAGAGCTTCTAGTCCCTTTAACACTTCTGCCTCGGTTATGCTAAAGTTAATTAAAACTGGATAGGAACAGGTTGACATGTGGGACATGTTGTCCATATCCTCCTTTGTAAAAACTTGTGAAAAGTAAGTATTTTAATGTATTTGCTTTTTTTTTCTTCGTCTGTGATTTTGCCATTTGTATCGCTTAAACATTTAACCTCCTCTTTGAATGTTCTCTTGCTGTTGTAATATTGGAAAAACATTTTGGAATTGGTTTTAGCCCCCTTACAAATGTTCATTTCTATCTCTCTCTTGGCCTTTCTAACTTCCTTTCTGACTTGCGTTTACAGTTCCAAGTACTCTTTCTGTGTACTTTGTTGTTAGTCCCTTTTAAACACTCTGTAAAGTGCCTTTTTTCAATTAATTATTTTTTTTTAATTGATCTATTAAACCATTTTGACAATGTTGTTTTAGATTTAGATTTGTCTACTTTTGGGAAGTAATTGTTTTGCATCTCTAGTACTACATTTTTTTTTAAAAACAGCCATCCTTTTTCTGTGAGTGTTTTCTCTATTTTACTCCAATCTACTTCTGGCAGTCTCTGTTTCAAACCTTCATAGTTTGCCTTTCTAAAATTGTAAATCTTAGCTTTAGTCATTACTTTTTGGGTTTTAAAAATCATGACACCAGTTTCCCGTGGTTTTCTGACATCTTTTTTAGTTATTCTGTCTTCATTATTTGAAAAGAGTAAACCAAGGCATGTCTCCCCTCTAGTCGGTGATGGGGGGAAGTTGAAATCCTCCATTAGTATGGCTTCTCCTTTGCTACATGCATTTCTAGTGGCATTGTGTAGCAAATTATTTTCTATAACATGCTCCTATTATTATGCCCTTTGAATTTCTGTCCATTATTCTGACTCATATTGATTCACTGTTGTTTTCTTCGTCCAGATTTAACAACTGGGCTTCAAGACTGTTTCTCATGTATAACGCTACCCATCCTCTTCTGTCCTGCCTGTCTTTCCTAATCAGTGTATACTAACAAATATTATATTCGCCTCCACCACTCTCAGACAACCAAGTATCTGAAACACCTAGCACATCATAGTTGCTTGTTAGTGCAGTAACTTCAAGTTCTAACATTTTGTTTCTGATACTAGCATTTAGATAAATACATTTAATGGCTAACTTACCTGAGTTGTTGTCCTTGTTTTGATGTGGTCTCCCTTCTGTTTTTTTTTTGTTGGTTTCTCCCCCCTTCCTTTCTAGTTTAAATGCTTCTGAACCTGCTTGCAGATCTTTTCTCCAAGTAAATTGGTTCCAAGTAGATTGGTGGAATTTCTTACGGATGCATTGTGTACTTCCACTACAGGTAGGGGTTAAAGGGAAGCAGGTTAGTTTACATTGTGGTGTACCAGATGTACTTGGAGGTTAGATATCTCAGAGCTGCAGTATATTATAGTACAGTACATTAAAGTATAGTACAAGTCTACAGTTCATTAAAGTACAGTACAAGACTACAGTACATTTGTTAAGATACTTTTAATATTTTTTGGCCATACCAAGTTGTTCTTTAACCTCTTTTTGTCATTGTGTTTTTCCTCTCAATTAACCAGACTTATTTTATACAAGTAATCATGAGATCAGCCCAAACCTGATCTGCCTGTGGAAGAATGCAGGGAACTTGCTGTCCTCCTAAAATGCACAATCATACACACCCAATAAACTTCTAATCTGATGCAATGCTTTGTTTAATCAAAACAAGACATGGTAATTCTTTAAGGTCACAATGCATGTTCCTCATTGCTGACATGTACACTGCCTATAGAAAGTCTACCACCTTGAACTTTTTCACATTTTGTTGTGTCAGTGCTTCACAGTTTCATGCATTTAAATGAGGATTTTTTTCCACTTATCTGCACACTATAATATATATATATATATATATATATATATATATATATATATATATATATATATATATATATAATAAAATTAAAAATACAAAAAGATCATAATTGGATAAGTCTCCAGCCCTCTGAGTTAATACTTGGTGGAAGCACCTTTTGCAGCAATTACAAAGGGAAAATTAATGGAACAAAGTACAGAGAAGCCCTTGAGGAAAACCTGCTGCCCTCTGCAAGAAAGCTGAAACTGGGTCGGAAGTTCACCTTTCAGCACGACAATGACAAAAGCACACAGCCAAAGCTACACTGGAGTGGCTAAGGAACAAAAAGGTAAATGTCCTTGAGTGGCCCAGTCAGAGCTCCAGCCTAAATCCAATCAAAAATTTGTGGTATGACTTGAAGATTGCTGTCCATCAACGCTCCCCAAGGAAATTAACCGAGCTTGAACAGTTTTGTAAAGAAGAATGGTCAAATATTGCCAAATCTAGGTGTTCAAAGTTGGTAGAGACCTATCCCAGCAGATTCACAGCTGTAATTGCTGCAAAAGGTGCTTCCACCAAGTATTAACTCAGAGGGCTGGAGACTTATCCAATTATGATCTTTCAGTTTTGTATTTTTAATATATAAATCGGTCCAGAGCCAGTACCAGATAGGTAGTGAGGCCAGAGTTTGACGGTTTTGTTCCGGCGCGAGACGACAAAATATCGAGTGTAAAACGAGGCGAACCGAGCTGGTGCCGAACCGTCATGGTATGGATGTGATAATTAATTAATCAACCGAACACAAAAACACGAGTTCCATGTTCCAAAAGTCCACTGAAAACCGTGAAGCACAAAACATTACATTTTGACCTGACAGAGGCATTTGTTTGCGCAAATATCCCTCTTGAAAAATTGGGCAACCAAAAGTCAAGTAAATTCTTCAGACTGAGTGTAGCAAATGGTGGAGCGATTCCTTCATCAGCCCAGCTGAGACGTGAATGCTTACCTAAAGTTGCCGAGTATCATAAGCAGGAGATTATGGAATTGGTAAACCAGTCTGGTTGCTTCTCAGTGGTCACTGACAAGGCGAATGATGCCCAAGATCAGTATGAGTTGCACATTGTATTTGTTTTGCAAGGCCTAAATGGTGAACATGCAACTGAAATAGAACTGAAAGCTGTCCTTACAGGTACACTTTGCCTACAGGCTGTTTACAACACCGTTTCACAAGCTATTTTGAAGTGCTTGAATAACTTTGATGTTGATTTGGAAGATATCAGTGCATTTATCTCTCTATTTATTGTTTAAAAAAACAATGATAATCTATACACATAATTTATAAAATAGTTCATTGCACATTCCGCAAAATATGACACTTTACTGGTGACACTGCCATAAATTTAAAAAAAAAATAACTAAAAAAACCCCACGATTTTCACAGGGCCTTTGTCCAGATAGCTATCGCTCAGGTCTATCAAGTAAACAGTTGTTTATAGTTTGATCCATAACATCCTTATGGATGTTACCTGAGCCGTGAAATCTCATTCTTTACCTTGCAAGACAACGACTTGTCAAATAGGACAAATAGCATAACTCTGAAGAACAGACAGAAATAGAAATATGAAATATATTTGCCTGTACGGCCCTTGGACCCCCACATATAATTTGCCTACTTCAGATATTCAATTGCCTACCATTTCTGTGAACCCTCTGTCCGCCACTACATGTTGGCACCAACCAAATTGGTGTACCTGCAATTCCATGGATTAAAATGTTTTCAAGGGTGGTTCTCAAACTTGGTTATGTAGTGTGGATAAAGCCTAAGTTCTTAACAACAATATCTATATAACATAACTTATTTCCTGATAATAGTACATGTACCTATTAAAGTGAGAGTACAATATAACTAGTATCCTGTTATTATACACAGATAATACATGTAGATAATGGACAACTATTGCTAGGAACTGTATAGTCATCATACAATTACATTTATTCTAGGAAAAGAGAGGTGGAAAATACCAGCTGCTGTACTAGTGTAAAGCACATCATAATGCCATCTCACCTAGATCCCTGGGAACCAACAGTATATCACTAAACGTGAATTATACTGTGAGGCTTATTATAATTCTAGTAATGCATATGCCTTACAAAATACTCTCCTTTATAAGAAAGACTCGGTCAAGGTATCACAGGTAATAGGATCCCATCCGACATTTAAAGAGCCAGTATCACATCCATACTGTATACATTATATTAATACCTGGAAGATGTACTGGACCTTGTTGTGCTGCTTCCTATCTTCTTTATTAACATTCAATACTTTACAGTTTTTAAACCAGTATATCATTTAAAGGACTGTGAGCGTCTGTGTATGGATTATAACAGCACTAGCAGCATAAAAACAGACCTCAGCTATCAGACTCGGTCCATTCACTTCTATTCCAGCTGGTATTGCCCACATACACAGATGTTCACCATCCTATAACCCTACACTATGACATTTTTCATAGAGTAGTATGCAATATGTGCACATTATACAAAAAGACAACTCTATCCTGTGCAATATACTTGGTTGGGTTGCTTGTTTTAGAAAGATTGTGGTACCTGTAACACAGGACTTGAATGACAGTACTGTGAAAGACATATGAGCTTCTCCAGTGTTGTTTCACAGGAGGTGAAATATTCATGTTTCAACATAGCCCTTACAGGTATAAGCTGTTCTGTGGGAATGTTTATCTTTTGTTGTACAGGACACCCTGTACATTAAATCAGAACAGATAAGCAGATTAAAAGACAAAATGTTATATCTAGAAATCCCCTTCGAAGTACTTTCTGCTTAACCGGTTATTAAAAGGGAACATTTTAACCCCTTTTTAAAAAAGACCTAGAAAGTATGCCAAAAGGGTGTGACTGTGTATTTTCAAAAGTATATTTAAAGGCAGAATGAGGTTATATCAACCATGCCACATGGGTAAACCGCACATTTGACACAACTGAATACTAAAATTCTACACTGACAGGTCCTCTTTTGCTTCCATCAGGGTAAAATGGGGAGAAACCCTCCCTTCTCGAAAAATAAGAATCACGAAAATAACAGACTGACAATGCTGCAAAACAGAATTTTATATATTCTAAATTCTAGTTCTAAATACAGCAGTTCTCACTAGATAAATGGACGCAGTTGTAATTATCTAAACCCATACTAAAATAATGTAATAATAATGCGTTGTAGTGAAAAAGATTAAGCTGACAAATGGTTTTTGATTCAAAAACACTTTATATACAAGAAAGGTATACCTCCAATACAATCATATAAGCACGAGATTTAAACTGACTTCGGACCAGGCCAGAGTATAGCTCAGTGCATAAGTTTGTATCAGAAAGCACGGATATCAATGGAGTCAATTCAAAAGAGATGAAAAAACTCACAAAACTTTGCCATTTTGGGTATTTATACCTTTGTAAACAACTGTTGACTCCACTCCCATTTGTTTTGCTTCTGTCCAATGATAGGGGTTTCCACTCTATCACTGAACCTTCCCTCTGCGGGGGAAAAAGGGGGCTGCATACCACATTGTACCTAGCAGGGCGCATACATCTTGTCTTTCAGTTTCCCTCCCCATCTCACACTATCTTTGCTAATCTCCTGCCTTTTGGCGTTTAGCTCAGACACAAATCTGTGACTTTCAGACTTGTTAGGCTATGCAAAACTGCATGTAGCTGGTTTTGCCAATGGGAAATGAAAGAACTCAAAACTTACACAATACTGTATAGAACCTTAATATAAAAGCATATTAAAGCAACTGAATTAGTAAGCACATTAAAATGACTGTAAAAACACATTCACACAATTTAAACAATGATTAAAAAGAACTTAACTATGAAAGACACACATACACAATGTAAAACTTGCAATTAATAACATCATTAATACCTCATGCAGAAAGCCATCACTACAGTGTCACCGAGGTTCTGACATCACTGTCTTTTAAGTACCCTCAATTTGTCTTAGAGCTTCAATGTCTACTAGAAACGGGAGTTTTGGCTTTTCATATTCTTAAATATCTGGTTAATGTGGTCTTTACTCCTAATTAGGAAAGTATGAAGGATTTTTTAATGTTGCCATTAACATTACACATTTGTAAATGGCACTAGGCGTCAATGTTGCTGGTTGAAATGTATTTATTATTTTATTTAATTTGTGAATGTTCTTATATTGGCCACAATTACTATTGGTGTTTCATAGGATGAGACTTCGGTCTAACGACCTGGTTAATAATGTGCTCTTTTAAAATAATACAAATAGCTCATTATTCAAGTAATGGCTCTAAATACTCAACTTATTAATGTTTTGTTCCATGGATTACTGTCTTTTTTCTTTTGGAAATATACATTCTTTTAATGCCACACTTCTTTTGAAAAACACACTGCTTATTTGAGTGTGTGACTTAACACTGCCATTTCCTGTTTCGATGGGGTACGGCAAATTATGTAAATATTTACCCTGTATTATAAACCGTAAACTACATTATATTTTTTACATTGCTATGAGTATTTAAGGTCCTCTTCAATTTGCTGTTCGTCTAGCATATTTTACTTCAGAAACAAGCATGTAAGGTCTGATTTGCTTTGATTTCATATGGATTAGTTTTAAAATGTGTTTTCTCCTCATTAACAGTTAACTGTTGTAGTCTAGCCCAATACACAAGGGATAGTGAGACAACCTTGAAAACAACAACTCTTTTTTTAAATACATTTATTAGTTACAGTGATGGAATTATAAGCAGCTGAAAATGAAAATAAAAACAATTGAATCATGCCGGGCTGATGCAGTCACAGATCCAGTTGAATGGGATCAGTCCTCATCACTTCCTAGATCCACAGGCTTGAAATCTGGGTCGTCCTCATCCAGCTCTAAATCATCCATGTCTTGAAATAAAGACTCATCCACTTCCACGTTGTTGCCAGCTGGAATGCAAACACAGGCAGAGCAATTTATACAATTTACAACTCCTGGAAATACCACCAGTAGAACGAAATGTAAGCTGCACTTTTCTACATTACCTTCTTCCAGAAACTGAATATCGGACGTGTCAAGATTATGATCCCTTTCAAACAGCTGTTTTCCTACAAAAAATAACATAAAAGTAGGAGATTTTATTATTAGTCATGTTATTTAGAGTTTTTTTTATTCAATAATGTGATTGCCTACACCAATAGGCCATGCACACTGCTTTAGGATATTAGCTAGAGAAAGCACACTGGGGCTAGATTACATTAGAGGGGAATCAGGAGGCAAGTTGACCTGACTCCCAAATCATCTAACCTACCTTGAAAATGAGTAGAGTTACCAAAAAACAAACACTTATCCCAAAGTCGACTGTGTGAAGGCAAGTGCAGCTCAGTAACCATCTGCATTGCCCATCCAATCCACAGCATGCTTTCCCAGAGAGTACTGAACCATGGCTGAGTGCTGTGACAACATTACACAGTAATGAAGAGGGAGAAGGTTCTTAATGTACTGGGGAACAAGTAAAGCTTAAACCCAAGCGCACAGCACTTCAGCATGAGCGTGTTAATCTCGTTGTATAAAATTCATGCAAATAATAATTTAAATACAGCAGTCGGTGTGTAAGCTATGTTTTGGTCATTCTCTATTGGGAACATTAACTAGTCAGTGTGCCAACAGAATAAGTGATGACAGTCAAGTAGTCAAATATTTAACAAACTTAAGCCTGTTTTTTTAAACTTATTTATTAGAAATGCCCTATGGCACAAAACAAGCATGAGTCATCAGTACATGACAACAGTAAGGTAAGAAATACAAATTATTCATTGCTGTTAACAGAGCCGTGGGTTCTTATAGCTGCATAACAAAATGACAGCAAAATGGGAGTTTTAAAATAATTTTGTAAAAAAGAATCAAGTTCTGGTTATTGCACTGTAGTAAGAAAGACTGAACAATAAAGAAAGAAATCCACATTTGTTTATTTTTTTTCTTTGGTGTTTCAAAAATTCTGAGAAGCTGTTTTCAACCAAGGTATCGACTTCAGTAGTGCACCGCAGATGCTTAAAATTGCTGATGATAAAGTAAACTTATTTTTTTGAATGTATTAAGGCTGCTAGGAGTCTACAGCTTCTACACATCAGCATGCTGATGTCAGGGTAGCAATGTGATCAAATAAGAAGGGCTGTTTCAAGGATAACTGCCATTATGCATTATAGTTAAGAAGTGAAAAAAGGAGCTACAGGTCTGAAATTCAGCCTGTGCCCTGGATATGATTACACAAAATCGTAACATAGCATGGTTTCTCCAAAGCAGTAACAGCAAGCAACAAGTTCAATACAAAACCTGAGGGTTCACGTACCAGTCAGTTTGGATTTCAAAGCTTCCTCTTCCTTCAGTTTTTTTCTGTTAAGTTCTGCCATCTCCAGTTCAAATTTAGCTTTCCAAGACAGAAAGTTTTCTATCGTGACAACAGTGCCATGGAATTGCACCTGTAGCACATACAAAAATACAAGAAAAAAAAAGAAAATAATGTAAAATTACCATGACCTGCATCCACGGTATAAACATGGCAAGCAGGAGGAAGAGAATCTGACAATCTCAAATACTATAGTGCTACAGAGCCTTCCTGAGCAAGTTCCCTCACAAATGTAGCTCTCTCTGTACATATAAATCTCTACAGTGTGAAATACGTACATTCATAAAAACACCTCAACTGTATCCCTATTGCTTGGGTATTAAAAAAAAAAACAAACAAAAAAAAATGTATGAAGATTAAACTCCAAGAACACAGCACTTTAGCATTATTTTTGTTTTATAAAAATTGTGCAAAGATGAATTTTATATAAATACAGGAAGTGTGCAAGCAATTTTTTATTTTTTTTTTACTGCACAGCGAATTCTGGTCTAAAGTAGTTCCCTATTGTGAAGTCACCTAGCAGCAACATCAACTTATCGACATCACTGTATGACAATCATTGGAACGACGAACAGTTGTTTACTGTGCATGTCTAATGTTATCAGGAATATACACCCTTTATACATTTCTGTTTAGCTTCATTGTATAATCTACTACTGTTGCAAGTTCTTACAAGAACTGCTAACACAGCTAAAACTATGAAACAAGACCAGAAACAAGTTATCCTCCAACTTCAAAAACACACAATCACAGGACAGAAAGTGTATCTTCAAGTAGACAATAATGTTTCAAACACTACAGGCATTAGGTCAGGGGTGCAAAATTTTGGAGAAAAAACAAACAAAAAAAACAACTTCTTGTCCAATGCTAGAAAAACTTACTTCACACCTCCTGTTGCACAAAAAACACACAAAAAAGTAGAATACAATTTGTAGGATTTTGCTTTTATTTAACAGTGAACACAATCAATAAGTGATTAATAACCATTTTTGCTTCATGAAATTTAAGATAAAAGGTAGCAGCATTATCACTGGCACTAGATTTACACGTGTCTTTTTCATTGTTTTTTTCTTTATCCTGACTTTTCCTGAACCCAAAGTTGACAGTTAAAACTACAGCTACCCCTAATGATTTATTTAAACATGATGTGTTATTATACAGCAGACTTACCTTGCACAGAAAAAAATAAAACATGCTGCTACCTTAGTTTCAGGAATAATGGTAATTCCCTTAAAATAATAAACCATGCAGCCTTTAAAGACACGTGGGAATATTAATCATTTACATTACTGGCAGTCTGTAGTTAAGGTTTTTGGAGAGGATACATGTGTCAATGGAAGCCCCCTGAGTTATATTTTTCTATCTATGTGAGCACCAGTTTGGTGTAACAATACATTCTCAGATAAAATGCCAAAACGGAACAAAAAATATTTTTCTTCACTAGGCTTCTGAATGATAGACAGGACATTGTTTCTGTATACTATCATCACTAAATGGGACCTGTCTTTCCACAACTTTTGCCACTATTGTTTGCATCATTTCTATACATTTTAATCTATAATGCTAATCAAATTATCTACAGTAAGTGTGTTATTTTGCAGGCACGGCACAAAGCTACTCTAAATTACTCAGATGCAGAGTGTTTTGTAAAAGTTTGTAAAATGACAATACATAAATAAGTAATTTATTTAAAAAGCATCTGGTTTCATAAGATGTAAAACACTGAAACATGGATTATTTTTCGCTATATTCTCTGCCAGCTGTAAGATATTTTATACAGTACTGCATGTGACAGGGTTTGTGAATTAAAGGGATATGTATAGCTGAGTATATACTTCTGGTTTGAGGTTTAGAGGTACTTATTTTTAAATATTTATGTGTATGTGCTAGACGTCTGCAATTCACCGTTTTCAGAAACTTACGTGGCTCTCTAGAAATCTACCCGGGGTGTTTTTTTTTTCTAGCAATAGAATAAAAATACAAAGAGGGAAAAAAATTAAAAATAACCATTTGTCCAATGGGCAAAGTAGAACAAAAAAACTTGTTGTCCCTCAGACAAATCTTGTTGTCGGGGACTTCGGGCAACATGAATTCCACACTCCTGTAGCTGTAGTGATCTACAGTACCTAAACAAACAACTGTGCATTTAGGCCTCTCAATCATGGAACACACAAATGAATCAAGGAGAAACCTTCTGAATGTGAAGATTCACATTTTTACTTAATTTGTTCAAAGTGGAATTCTGGTCATACAGATTTTGTTTCCAGTCCTTCAAATACATGCGACTCCACCCACATACAGACCTTTTCTGCCTCTTCTGCTTCTATTTCTTTCTTCTTCTTCTCCTCCTCTCGTCGGTTCTTAATTTGATCTACAACTTCATTTAATTTTTCCTGCACTGCAGTTAACAGTGTGAATATCATCACCATGCCCAGGTTTTCTTCCGCCTGTACAAATGGAAATTTAGAGGACAAGGAGTGCATTTTAGTTAGATAATAGCTGTTGCTAAGATCACAATACATACTGTATCACAATATCCAGGTCACAGTATGTGTGATGGTCCTAATGACCTACTTTGTATGTCTAACAAGATGTAATCACCTCCTGTCAGGGGCTGTTCAACGCAACACCACTACATTTATTATATACCACATATCAGAAATCAATCCGAGTGAAGTACCTGCCAAATTTCTAGTACATCTTATCCTGTGTACAGCTGTCATCCCGTGAATACAATACCACACCCAGAAATCTAAACAAAACTAAAAAACACAAACCTGATACCTTTTGTAAAATTGATTCACCCTATTAACTAAACTCTTTCTTTCAATTTTGATGAATTAAGACACTAGTTTCTTAAGAAGAAAATATTACCAAAATCGCAACAAACTTTTAAAAACACACGTTTCTCCGGTATCACTTTAGTTATTAAATAATAATCTCAACATGACTATGGTGATTAATTTTGGACTGAACCACTTCATGACTTAGGGAGGGGGGATAATGATTTTTTTCATTTTAAGGCTATTGTGGAGTACCATCTTCATTTGTGTAATTTATAATAAGCTGTGTGTAAGGTGTCTCTAATTGTATAAGAGACGCAATTTCGTAGTTTGTGCGGCCAAAACCGGTCAGTTCAGCTTCACAGTCCTCTCGCCAAAACTTCACAAGATGGCATGGCTTATACAACAAAAGACCTACACACAATGTATTAACTTATAACACAGATACAGATCCCTAAGTAAAGCTTTATGAGTCCACATTGAAAAACTGCCCCCAGCTAGAACTTCTTGACAGAACAACTCGAAAAGTAGATATTTAGGCATGACATGACCACGAACCCATGTAGAAGATGGCTCTATTATTCATGGTAAACAAGGTCTGATAAGCTTTAGCCAAATGTTCATACATTTAATCAAAACAATATGGTTGTTTCTGCAGCACAGGGACCAGCATTACAATAGTTTGTTTTCCAAAGCTGGTATGGTGTACATTGGTGAAAAAGAGTGTATTGTTGGGGTATTCCTTAATAATAACTGGCTTTGAAGTTTGAGCCAAAAGCTTCCTATATACTTGGAGAGACTTGTGCTGTATGATATAGAAATGTAGTAACCGCAAAATACTAAGCAATAGAAACCAATTATTCTGTTAATAGCACTAAAGATTACCTGTTGTTGAACTAATGTCAAAATGTCGGCGACATCACTGTCTTCAAGGTTCTCTGTCTCCAGAATTTCATAGAGAGGAGGTTCGTCTGGGTATTTCTTTACGTACGTAAACTTGAAGTTTACCTGGACCGCTAAGAATGATGATTACAGGGAGAGAGATGTAACCAGTTGCATTAAAGAGCACATTAATCACTTTTAACTTCGCTCTGTAACATGTATACAACGGGATAGCACAAATATATCAGCCCTGATCACCGATTACAACATGGGCACAAGTTTACTTTTCTATTGGTACAATTCCATTATCTATTGTTCTGTCCATGGTCCAGACACTGTAACAATGTAACAGATTCATAGTACTTTTCTCAGGGGAAAAAAACCCATGTTAAGAATGATTGGTTTTACTAAAAAATAGGGTTACAACCACAGCAATGATGGAATATTGCTCTGCATTACAAAATATGGGCAGGTAATACATCATGTCAATATAGCCAAATGAAATAAAACAATGAAAGAAAGAAACACAGTAATTGTTTGTGGGTTCACCGAAACCTTGTCTGACTATATCTGGACAGGTCTACCTAATTGTAGTTGGCAGCGCCCTGCTGCAGGCATGTTCTCCAGGTATACCCTGGTCCCCTGAGCACTCAAAGGCCGAACGAATGCTGTAGTCTACTTAAGCATCATTGTGGTTCAAGTCCGCCCAACAATACAGCACAGATGGTCACTTTCAACGGTAATGCACCCATCCAAGTGAACTTGCATGACAGAGACTTCAGACAGCTTCCACTGCAACCACTATCTCTGGATCACATGCTAATTGAGCTTATTTGAATGACCCATTCATCATTACAATTCTCTGCCTACACCTCTGCACCAACTATGTTAAACATTAATGACTTAACGGATTAACATCCCTTGAGACACCTTCCAGGACTGAATGCCAAATCGTGTCCAGCCTGTAATCTGACAAAGTGGTTGCCCAACCTGATATTAGGTACAGGTCCTAAGAAAGTGGCAGTGGATATACCAAACAGGGATTTTACAACTAAAGCCTTTAAAGACTATTGCATCATTTTTAGTAAAAGTCTTAATACCCATGGTATGACACTCATATGGAATTTCCTAAAAACCAATAGATTTAGTTCAGAGACCCTACTTACTCTCATCATCCTCTCCTGCATCTGAAGTCACAGTGATTGTAAAACTTGTGGGGTTTTTTGATAGAACTGCAAAAGGAACAAGAAAGAATAGATTATATCTGTGTCCATCCTGCCTAAAAAAACAACTTGCAACAGGGAACTGCTGCAGCTTTCATACATCGCCACATACTGTACACAAATTGTTGCAAGATACAAAACATTTTCAAAAGGGTTGAGCAACATATACACAGTTGCTGCTAAATAATTGGGTGTGAATTACGTAAAAGCTGGTGAAGCATTACATTATAATACGAAGTATAAGAAAACCTGCGACTTCATGACACGCATTTACTTACAGTTTCATAACAATTATTATTATTACTATTATTATTATTAGTATATTAATATAATAATACTTATAATAATATAGAAATACTATAGTATTTTACTTAATGATTAAAAGCACAGGTTTTGTATTTGTATTTAGTAATTTTTCGTGTCCAAACATAAACATAAATACATTGTATGGCCCACAAACGGTCTGTAGTTTTACACGCTTGGTACGTAATATATATATATATATATATATATACATATATATATATATATTGTATATATAATTACACACATACAGATACTAATTTAATGGATTTAGCGTTAATTGAACATCGCCACGTTAGTATTTGCTTCCTATATCTACATTAAAATAGTGAACAACATTCACAAGCAAGCACTAGGCGCAGTGTGTGAGACACGTTTTCGATTTCTGCAGTATGGAGTTTTTTTTTTCTTTTTTTGTATCTACCTGTAAACGAATCCGGATAAATTGATTCTAAAGCCTCCACTTCGTTCCTCTGCTCTTCTCCGTAATCCGTCATTTTTTTCCACAATTTTCCATTGATTAATACATTAAAATATTGCTACTGATTTACACTGCCACCAGCAGAGAAAACGGAGGCCCAAGCAAGATCTATTTCTCGACAATGACAGGTAAGTTCTGAACAGGCTGGAGGACCGCGTCTGCCAATTAAATCTGTTATCTGCAGTATATTTTCAAGAATGACCACACCGTGTCTTGAACATTGATTACGTATTTCTAATATTAACCTCAATTTTGTTTCCTTAAATGTAATATCCACAGTATCAGAAAGCGTAACTACCGATCGCGCGTTCGTGGATAGATTAACAGGGTCTGTTTTAATCACGTGTTGAGTGACAATGTTGACGTCTGATGGTGATGGTGATATATGATCACAGATTTAAAAAAACAAAACAAAACAAAAAAAAACAAAAACTGCAGAGTTGCTGGTGTAGGCAGATCACATGAAGATTGTGGGTAGTGTAATATAGTAGTGACTCGTGGGTCTGCTTTACAACAACGCGACGTAATTGTGTGATCACTTATTTAAACAAACCACAAGACCAGTAAATCAGGGATCTGTTCAATTGTTAGGTTTTATGATTTATCCTCGTCGATAATGTAATTAGTATCTGAAATTTCTGCATGCTGTGTGATGTTAGTTTATAAAAAGAGCTAAGATAATTATAAGATAAATAAATGGAACCCTTGGTTGTGTATTGTAATGTACGTATTTTATACACTTGCAATACCAGCTAGAAACCCATACTAGAGATTTGGACATGGATAAGGATTATCAAGAACTATGGGTGCGTTCACGGGGCTCATTCTGCGCAGATTCTTTGCAGAAAGTGATACAAATAAAACCAAGCAAAATCCAAACATATCATTGACGAATGCCTTCAATGCTCTAGGGAGCAGACGGCAAAGCAGTGAAGCTCTCCCGTTAATAGAGGGCGCGTTCACGGGGATCGTTCTGCGCAGATTTTGACCAATTTAGCCAATGATCTTCTAAGAATGATCTCTGTGAACGCACCCATTGGCTAAATTGGTCAAAATCTGCGCAGAACGATCCCCTTGAACGCGCCCTCTATTAACGGGAGAGCTTCACTGCTTTGCCGTCTGCTCCCTAGAGCATTGAAGGCATTCGTCAGTGATATGTTTGGATTTTGCTTGGTTTTATTTGTATCACGTGCACTATAATTTATTGTTTTAATTTACTACTCTTTGATTTTGTGTGGGTTTGTTTTAATTAATTTAATCCCAGGTGATGCTTGACTGTCCATCAAGGCTTTGGTGGGTGGAGCAGCCTATACTTCATAATTAGGCTTGACGTTCTCTCTTTCTCCTGTAGGTGTCGCTTGGGGACAATACATGTAGTTAACTTTTACTAACAAGATACTTTAGCAATCTTTTTGTAACACCGCATCCAAGTCTGTGTTTTATTAACTATTTCATATAACTGTGTTTAAATAAATATTACTGCTCGGAGAGCACCAGCCTATTTCTCCCAGTCCAGTCAGTGTCCTCTTCAGACTTGTCAAAGCTTCTTGGTGTTTTTGTTCCCAGTGCCATGCTGTTCTGACATATTTGGAATGAACTTCCCTAAGTAGGTAACCATCCCTGCGAATGCCTTGAAACACATTCTCATACTTAGTACATCATTGGTGGTGACAGCCATTACTCTCTGAATTAGCTTCAAATTTTCACATGCTTTTATTCCTAGAGTTGGGTTTGCATTGGTTTTCACAACTAGAATTTAAATTGTGTGCACTTGCTTTGATTTACACATCTTCGCAAAGTGATTCATTTTTACATTGTATTCCATATGCTAGACAAACTGCTCAGATCCGCATCTTTTGCATTTAAACTTTTTCATGCACGAGCTGTTCTTTTTAGGTTCGGTTTGTTTATATTTTTCCCGAGGCTGTTTCTGTTTTAGGGCAAAAATGAAATTATATAAAGAAGAAAAAAACAAAAAACAAAAAAACCGAAAAGGTGTTTTTTGGATGTACACAAAAAGTTTCAATGACTGAAAATACATATTTCAGGACGCTATGTAGAAATAAATGTGTGTGTGTGATGTCCAAAATATACAAATATTAAACCACGGTGATAGCTTATGTCATCGCACGGACAAACTTCAATGACTCGCAAAGTAGTGCAAAATTCAGCAATGGGCAGAATTTGGCAATACAGCGGTGCGAGAAGCTGATCAGTGGAGGGGTCTGAAGCTGATAAGTGTGCAGAAGTAATCGAACAAAATATCAATGTTCTATGATCATTTGAAAGCTAAATCCTCCTCCTTTGGATCAAAGTAATCCTGATCTCTTTAAATTCTAAAAAAAAACAAAAAAAACAAAAACAATTTGCTGTGTCTTTCCCCGCCAGCTTGTACATGCAGCCGTGACGTAATAGCACACCGCCCACTGACTTTTCCTCTGCTGCGTTCGGTGTGAATAGTAGTCTGCGGTAACTGCAGAGCGATGCGCAAGAGGTGGCATGCGTGACGCGTCCGGTGTGAATGGCCCTTAATTGTGTCTTGGCTGAGCAGTTTTTAACCGTTCCTTCCTGCCACATTCCCACAGCTCCACATGTCATGTCAATGTGCGTACTTGTGTTAACAGCTGTTTTAACTGATTGTCACTAATACATTTGCTCAAAGATGTCGCCTTAATGACAAGACTGTACGCTCCAGTCCATGTTAAAGATTGCTTCAGCACAAAACACGAATCCCGATATTGACGAGCTTCATGAAAAAGGTGCCGAGCCGGTTTGGCTCGTAAATGAGAACTCAACGCACAATGCAGCAAATAGGTAAGATAACATTAGTTTTAAATTAATAGGTCTCATATACAATACATATAAAAACTGTAACTATAAACATGCATTTTCCACATCAAATATTAAAGTGCAGGTGTATTTTGTGGCCCACAAATCTAACGGTAAATTAAGATATGGCCCTTGGTAAAATTGAGTTTGACACCCCTGTGCTAGACCATAAGCATGGGTTTTTAGCAAGAATGGGGCGAGGCGATCCACACACAGGCGGAGGGCGGGCGCAAACCCAGGACCTCTCGCACTAAAGCATAGCACCGATACCGCTGTACAAAAGAGACGGCTCCTTTTCAATTAGCGTATATTGTGTTTATGTCCCTGTGTGTGGTTACTTCACCTACCAACCCTGCTATATTTTGTAGCCCATTCTTATGTTGGAAAATGTTAAAGTTATCAGGAAACCGCAGGGTCATTGCAAAGGTAAAGTCAATTAAAATGTGAACAATTCTCATTACTTTAGGCCAGGGGTTTCCAACCCTGGTCCTGGAGAGCCCCTATCCAGGAGGTTTTATAGGTGTCTTTACATAATCAGTGGCTAAAGATCTGGAAAGCCTGTTAATCTTGACTATTAAGCCAATAATTGGTTCAATTAAGTAACTGAGAGATTGGTTGAAATTAAAACCAGCAGCCACAGTAGCTCTGCAGGACCAGGGTTGGAGACCCCTGCTTTTGACATAATAGATTTCAGAGAGTAGGCCCTGATAATTTACTGAATTCGAAGTATCCTTACAGAAGTATACCTTCGCAAAAGCATAGCAACGTGCAAAAAGCACAGTTAAAGAATGGTAAAGTGCAGGTAACGAATGAGGCTAATCGAGGTACTACTAACCTTGTTAAACAAATATTAAGATATTTAAAACCTGTGGTTTACAAAATATAAAAGACAAAACTAAAGGTTGCTGATAGGTTATATCACTGTGTGACAGGGCCAGGAGCCCTGTACAGGAGAAGGGGGCAGGGTAAAGCCCTGCTCCTATGAAGTATAGTTGTTTTGTAGTAGTATTATTATTATTATTGTTGTTATTATTATTATTTACTATGTATATAAATGACAGTGAAAGCCATGCGTTTTGTTATTGTTTTATTAAATGTGACAGCGAAGAGGCAGGGGTGTTTTTTGTTTGGTAGTGTGGATGGGAAGACTCATCCACAAGTAAAAAAAACCTTGTGCAGATGGTGATCATCTCCCTAATAATTAATGTTTGCCAACTGGGAGATGGTCACCTGCATAAAAGGAACAAATGCGAAAGAGGAGGGTAAAAATAAGGATACAAATAACTTAAGTACGATCAGTGAAGGCTAATGCCCAGCCTGATCGCATTGTTTTGTGTTTGAGATTTGTTTTTGTTTTGTTTTTGTTTGTGTTCAAAATAAACGGCACTGCAGTGTCTTTTGCCCTGCAGTACTAATGTTTGTTTTTGTTTTTGTTCCTGATTCTTTCCTGATGTCATAACAAAGTCATCCCTGTCACACACTGGTATAAAGTAAAGAAGCGGTGAGGTAGTGATTTTTTTTTTTTTTTTTTTTTGTCCTTATTAAAATGGAAATCCCTGTAATAATATAATGAATTAACTACTGTCTCGAACTAATGATTTGATAAAAAAAATTCCTAATATTTAAAAGTACCTTTATATGGAGTGATCTTAAAAAAATACCCACAGTAACACTGAAGAGTAACACTGGATCAGCTTGTATAAATGGCTTTGTATTATTTTCTAATTCCCCTGTGTTGTGATAAACTGTGCTGTCTGGGGTCTCCAATATATATTTGGAATACTATACTTGGACATATATAGAATGGAGAGGTTCAGTATTTGAAATAAGGGGTTCCCATGGACACGTATTCCGTTATTTTTCTGAATAGTAGCTGAATAACCCTGTATTATATTGAGGTCATGTACTCAGTGGGGTGCTGCATGTATCTGTGCTGGGACCTCTGCTTCTAGGCCATTAATGTGGATAAGATAGATCTGGGGGATAATTAACAAGATGATACCATTTGCCCACAGAACTGAGGGAGTGCCCAGGGGTGTCCATGCTTACCAGGGACACAACACTGCACAAGTATCTCCAACATTAGAAACAACCATGATGGTACAACAGCATCAGCACAATGTCAGTACATTTTACTGCCAGATTAGAAAACCAAAATACAACGACGGTGCAACTCGGACACACTATTTTGACCTATAGGGTGAAAAATGATTTTCTAAAGAGGTGATTATTAACAGATTTTGGAAACTCGGTTAGGCATCTTTTAGAGAATTTGTACTGGGGTTCTCCCCTCTAGCCTAGGTGATTCATGTATTTGTTAAATGCAAAAAAAAACCAAAAAAAAAACATTAACTTGGTTGGCCTGTCTGTGTATATCAACATTTCAAATCATGCCTTGACTTGATAAATTTCCATCGACAATGGTTCAAAGAGTAGAGGAGAATCAGTTTTAAAATATTAACACATTTTATAAGCTAAATAACACACCTGAAGCATGGATTGTATCAGTGCAACTCACTCCTTCTCGTGTTATTACTTACAAATTGTTATGCTTTCTGACAAGAGCTGAAAGGAACTTTTTTTGTTTTATGTAAATGTACGAGGAAACTAACTGAAATGCTACTGTTCAATTGCTCTCTATCCATGGTAACAGTTGAGCTCTTTAGGGTGTGTAAAATGTTTAGAATAATTTTGTTTCTTTGAGTTATATTAAAACTGTATAAGAACCTTCTAATGTCATCGATGGAACTGAGATCCAACCAATAACATTCTGAATGCATAGAAGATATATTCAAGTGAAGCAAAACAGGCTTCCACTGGCAGACTGTCTGACGTTTTAATACATTTCTCGATCACATAATTTCTACTCCATCAACAAAATCCAGTGCACTCTTCATTTCATCATCTTTGTCCTTGTGTCCTTTCTCCACATTCCTCTGCAGGGTGCTGTAATATTGCTCGCTCTTACAGAAGGTGTACAAGGAGGAAATCTCTTCCCAGGAGCTGTGACTGGGGAAAGGAAAGGCCTCTGGTTCCGTGTTTTCAAAGAAGCTCTTCAGATTTCTGTCTGCCAGTTTTGTAGCATGCTCTGTAACGTAGTAGTCAAATTGCTCCTTTTCCTTCTCAGTGTACTTCCTCCAGAAACTGAGTTGGAGGTAGCTCACTTGAGACCTGCAGTTATTGTAACAGGTGCTGATCAATCCCATAACCGCGGCAATACAGACAATCAACCAGCCCAGCATCTGAAAAAAGGACACTTATTTAATATGAGCTCTTGATGTACAATCTTTCCCCCCACACACACACCTCCATATACCAAACTGTTACAAGGTTCAAATGAACAACTCAGGAGTTTTATTTAGGAGCTCTTACATGTACTTTATGGTGCGTTTACATTGGCTGTTTTTAGGACGGCTTTGGCCTGTCCAGGTCTTTTTCTAAGGTGTAAACGCACACCGCCAATTAAATACGTGGTCCGTCCGAAAGGCAGTGTAAACTCACCTGACTTTAGGACGACTCACGATCGACATGGGTGCTGCTCGGCTCACCCCCCACAGAATCTAAACAGGAAGAAGCTGCAGTGCCGTTGCAGCTTCACAAAAAGAGAAGAACGACTTGATACACAAGCGTTCTGAATATTTGAACTTATTAACGGTTCTATATTGGGAAGTATTTGTGAATACTGTATCTATCTTTTATTATTAAGTTGTCGTCCATACATTGCTCTATGTAAACTTGTGACGCTAATGCTTTGTTAAACAGGTGGCAGACACCGGTGGACATTAAAAAACCATAGGTATACTATTTTAGTATATTGGTGGGAATTATTTAAAAAAAAAATGCTACAAAAATTATTTTATACAAAAGCTATCCTGGATTGTGTTTTTACAATTTTATTTTATTGTAAACCACTTAGTTATTGGTTTAGTTTCAAACACCCTTTAATTTAACACACCGTCTTTTTTGTTTGCTGTTATTGTTATTTAAGTAATATTTTGATTGTACCCATGATTATGTGTCATACAATTGTGTGTGTGTGTATGTGTGTGTGTATGTGTATATATATATATATATATATATTTTATATATATATATATATATATATATATATATATACACACACACACACACACACACACACACACACACACAAACATACTGCGTATTCAGGAAATAAAATCAATTATCCGGTTCGTTAATGGCCTTATGGCCCATGAATACCGGAGAAAACACAATTGCAGTTACGTAATTAATTAATAAATAAAAAAAAGTTTAATCGGAGCAATGTTTATGCTGATGATATTAATAAAATAATAATAAAAAATAATAATAATAATCTGTGTGTGTGTGTGTGTGTGTGTGTGTGTGTGTGTGTGTGTGTGTGTGTGTGTGTGTGTGTGTGTGTGTGTGTGTATATATATATATATATATATATATATATATATATATATATATATATATATATATATATATATATATATACACACACACACACACACACAGACACACACACAGATGAGGTAATATTGGTGAAGAAACAGAATAGAGTTCTTTGAAAACAAAAGGGTCTTTATTATTACAGTATAATAAACAGCAAATTTACTCATCTTACTCAAGTTGAAATCTTTCACATGACAAATGGGTCAGGAACCTCTATGTTGTGTCAAACACTGTCTAAACGAATAACTGTTTTTCTCTTAGACTGCAAGATGAGTCCCTGCAATACGAATATGATACTGTATTACTGTTTGTTTTAATACCACTCTGCCTCTTCAGCTTTTGTGGTTTGGGGAGGGGAAACTCGTTACCCCTGCAGTGGTTGTTATGACGCCACAGAGCACGTATTGTAATTTAGATGGTATGCGTGCGCATTCGGAGCTAACCGGCTCCGGGCACATCACTGTGTAAACGCTGCGTTAAAAATGATAAGAATCTCCGCGATCAGCTAGACCTGAGTCGGTTTAGGTCCGAAGTGGCAGTGTGAACGCAACATCAGTTGATTTTTGCTAGTTCTGTAAAATTCCAATTTTGTTTTTCTTTTTACAAATAAATGGTGTTGCTCTGCTTTTTCGGGTCGATTTGCTATAAAATTCCCTGCTATCAGACTGATCCAGGACTGCTGCATAGTGTGCTTTTCTGTTTTATTGCAGAAACAAAAAAGCCACTGATAAATACAATTGTCTCACTGGCTGTTTTTGTTTTGTTTTGTTTTTGTTTTTGTTTTCTTTGCTGCCTTAACTACATCTAAGGGTTCTGACTTAGGCCATCAGATGCTGCTCTATTTCAAGCTGACCCAAGTTTGGGAGTGTTCTCTTGTAGACAAGACAAAGCTTTTGAGCTTCCTTTAAAAAATGCTGCTAGTTCATGAAGTATCTGAAGACGATGTGATCATGCTATAATTAGGTTTCCTGCAACATAACAGGAATAAACTTCATTCCAGAGGAGTAAGTAACCAACTAGTCGCCTCGGGCTCTCTTAGAAACAAGATGGCACATCTCAATTCTCTACCTCCAGATTGTATTTTAATGAAATAAAAACACAATAAAACTAAAATGAATTAGTTAATCTAGCAGTCGATCTAGGTGTGCGTTATTTATCTATAAATTATCAAGAGAAAATGTTGTATTTGACAAATGCATAATATGTATTATCAGCTGGCACAAAAAAGACCTATAACAACTAAAACCATACACCAAATTAAAAACAAACTATATCGTTCATGCATAATTTTTAAACCCCTTTTATAATCTGTAAAACTAACCAAACTTCTCAGTGTGGTAGAGTGAAAATGCTACTCTATCAGAAGTTTCTTTCATTTATGCATATTTTAAAAATGTGTTCCCTTTTTTTTCATACTAATTAACCCTTTGCTGCCCAGTGTCCAATATATTTTAACATTGAGAAACTATGCATTAAATAGGTATAGGAACATACTCAGGGCAGCAAAGGGTAAATAATGCTGGTACACAGAATGCGTGTGCGCTCCATACCTGCGACTGTGCCCACAGCATTAGGAGAAGCTCTTGATTGTCTGCTGAAGACAGGTTGGATTTTCCACAGGGCACCTTTGGCAGTTCCACCTGGCACTCATCATTTGTACGCTTGCAGAACAGGTCGACTACATGGTTATCCTCCAAACCGCTCACAGCACATTCGTAGAAGGTGCCGTTCAGCAGAACCACAGTGAGCCACATCACAGGGGGAATGCAAGCCCCCACCGTGATCTGTGCAAAGACATACATGCAGTAGCAGGCGTTTCGCCTCGGACACAGCTTCCTTGGGTTCAGACAGCAGCCAGTGAAGAGCTTCCATGTCCTAGCGCTGACGAAATAGCCAATGATGAAGAGCGCTAGAGCTGGTCCCACAATGAAAACAAGTCCATAACTAAAATTTTGGCTCTTGTTGAACGGGCACTGGAAAGAAACAATGGAAAAAATGCGCTCCCCTCCCACGGTTAGGAGTGCCATGAAGCTGTATCCTATAGTTGACTTCTGATTCATGAAGAATTTGACAACTGTGTTAAAACCATCTGTGGCAGAGCAAAGCTCTGCTCTTTAGAAATTGGCAGGGATGGGGTTAACTTCCCCTACCTGCCTGGGTTTATTATGTTCAGGTGGCTGGGGTTGATTAGTTGATTAGGTTGATTAACGATCAATCAGCGCCCAGCCACCTGATATAAAAGGAGGCCTCTGCTTCTCATTTAGGGAGAGGGAGCTGAGGAAGCAGGTTGGTTTTTTTTTGGTTGTTTGGAGAGCTTGAATCCAGTGAAGGCATTGCCCAGCCTGGAGATTGTTATTTTTGTAAATTTTGCTTTTTGTCTTTCTTTGTGTTTAAATTGTTTTGTTTTGGCCCTTGTGCCCTTTCATTTTGTGTTTATTTATAATAAAATAGTTATTTTTTTGAACTGCAGTCTGTCTCTGGGCCTCTATCCACTCGCCAGCCTGCCACACCATCCATTTTTAAAAAAGTGATTGAAAAATCTGCTTCTGATTCTTAAATAATTCTATAATGAAAAATCTGTATCTTTCATATCATACAGAAGTAATATGCATTATCTTTCTGCAAGAGACACCACAAAGAATCTGTTTTTGACATGCGTCTTCCCCCATCTGTTTTTTTTTGTAGGCCCCACCTCTCTCTCTCACATTGGCAGTACAATGAAATTCATACAGACTTCCTCTTACTACTCAGACATGAAACCTAACCCATTTTCATGAAAATTATTTTTCCAGACTTTTCTATCTCTCTCCCCACACACCCCAAGTTTTATCATATATTTTCCTTTAGGTTCGTTATTGTTACATTGTGTGAAGGAACCAAACAGGATAACAGGATCAACCAACAATCATTGGGTGCAGTTTTGCAATGTTTAGTGAGGAATTTGTGAAAGGATGGAGGAAGGGCAGAATGTTCCAGTACACCATTAGGTTGGGTTAGATGTCCGGGGTCAGAAGGAGGGTAGAAGGAGAAGTGGAATGTGTGCTCAACCATGAAATGCTTGCTAGATCATAAAATCTAGTATTAACACTATGGGAACCATGGTAAAACATTTAAGTCCTACCATTTTTGTATTTAACTTTTTAGGATTACGACAGCATTTGCTATAGTGTGTGATTTTTTTTTAATGATTAAGTATTTACACAGTCAGTTTATTTTGTTTTGCAGGGTGCTTAATTAAAAACGTACATGACATCAAATACTCCTTTTGCATTAACTGCAGTATTTAACCAAATATTTGCAGCAGCATATACTTCATCTGTGGGCTGAAATCCAGCCAAGATTGATGAGTATTTTAACTTGATTGTTTCTTGAGCCAATGTAATCTTGTCTTTCACTTTCATTATACTTGATCACAAACATTGATTTGCATCTGTTTACCAAAAGGTGTTTTCTATGTAATGGTTTTGGTCAGCAATGCTTATTTTTTCACTTGCGAGTTGAAGGCTGAGTGATTGTCACCAAGCTCAAACGATCTTGACATCTGTGCTCTGTTACTTCATGGAGCACCAGATTTCTCACAGTATATGCAAAAGATGTTTAAAACCTTCCAGAACATACTTGAAATCAAATGTTCAACTCCTCAATGATTATTAGAAAATAGCTACTAGCAAATACAGTACTAAAAATGTAATATAGGACAATCTGTAAAATAAGCACAATGTAATTTCAAAACTATCATGTGAGTAGAGCACCCCAACATATATTGGCATACATTGTGTATCATCATTTCCTTTTATTGGAAACATCAAATCCAACGAGAAAGGAACCTATAGACATGAAAACCAGTCCTGGCGTAAAAACAACACCCTTCACACAAGTTAAACCACTGCAATGCAATACTTACAAAGCAAGGTCTGGAAGTCATGCATCTTTGTGACACCATGCTCTGCATCAACATGGAACACCAAAGGATCCTATTTATTGTGTTGATCTAATAAATGGTATATATTTTACTGCAAAGAAAAAGTGGACAAAGGGCACCATTCCATAGCGGCAAATCTATCACTGCCCAGGTCATTGATTGAGAATCTGAGCACTGTATGAAGTTTATAGCCCTTGCTACCAGAAGTGGAAGTCCAAGACTAGAATGCATTCATCTGCAGAGAATAGGTACCTCACAGCCATACACACTTCCCTCTCCATTACAAGATCAGGATCTCCAAAATATGTTGGATAATGGTTTGATTTCCAATTTCAGGAAAGATGAATGTCTTACTATGCGGTCTCAAGCATTAACTGTTTACCCGGTGTTTTTTGATGCGCATGGCTTCAGGACCGGTTTGTGCACTTTTCAGTGTACCCAGGAAAGAAAGATTATTGGTGTCTTTGGAAGAACTCTGGTTACATTTGACACCAAAACAGATCAGTGGCACTGTCAACGTAAAGGCAGTTGAAAAATGGCACATTGTATTCACAGATATATCTCTCAATGTGATGGATTGATCAAGAAAGCAAAGACTTCCTTTGATGTGCATGAATATCCACCAGACAGAAAACATGTAGTTAAGATGGTTAATTACTTATGGACTAATAAACGAACACCAGAAGGATTACCTGATGACATATCAAAACAGGAAAAATAATTACCAGAACAGTGTGTGCCATGTGAAACTACCTGCCCTTACTGTTAAATTAAAACATATACACAATAAAAAACAGATCTGCAGTATATAGCTGTTACAAAGAAATGATAAAAGTAATACAATGTTAAAACTACACATACAAAAACATGTTTTGTAGGAGGCCTGTATCCAAATCCAATTCTTTCTCATTTGCATTAAATATAAAAACGTTTTGCTGAAAGAAATCCCTCCCACTGCTTATTTGGGAATCAATTTCCTGTTTGTCAACCATGTTTGACAAAATCAGTTATTATGAAGGGAGGTTCTGGTGCGTTAATTGAGGAGAAGGAAATTAAGGCAAGTATAAAATAAAAAAGGAAAGTAGTATTATAAATAATTTTTTATTAGATATGATTCAATAGCTTTAGATCACAAGAATTTTACCTCATAAAAATAGAATTTATGTCATTGAGTAAATGTCCTTAATAAAAATGTAAAACATACTTTTTTTTTTTTAAATACAATATATCATAACATGTACATAACATATTAACTTTATTTATTGCAGATATGCACTGCTGGGGGAAAAAAAAGAAAAAAACAGTTGATCTCATCATGACAAAGTAGGAATTGAAACATGACAAAAATAAATTCAAACAGGATGTTTCTGTTGTTAAATCCTGGCTCTATGCCATAATTGAAACGGACACTGAAACTAAGGCTGTCTAGTTTCTGATTAAAAAGAGGAGAGTACCTTATTTATTATTGTTGTTGATGCTGACGGTAGATAATGTTGGAGGTGCTAACATTAATTATATCACTGCAAAGTATGAGAACATGAGAACATGAAACCTAAAGCCATAAAGAACATTAATATACAACTGTGAAATCAGAGTATAACAGCGGCAACGAGTGGCCCCGACCACTTTGATGGAGTGATCCCACTGGTCCGGACCACAGTGACGTCACAGCGCTGAGTGGTCAACCCCTTCTTTCATATCAGCGGCTGGACATACTTACTATGGGCAAAGATCCACCACAGCAATAGCACTGGAGGCAAGAGGGGGTGTATGAAAGGACACCCATTCTGAAAAGGTACGGTCAGGAAGCCTACAATCTGAGCAGTTTACTGTGTCTTTTTTTTTTTTTTTTTTTATTTCAGCAAACTACCCACTTGTTTGAGAGATCTCGATTTGCTCACTTTATCCTTTTTTATGGGATCCACAAAGACGAGCGTATATTATTATTTATTGTGGGCTTTTTATAGTTATTCATACATACTGAATGGTTGTGTGACAACACAAGACAGGAAGAAACACGAAAACTGAAATAGCTAAGTTTAAATGATTTATTTCAGTTTACAATAAATACACAAAGTAACTAACATATAAAATTATTCAATAAAGTTACGTAGTATAAAAACGGAAGCTTTGTACATTAAAAGAAACTACAATAAAACAATGTTAACACAAAAAAGAAATATACAAAGCACTGTCATAAAAACTGCATATTAAAAATTCTGGAGCTTTGTGTATTAAAATAAAACACTAATAAAAAGCACCACTAAAATACAGGAAATAACACAACAGTACACAGATGAAAGGGATAATTATAAATCACTTGTTTTGTTTCGTTAAAACTGATATAATCTTTAGTGATTTAACACCGCGGCGAGGTTTATCAACACAGTCCAATCCCTAATACGAGCGGTTTCCACGAAACAGGATGGACCGGTGTCGCAGGAAATACATTGACCGGGAAAGAAATTGATCGCGCAAGCGCAGTAATGCAAAAGTAAGGCGGGGCAACAGCGTCATTAAAGGGGAGGTTTACGGCATGGCTTTTGCAAGACTGTGTGGGTGTGTGTTCGTGCCACTCTGTTTTCGTATGAACTTTAAAATGTGTGATCTACGACTGTTTATATGGTAAAATGTTTTAAACCCATTTCTTTTTATGTTTCTATAACATCGTTGTCAATCAGATGTAGTTTGTGTGAGCGCGGAGATTTATTTATAAATTAAATGATTTTACACGTCAAAATGTTGTAAATATTTAATCAAAATTAAACTGTTTCAGTAATATAATCTAATGACACGCTGCATCCATAATATTAGTATGACAAGGAGAGGGGGGCAACAACCCCATTTACGGGATCTTTACGGCTAAAATCACTGTCGACACAGCGTATAATTGAATCACCTACTAACAACAGCTCACCTCTTTTCATCCAGCAGTAGATTGCTCAGTGCTTGGAATCTATTAGCTTGCTCAGTCTCCTCTCTATGTTGACTGCTCGGTGTCGCCCTCCTCTTCGTACTTTTTCTAACACTTACCGAGTCCCCATTCACTTTCTGTCTGATCCATATTTACCTTCTAAGGTCCCTCTGCACATAGTGGCTGTGTTCACGTACGCATATTTTCCTAATGCTGCGCAGATTTTGTGGTTTCCTGGTTGAATAACAAACTGATCTCCCTTATAAAAGTTTAACATAGTGAAAGCATGGCATAAAGCAAAGTGAAGGTATGGTTAAGCTAAGTATTGTAAAGCCCAGAGGGGTATTTTAAAGTAGGTAACGATAAAACGTAGCAAACCATGGTAAACGTATAGTCGAAAAATACATGGGAAAAGCATGGGGAAAACTGCTAAATTACCATAAAAATTTACTGTGGTAAACGTTTATAAGGCCAAAGCCGCTTTATACCTTTCTATACCTAAATTAACCACTGAACATGTTAAGAACTTATGAGAAAATAACACGTTTGGAAACTTTTACATAGTCAATTATTTAATGATCTTTTGGTAATAATATCAGATTGTTTTACAAAAGCCAATTTGGCCAACAGCATATATGTTTTACCTGATTTTAGTTTTTCAGATTGTTCTGTATAGTATTGTAGTGTGTTGAGGGAGGACATGGAATAAGACCCAGAGAGAGTTGGTTAGTGTGTGTGTGTGAAAGCCAATATTTCAGCTCTGTACCCTCTCTCATGCAAACAGACCTCACTTATTTGTGATAGATTTGTGATTTGTGAAGTTCTAGGTACAGAGTTTGCATGCAGTCTCAGCTTGTGTGTCTTGTTGCCTCTATCTAGTACTTTACCTGGTGCTGAGAAAAACACTTGTGTCACACTACATTTTTAAATATACATTTTAAATATACATTTGCATGGCGGCCTCAGACCGATCCTTGTTCTCAGACAGGTCAACCTGTATCTGAACTGAAGGAGGTTCAAAATGTTGACAATGCAACAACTGCTGCAGTCAATCAGGCCAGGCGACTCGTTCACCATGTTGAACCTCAAAGACGCGTATTCCACATACCCGTAAAACCAGCGCACAGGAAGTACCTGCGGTTCCCCTTTCAGGGAACATTGTTCCAGTTCCGGGTCTTTCCATTTGGTCTCTCTCTAGCTCCCTGTGCCTTTTTGAAGTGCATGGAAGCTATCATGGCCCCATTGAGTTTCAAGGCTTCAGAGTACTCAATTATTTGGATGATTGACTTATTTCTGTCCAGTCTCCAGCACAGGCAGACGCCAACACGGAACTTGTCACCGACCACTTTCAATGTTTGGACCTTATGGTGAATCATGTGAGAGCCAGCTCACATCTTCTCAGTCAGCCTCCTATCTAAGAGTGTGCTTGGACTCCAGGTCCATGGTGTGCACTCTGTCGTATGGCAGAATGTAGAGAATAGAGCTTTTTAGCTCAACAGAGTGCTCACAGTAGTGAAGTTCCAGAAACTTCTGGGCTTGATGGCAGCAGCTTCTCAGACCCTACCTTTAGGTCTCCTGTGCATGCACCTTCTGTAGGCATTGTTCAACAGCAGATTTTTTCAGCCCACGTTGAACTACGACTGTCTATTGTAAGTGTTTCGCCATGGTCTTGGTGGAAACAGCCTGTCCATCTACACCTCGACGTAGCGCTGGGCAATGTCACCACAGACGTGTCCAGCCTGGGCAGGGTCTCCACATAAATATTTTGGAGCTTCAGGCAGTTTACCTAGCTTTGCAGCATTTTTTGCAGAAGGTTTGAGGGGGGCATATGCTTGTTTGTAGAAACAACATAACAGTGGTGGCTTACATCAACCACTAGGGCGGCTTCAGGTCGCCCAGTCTCCATCGCATGGCCTGCAAGCTTTTGCTCTGGGCACATGAGAACCTTGTTAGATTTCCAAGAACAATGTGTTTTAAAATCCCATGTAGAAATCAATTGCAGTTAATCCTCTTCAAAGATATTGTCGGTTGCAGTTCAATTCAAAGTTTTTAGTTCCAAGGCAGATCGAAGTTCTTAAGTTGAAGAAGGTTTTTCCCACAAGGCTTCTTCTGTAGCTTCCAGATATATAGCTGATTCCTCAAGAATAGGTCCAGAATAGATCCTGAATGGATGGAAAAATCAAGACACAGAAATCATTCGATTTCCAGTCTTTTAAAATTGGCATGAGATGGGTGTTCTGAGACACCAGCCAATCATTTGGGATTGACCCAAAATGTAACCTCATTGGCAGTTGTCCTTAGAAAAAGGTGTGTCCTTGATCTTCAAAGAATTCTTGTCCATGCCTTGGATAAGGCTGTCCATCAAATATCTTCTTAAAAGGTAACTTAAGAAAAGTCTCTTTTATTAATAACTCCACTGTGCTCCTTCCTGTCTCTATGAAACATCCATATTCATGTTGCCCACAAACCAAGATGAATAACTCCATACCTTATTATATATGGCTACTCAGAGCCTGAGTAACATAAATTATATTTGGTTATAAAGTACTATTTGTTCATTTTAAATTTTAACTTATTCTTTACAGATTTAACCATGTATGTGCCAAATGTCATTGTAAGGCACAAAACAAATATTTTCAATCCTTAATATACCGACAATTGTATCAAAATACAATTTGACGTACAACAGTCATCACAATGTGAATAACGTTTGGTATTGTTAGTTTATGAAATTTATGAACAAAATGTTAGTGTCAATCTTGTATTTAGAAAGTTTTAGGAAACCTATGTATACTCATCTAAACATTTTAAAGGTTTGCTGACTGGCAAAGCTAATTCAAAGACATTCTCTAACCCACTTAAGAGTTAATCATAAATTTCAATAGACATTTTAACACCTGGGCTAGAGATGGCCATTTTATCAAAGTCTGACTATTTAGAAAAACAGACACACTTTCTTGAGCCACTTGGCCTGGCATCCATATCTAATCAACACAATCTTGTTCATTTCTTCCTGGCCCTGGCTAGCAGATCTGCAGACTGCTTTCTTAGTTTCTTTTGAAGCTTGCATTTTAAGTTGGGTGAGGAGCGATGAAAGAAAGAATGCAGGGAGAACTCAGCACATACAAGATAAATATAGTTATATTAGAATACATAAATTTCCCTCACAAGTAGATGCCTTGGCACACCAGTGGCCGAGATGTTATATGCCTTCCCACAGCTCGCCTTGTTCCCACTGTGTCAGGCTTATTGGCCCAGGAGACTGGTTTTAAACCCTGATGCAGCGTCTGAGTGGCCAGCCGTAGGGACTGCCCACACACTGTGACCTGCTCCATCAGCCATGGGGAACCTTATGGCATACCGAGCCTTTAGATTTGGGTCTGGCCCCTGAACGGCTGCATTTGAGCTGGCTGTTTCGTCCAATAGGGTTATTGACACCTTACAAAGTGCATGTGCTCTTTTAGATGTGGTGTCTGCCTCGTGGGTTCGATCTCACAACTTGTCCCATGTGTATCACATCAATATATGTATGTATCTTATATCAAGTCTGTAAGTGTTGGTTGTGGGTCATTAGAAAAGCTGGGTTTTTTGCTTATCTTCGATATCTTTGTACTGTGTCATGTATGCAGGTGTTGTCTACAGTTACAGTTGTCTGGAGGTGAAGTGCACATGGTGGGTACAACCCATCATATTCGCCTGACAGCTCCTTGTATTGCAATTGGGTGTAACTCATTAAATTGGAGGGCTGAACTTTTAAATTCTAATACAAAGGGTCAGTGGTAGCTCAAGTTGAACCTAAGATCCACATACAGAAAAGGGGGGCAGGCTGTCACATGAAACTGACATGAGAAGTGTTTATAAATGTTACAATTTCAGCAGTTTCACAGACAATTTTTATTTTAGCTTGTGCCTGAGATCTCAACAACTTCCACAATGATCTGTTGAAAAAAAGCTTTTATTTTTACATAAACAGTGGTAAAGGAAGTGCAATATCTAACAGTACTGAAAAAACAAAACAAAATAAATCATTGACACTGATTAATGAAATAAGTCATTGTTACATACATCAAAGCCATTTGTGTAAATATGGAATTAATACTGATGTTTCCTGACAGACCTTTTTATTGATTTCTGTTGTGGTATCTATAGTTTCCAGTGCAATCACAGAATTAATCAACTTTTCTATCAAAGGAAGACAAAATGACCCAGTCTTTTGCAGCAAAGTCAAATTTCATTTTTTTTTTTTCTGAAAATTACAACTGCTAATGTTACAAAACTAGTAGTCCTTAAAAACTGTAAAACACCCCGTGGTAAACTATGTAATAATACTAAAGGAAGACACATGGTTAAGGTTGCATTCTTATACCACAAGGTTTGGTGTTGTATTTACCCCCAGGTGGTAAGATGTCAAGAAAATCTACTAATCCATTGTTCCCATTTTCTGTACCCTATGTAGTTTACATGGCAAAATTGCAGAAAGACTGTTCCAAACAATTTAGAAATGACTTAGTTATTTTTTTAGTTTTTCTACTAAACTAGATAGGTGTCCTGAGCTGAAGGCAAGGTCAGTTATCAACAGGAAATAACAGTTGCGGAGAATATTAATGCTATTATAAACCATTAGGGTCATGGACTATTATTTGTGTTTTTAGTTTGTTTTTTGGTCTGGATCACTTAAGCTGTGTGGAATTTAAGGGGCTGTCTAAAGCGAGATTGTGAAGTCCTGTTAGCTTTTATTGGATGATGAACTCTCTGCTCGGAACATGAATGGATGAGATGATCTAAGAGGTTTATAATTACCCGTAACATTAATATGATGTGAACTTAAACTGTTGCGGCAGGAAAAACATTTATTGTGTATGTTCCATGGTAAGTGTTCTGAAAATTCGCTATGAGATGCCATTGACTTTCAACAGGATTTTTGACAGGTTTACATTATAATTATCATTATTTCTTAGCAGACACCCTAATCCAGGGCGGCTTACAATTGTTACAAAATATCACAGTACAAAGTATTGCATTATAAAATATCACATTACATGTTATCACATTATAAAATATCAGATTACAGAATATCATAATACAGATAAGAGCAGTTATAAAAGTACAACAAGATCAAATTCAAGTAAGAGCAAAATAAAGAATACAGTAAATTATAAGAGCGAGTTTGACTAAGAGCGGTTAAAACTTATAGTATTTGCTTATATAAGTAAAGTCCAGTAAGGACACATAGTAAGTATGACAAATGGATGAGAATGATTTCAAATAAGAACAATTACAAAAACATGAGTATGGTTACCTATAAGTGTAAAATCAAATACAAGGTACAGTAAACAGTTATTTGGGAGCAGTAGTAGAGTGAGGCAGGGTATGGAGCAGTTCAGTGGAAGTGCAAGCTGATGCAAGTACTGGTACAACTAGGTGCCATATAGTCCAGTATGGTCAAGAGTTGTGATTTTACAGATGCTGTCTGAACAGGTGTGTCTTGAGGAGGCACTGGAAAGTGGTCAGAGACTGAGCAGTCCTGATACCCGTGGGTAGTTCGTTCCACCACTGAGGGGTAAGGGAGAAGGAGCGGGCTCTAGAAGCGGGGCAGCGGAGAGGGGTACAGCTAATCTGCCGGTAGTGGAGGAGTGTAGGGGCGAGAGGGGGTGTAGGGATTAATGATAGTCTGGAGAGGGAGCAGAAAGGTCGAGACAGCAATAATCAAGTACAAGAGTTTTGAATTGGATGCGAGCAGCGATAGGGAGCCACTGCAGAGAGTGGAGCAGCAGTGTAGTGTGGGAGAAATGAGGAAGGGAAAAGACAAGGCGAGCAGCAGAGTTTTGGATGAGCTGGAGCAGATGGGTAGCAGAATATTTCATAGAACATATTTAAAAATATATGAATTCTCTATGAATTAGGCACCTCTTTTCAAGACAATGGCTACGGGTCTGTAAAGAAGGAAGTGATGTCAACACTTTGGAATCGTATTAAGTGATTTAATTTAGTACAGGTATGGGCAACTCTGGCCCTAACAGAACAGGTATTTGTTGTAACCATGTTTTTACTTCCTAAATTGAACCATTAAACCTCTATTCAGGTCCTAAACCAGTTAATGATCTCAGCTCATGTTAAACCTGATGTAGACTGGCCCAATATGAAGGAGTTGCCCTTCTCTAATTCATGCTTTTGTTAAATCACACCTTCACAAAAAATTTGATCCATCAACAAAGTTCAGAACTGTAGGATTTTCAAAATCACATTCTCCGGACCTGGTTGATTTGTTATGATTTTCACCACAGGTTTCAACATACTTGTGTAACTTGCTATAGTAATGATCCTTAGTACTAAATTTGTACAGGGCTGAGATTTTCTCCCATGCTTTGTTGTCAGGCGTCTTCATTGCAGGAGGTTCTGTTGATTCAAAAAAGCTCCTGACGTTTCGTTGGGCAAGATTCTTCGCATGTTCTGTGGCAAGGCTTTCGAACAACTCGTTCTCGTGATTCATATAAGCCATCCAGAATTTGAGCTGAAGAAAACTGACGGGAGAGCGGCACCGGGTGACACAGGTAAAGGCCAGGGCAATGACTGTGATGGTCGCTATCAGCATCCATCCCAGAACCTATATCAATTAAAACACCTTTAGTTGACAGACAACATTATTCCAGGTATATCACCTAATATGTATTACTGTCACTTCGTAGGTCTTACATTTTCATATTTGAAAGATGCACACAATATGGTAAATGTGTCTTTGATGGTACCATTACGAACCAACAATTGCCAAATGCTCTTGTAGATTTTTTTTAAAAAAAGGTTTGCATGATGAATACAGACACACTGAAAAAATGTGTGTCACAGGAAAAGCTGCAGTTGGTTACTGAGATAAAGCGTGGCTTATGGGGTTTAGAAATCCTTATGCCTTGGCTTTCCTTCTCACTCAGTAACCAATCGATGCAAGATTCTTATGACTTGTTTTCAGTGTCTCTCGATTCATCATGTGACTTATTGGAAAAATTACAAGAGTTCAGCATATTTCAAACTTAAAAATACCACTCAAAAAATTAAATACATATTTACCATAATGTGTATTGCTTGTAAAATAAACCGTGCTAATTCCTATTAGGTTTCATTGTAGTTATTTTGTTAGCTCTATATATTTTAAGTATGTTATGATAAAACTGCTGCTATTTTTAAACACTCTACAATGTGTAACAGTTAGTTTCAACCTTTAATACTTCAGTATATCAATAATACAATCCCAGCCTCTTTGACAAATTGTCTTTTATTAGCCAGACCACCCTGAATGTTATTACTGGATTTTTTTTTGTTTGTTTTTACCAGTTTTGTTTAACTACAACTGTTGGAAAAAACAAGTAAGATTTAGCAAAAACTAAAATTCATCAAGATATTAAAATCTTAAATATAATAATGAGCAATTGAGGCACATGTTTTAACTTTATAATAAAAAATAATAATTAAAAAAAAAACCTATATAACTTAAAATAGTGAGAATCTTAGTAACCAATCAGAAATGCTGTTGTGAGAAGCCTTGATGTGTAACTTTTATTTATGAATTACAACAACAGGTATTTGTATGGATTTGTTGTTTTAAAATAGAGCAATAAATATTAAATAAAAAATGTAGAACTTCTATGTTTCACCAAAATTGTTAGATACCTACAGTACACAGAGTCTACACACATGCATGAGGTTCCCATGTGGGTCAATTTACAAGTGAAATGGAGACGCGCGTGCACATTAGGGAGAATTACTCGGGTAAATCAGGTTTGTGGCCAAAGAGAGGGATAGGGTAAATCTCATTTACTCGTGTAAATTATGGAACACACAGGAAAATCCACACCCAGTTTCGCATGGAAACCTGCATTTCATATATAAATGTTAATGAGCGTGTTTATCCGTAAATACTGCAAGGCAGCAGGTCAGTTGTTACTGTGGATTCCAAGATGGCAGAAAGTAGTGGCTGATGAGCGATTTTATGGTTAGCAGTGGTGTAATTCATCTTAATGATAATGCGGGCGGCTTTTTTTTAATTATTGTTTTTTGCTGTGTCTGGTCTGTCATGTTGTATATCTCTTGTGGGTTTACAGTTCTGTAGAAAACCACTTACCATGAACTGTGTTATGTCCTTGTTATAGTATTAAAGCAGCTGTTTGAGAATACCCTTGCTGTAAAAACAAACAAACTATGCTAAAGTTAAACAGTGAGCTGCTTAAATGTCTAACTGAATTAATTCCCATCCATTTTTTTTATCCCAGCTATGTCCGAAGACAACACATGTCTGCTCTCCACGTTAATAAATATAGTTGGTGAACTAGATGTCATGAGCCAGCTCGATTGCCCAAAACAGTGCAACAGCATCCAACAAGTTGCTGATGCCTTCTCAGAACTTACCAAATAAAATTGTAAATGAACGTATTGACTGTGTTTTATTTGTTTGCATCATTAATATTCAACACAACAGAAAATCCAACACAATTTAAAAGAAAGAAGAGAATCTCTGACAGCACGAGCCTCCTCAGATCGCTGCTGTCCAAATGAAAATGATGGCTGAGGTAACCTTCACAATTGTCAAGTCTGCTTATAATAAGTGGGACTGGGTTTGTTTCTTGAGTCACAGGTTTACATTTGCATAAACACACATCGTCTAACATAGGTACGCTTGTTTTGAAAGGTAGTGTCACACTTTTTCTCAAGACTTTGCAAGACTGGTTACCTTCCCTGTCTGTCTCACAGCCAGCAACTGATTCTTCATTTTGTTGTTGACAAGAATTTGTGCTGGACACAGCAGGCAGTGGCAATTTTAGGAACTAACTAATGCTGCACTTCAGTCCATTTCATCAGTATCCGCCACCTCCCTTTCAATTGTCCAATACCCATATTTTCTCGAGCGTGGTGTTGAATGCTTCCTCTGCAGCTGTCGCCAGTCCGGATGGGTAGAGGTTCTAAGCCAGGGTAGTAGACAGAGTACCACCAGATCCCCTATATCCCCTATTATATTTCCTAACACAATTTGTGAAGGCACCCACTAGAGGGGAGGCATGCCTTGATTTAGTCTTTTCAAATAATGAAGATAGAATAACTAAAACAGAGGTCAGAGAACCACTGGCAAACTCAGACCACAACATGGTCTCATTTGAAGTGTTTTTTAAATCCCCAAAAGTAAAGACTAAAGCTAAGGTTTACAATTTTAGAAAAACAAACTATGAAGGTATGAAACAGAGACTAACAGAAGTAGATTGGAGTAAAATAGAGAAAACACCCACAGAAGAAGGATGGTTGTTCTTCAAAAATGTAGTACTAGAAGCACAAAACAATTATATCCCTAAAGTAGACAAATCTAAATGTAAAACTAAATTGCCAAAATGGTTTAATAGATCAATTAAAAAAAATATTCAGCGAAAAAAGGCACTTTACAGAGCATTAAAAAAGGACCAAAAAGAAAGTACGCAGAAAGAGTACACAGAACTGCAAACGCAAGTCAAAAAGGAAGTTAGAAAGGCCAAGAGAGAAATAGAAAAAAACATTGCTAAGGGAGCTAAAACCAATTCAAAATGTTTTTCCAATATTACAACAGCAAGAGAACATTCAAAGAGGAGATTAAATGTTTAAGAGATACAAATGGCAAAATCGTAGAGGAAGAAAAAAAAATAGCAAATATGTTAAATGATTACTTTTCACAAGTTTTTACAAAGGAAGATACTGACAACATGCCCCACATGTCATCCAGTTCCTATCCAGTTTTAAATAACTTTAGCATAACTGAGGCAGAAGTGTTAAAGGGACTAGGAGCTCTTAAAATAAAAAAAATCCCCTGGGCCGGATGAGATCCTCCCAGTAGTACTCAAAGAAATGAAAGAAGTAATTTACAAACCGCTAACCAAGATCATGCAGCAGTCTCTTGACACAGGGGTGGTACCGACAGACTGGAAAATTGCAAACGTAATACCGATCCACAAAAAGGGAAACAAAACTGAACCAGGTAACTACAGACCAGTAAGCCTGACTTCTATTATATGCAAACTTATGGAAACTATAATAAGATCCAAAATGGAAAATTACCTATATGGTAACAGGGTACTGGGAGACAGTCAACATGGTTTTAGGAAAGGGAGATCGTGCCTAACTAACTTGCTTGATTTTTTTGAGGATGCAACATCGATAATGGATAATTGCAAAGCATATGACATGGTTTATTTAGATTTCCAGAAAGCTTTTGACAAAGTCCCGCACAAAAGATTAATTCTCAAACTGAACGCAGTTGGGATTCAAGGAAACACATGTACATGGATTAGGGAGTGGTTAACATGTAGAAAACAGAAAGTACTGATTAGAGGAAAAACCTCAGAATGGAGTGTGGTAACCAGCGGTGTACCACAGGGATCAGTATTAGGTCCTCTGCTATTCCTAATCTACATTAATGATTTAGATTCTGGTATAGTAAGCAAACTTGTTAAATTTGCAGACGACACAAAAGTAGGAGGAGTGGCAAACACTGTTGCAGCAGCAAAGGTCATTCAAAATGATCTAGACAAGATTCAGAACTGGGCAGACACATGGCAAATGACATTTAATAGAGAAAAGTGTAAGGTACTGCACGCAGGAAATAAAAATGTACATTATAAATATCATATGGGAGATATTGAAATTGGAGAAGGAATCTATGAAAAAGACCTAGGAGTTTTTGTTGACTCAGAAATGTCTTCATCTAGACAATGTGGGGAAGCTATAAAAAAGGCTAACAAGATGCTCGGATACATTGTGAAAAGTGTTGAATTTAAATCAAGGGAAGTAATGTTAAAACTGTACAATGCACTAGTAAGACCTCATCTTGAATATTGTGTTCAGTTCTGGTCACCTCGCTATAAAAAAGATATTGCTGCTCTAGAAAGAGTGCAAAGAAGAGCGACCAGAATTATTCCGGGCTTAAAAGGCATGTCATATGCAGACAGGCTAAAAGAATTGAATCTGTTCAGTCTTGAACAAAGAAGACTACGTGGCGACCTAATTCAAGCATTCAAAATTCTAAAAGGTATTGACAGTGTCGACCCAAGGGACTTTTTCAGCCTGAAAAAAGAAACAAGGACCAGGGGTCACAAATGGAGTTTAGAAAAAGGGGCATTCAGAACAGAAAATAGGAGACACTTTTTTACACAGAGAATTGTGAGGGTCTGGAATCAACTCCCCAGTAATGTTGTTGAAGCTGACACCCTGGGATCCTTCAAGAAGCTGCTTGATGAGATTTTGGGATCAATAAGCTACTAACAACCAAACGAGCAAGATGGGCCGAATGGCCTCCTCTCGTTTGTAAACTTTCTTATGTTCTTATGTTCTTATATGCTGTATTGTCTGAATGAAAGTATAATTTTGTACCTCAAGTTCATTTTTAATTTATGAGTCATAAGATAAATTAGTTGAAACAGTATTCACTACTAACAACATGACACCCCACTATGACATTTGAAAAACAATTTGGGCAACAGCAGTAAAACACATTATTAACCAACCAGGCACGATGTATTTTGCTGTATTACAGCAGCTTAAATTCACTTGTATATCAGTTCTCCGGGCATGGAAACTACATTTTCACAAAATTTCACTAGTAATCTTCAAAAACAGCAGGAGAACTTTACGCATAGCTAATTTACATATCAACCCTCAACTTTCCCATTATTTTGCATGACGTCGGGTGAAAAGCCGGTTTAAACGGAAACCCAAAAAAGCATTTTACACGACATTTTTCTCGTCTAAATGGCTCGACCTAAAAAAAAATAAAATAAAAAAGTGCATGGAAACCTTATGATTGATTAACTTGCTAATACAATCTGTTCACAAAATAATGTAATTCTTTCATTTTTGCAACAATGGTAATAAATAAACAGTATATAAGAATGGCAATTGACAAAAACTACTTGAAAAGTCTACAAACCCTGGGTCTTCCGGGTACACGGTTTCAGTGACTGCAATATAACCAAAATAAATGGAACCTATGGCCACGGGAAATTGCTGTCAAATTATAAAAAAGGAGAATTTGAACCGCGCTTTGTCTATTAATAAATCACGAATGACAATGCATTTTCAGTTCCTGTTACACTGGCAAATTTGAATTTAATATCAAATTGAAACACTATTACTTAATACATTTATTCAAATATTAAATACCTGTCTGGTTATATTTTGTAAGTTTCTTACCTGCGACTGCGCTCGTATCTCCAGTAAAACATCGTCCCTGTCAGATGCCAACAATGAAGACTTACCGGCGCAAGGCAGCCTATGAAAGTCTTGAAAACATTTGGACTTGCCATCGCATACCTTCTCAATGTAGGCTGTATTGTTACAACCAGTCATAGCACATTCATAATAGCTACCATGCAGCAGTGCTACCGCAACCCAGGTAAGCGGCGCAACCGATGCATTTACAGTAACCTGTACGAACACTTTGATAGTGCCACAAATATTATTACTCTTGAATATCTTTGATGTATTCATACAGCAGCCAGTTAAAAGCCTCCAGGTTTTACTGCTGAGTAGGTAACCCAGCAACAGCAACACGAGAGAAGGTATCAAAAGAAAAACACATCCGTAGACAAAGTTCCAGGAACTGCAAGGACATCTGAAAACAGCGGATGAAAATATTTGTTCTCCCCCAGCTGTGAACAAAGCAACGAACCCGAAACTTAGACTCGTCTGCTGCTTCTGAGCCAATGTGAGAACCGTTTTAAACTTTTCCATCTGTGCTTTGTTTGTAGACCGCCTGCACTGAACAAGTTGCCGCTACTTACTGTAATGGTCAGGTCTGGTAGTACCTTCCTTGATGCTGCAATGTTAACGTGCTAAGTAGAGTACTGCGTTCTTTTACTTCCTGGAAGTGCTTGTTTCAGTAGAAAGCTCGTTGTCATTCAAACGTAGCTTTCTTATAGTAACAAATTTACGTTTATGAGTCAAATGCTTGTTTGCTTTCCTGTGAAAAGTAAAAACTTAATTTGTAGTTTTTTTTTAATTTTTTTAAAACAGAAAACAACACAGGTACGTAACAGGTGTAAAAAACAAACAAACAAACAAAAAAAACAAACAAAAAAAAAAAAAACCAAGAAAACATCTGTAATTTGCGTAAGCCAACTTGACGCAAGTCGCGTCTTCTTTTGCTAATGGACGTTTAGTTTTGATGATTTCAATTACACTTTGTTTCAGGCTAAGGCATTTGTAGTTTTACTTAACTTTCTGTGTTCAGACAATCAGACGTTCTCTGTTGTTTTTGGGACAGTTATCTTTGTTGTCATACATTATGTCATCAAACACAAATATACAGTAGACCTACTGGCACTGTATACCTTGTGCAATAACAACACTGGCACCCTTTTCATCTGATTTAGCCAAGCAGAAAAGGGTACCCAGACAGTTAGACACTTATTCATTATTCAGTTTTTATAATTGGTTTAACTGTGAAGCTAGGCATTTATTTCTTATAAATCTATTATATCTATTAAATTATATATATTAAATCTATTATAAATCACACCCGTTCTCCACACACTGAACACACAAACCTGAGTGAATGAAAACATGCTGCTTTTATGCAGCTGTACACCGAGACTGGATTGCTGATCAATCATACATTTTAAACACTTGTGCGCATACCCCATATTACATCCCGTGTACCAATGACCATACACCAACATTAACACACCACACGTAACATAGAACACACATAAATAGCCCATGGGCGGGGCACTTTGCCACTGGGTGTTGAAACAGTAATGAATTATGATTGAGAACACTTATCATGGGGTAACAAACAGACAATAAACTGAAACATTATGCAAATTCAGCAGGTATTAGGTAACAAGTAAGTTGCATTTTTATTATGGAAGAGTAAAGGACAGACACCACCCCTGTGTGTCTTCAGGTGTGTAAGCAACCATTGAATAGTCAGGTGATGACACCACTATGAAAGCAAATTAATTCCCATTAGATTTTGATCCACGTTGATAATATTTTCCACTTCCATGGCTACAACAAATATGATGCTGTATTTAGATTAACTGCAACTATGGCAACAGCTTGGCAACGTGAAGATGACATTAATACTGTACTAATCATTTCTGTCCAAATTACTCTGTGGATTTCAATGAATGCATTTGTTATTGCAGAGTTCAAGTGATTGGGGGCCCAATTAAAGCTGTGGCAAAGGTTATTTTAAGCACATACACTGTCTGGCCACTTTATTAGGACATGTTTACCTGATTAGGTTTTGTCGCTGTGGTGTGGGACATTGTCTCACACTGGGTCCCTGGATACCCTGGATTATATTTGCAGGCTGAATGAATGCTGTAGTTTACTTACAATCTTGCGCCCATCCACCATACCAGAATTGGGCACTAATTAATGATTTATATAACTTTATATATATTGTAAGAAAAGGGTAGTTGCGCCTTTAAGGAATGGCGGCGCTTTGGAAGAAATTATGCAACCCAGAGAACCTGCTGCCAATTAATCAAGCAGATTTTGGGGTTTAAAAGGAAGCAGGGCAGAGCTATAGGGGGGTTGGTTGTTCGGGAGAAAACACGGGCTGTTGGCTTTTACAAGAAGGTAGTGTGATAATTTTAGTACTGTGATAAGACATCGTAAGGTAAAGCTATATCGGGTTATGTTAAAAAATACCGTTAGTATTTAGTTTTCTGAAAAACGTAATTTTCCCTCTTGGTGAGGTAGTTTTGTTTTATTGCGGAAGTGTAATTATTTTCTTTGTAACGGAGCACTATTGGAGGAGCAGTACTCCGTATCAGTTTGAAGTAAAGCTCGCAGTGGTCAACGTTGTGTTGGATTACGCTGACATCACAGCAGTGTGAGTTTGCTTTTATAAGCCGGAGCGGTATTTGTTACTTTCGTTTTGAAATGACTTTAAATAATAACCGGAAAGAATAGACTGGAGACTGGATGTACAGGCATTGTTATACAGACACACTACGTGGAAACTTGAAAGTATACAAGTGCATCTTCGGACAATCGGAGTTGGCTGCCGGAGTTCCATCTCCACAGCCTGGATATAATTGTGCATCTTTGTGCAAAGCAGATGTATGCTGCATACACCAGTTTTCCCAGGACAATTCAAACAGGGAGTCTGTCCTGATACTTACCTGTGTTACAGGACTCTTCCAGCAGAGGGAGACCATCCTGTATTTACCTGTAACTGGAGACCACTATACCGAAGAGAGTTGTCCTGTCCTACCCGCGGACTAACTCCCATCATTGGAGAACCCTGGAACTGTGCTTCAGTCTCCAGGACTTGAAATAGCTTAGTTAGGGATTGAAGAAGTGAGTTAGTCAGTGGCCCGTACAGAGCGAGAGCTTTGAGAGAAACCGATCTTTGCTGTGAATATTGTAAATAAAACACCCTTACCTGCAAACGTGTTGAGTCTGTGCCAGTTGCTTAAAGGGAAAGGCAGTGTCTAGTGCAAGCTGTATTCTAGCTGTAACTCTCTCTCTCTCCTCTCATCTCTCTCTCTCTCTCTCTCTCTCTCTATAATATATATCTATATATATATATATATATCTATATATATATATATATATATTATATCCTATTCATTAGCTAAATAATTCAAATATACTAGGAAAATTACAGAAATGAATATTTACAGATTGATTTGCAACAGGAATTAAATATAATTTGAAGGATAACATCCATTGTTCTTTACTAGCGATTAAGTACCTCAGGGACTAGGGAATTTCTAAATACAATTTATGCAGTGCCTGTGAAAAGTTTGATTGAATTTTGTCACAGAATAGAGAAATAGTGCAGGGAATTCCTACTCTGTTTTAACAGTTTCTGGGCTGCATTTCACTGGGTTTGTTTTGTGTGAAAGAATGGCATTCTCTCAAGCGTCCCTTTCTTTTGCATCATTCACAGATAGTCACAGTGGGTGGGGCGGGGGAATCGGATCTTTTTTTATCTTAAAAGATGTTTACTGTATGTCAAGTTTATTTGTTTTTAAATATTTATGCAGGAATGACCACTGAGATACAAGCAAAAATAATTACAAAGACTCTAAGAAAAATATGAAACTATACATTACTAAAAGCAAACAAAATAAGTAATTTGTGAGGTTAAGGACAAGTGCATCAATATCTACCTGCTTGAAAGAAAATCCTTTCTAAAACTGTTACAAGAATAGAAAAGTAAAAGTTTTTTATTACTGCACACATTTTGAAATGGCTTGGACAACTAGGGATTTCGGTTCTCTTTCAGTATTCGCCTTAGTATATACATTAAACCATGATTATCAAAACTTTGGTAACCTTACATGTTGTGTACAGTGCTCCTCTCTGTTATCACAGTAAATGCTTTTAACTAGCCCTTGATCTTACACTTACAGTATAGTGTAATACTTTAGGATCCAGATAGGGGGCACAGAATTAGAACAGGCTCACCAAGAGAAAGACCTTGGTGTTGTAATAGACTCATTACTGACATAAACTAGAACGTGTGAGGAAGCAGTCAAAAAGGCAAACAGAATGCTTGGGTATATAGCAGGTCTAGAGTACAAGTCCAAAGAGGTTATGATGAGATTGCATAATGCATTGGTGAAATTGCACTTAAGAGTACTGGATCAAATTCTGATCACCACAGTACCAAAGGGACATTGTGGCCTTCGAGATATACCAACAAATAGCAACCAGACTAATCCCAGGGCTACAAAAGCTAAAATAAATGAATCTATGCAGACTAGGGAGAGCCCTATCACTGGTTCATGTGCAAATGTGTGATTGATCAGTTATGTTCGCTTGGCACTGAGCTGATCAGGAGGTCTGGATTTTCTTGGGGGCATGCAGCTCGAGGCTACTGCATGGCCATTGCTACACAGATGGGCGCTAGGCGAAAGCTTGCACTTGTTGACATCGAGGAGGAGACTGTCCGCTCCGCAAGATGAATTACTACGGAATCCTTCAACTGCAAGGCGGTGCTCATGAAGGCATTGCCCAGCCAAGGCTGTTTGAAGAGGCAGGAATTGCTGTGAGGATGCCAAGACCCTGGGAGCCCAGAAGTAGGTTACTTAGTTTTAAGCTTTGTTTTGTTTTATTTTCTTTATTAAATCTGACACTAGGGCTACCATTGCTGGTATGCTATTGGCAACACTTGTGTTGAAATAAATCTCTGTGCCTGTGCGGCGTGTCAACACCCACTGCTCGCTCTGTGCATCGGTATTATTCAGTGACGACCCACAAACATAACACTTCCCCTGTTACAGGGGGGCATGATTGAAGTCTTTAAAATCTTAAAAGGAGCTGACAATTAATCCTAACCAATATTTTAAGTGCAGTACTGAAACCAGGACACCGTTGGAAATTAAGTGAAGATATTAGATGTTATTGCATTTTAAAGTTAAGGGGTTTTATGATAACTTTTTATGTTTCTTGATACGATAAGTCATTTTCTTGCAGTTGTCAATTTAATTATCTGAACAAATGATTTTACAAACACTGAAATTATGTGGCTAATATAAGCTTCACTCTAAAAAGATCCTAATTTCTGTTTTCCCTGGGGTGTGTTGGTTGTAATTTCTGCACCATCTTGCATTTCGGCTTGTTTATAGCCCGTATGGCTTATATATAATCTATATATATATATATATATATATATATATATATATATATATATATATGTGTGTATGTATTCATTTGCATATATAATTGCAGCACTGCTATAAATAAATAAAACTAGAATTGGCTCAAACTTTTTGCCAAAGGCAAGTAGCCAAAAGTGTAAGTAGCGATAGTGCCTGTCGATGATGACTCTACCATGTGTTAGTTGACTGCGATGGGAGTCATACATCCCGAGGTGAGGGTGCTAACGAAAGTCATGGTCAACTATCACACAGTAGACCCGTCATTGAGAGGGCAGTATTGCTGTTAGAAAATTATTTTTTACCATTTTCGTTTGTTAAAAAAAAAAAAAAAAACACCTCAAAACCTAGATTTACCTTGAAATTGTGGTGATTCATCGGGTAACTTTCCATGAGTAAAGACATTTTAAGAAAATATTCCTGAACATTTTTTAAATAAAAAACAAGCATTATATAGATATATAGGAGAGAGAGAGAGAGAGAGAGAGAGAGAGAGAGAGAGAGAGAGAGAGAGAGAGAGAGAGGAGAGAGAGAGAGAGAGAGAGAGAGAGAGAGAATAGAGAATTAGTTTTTCATTTAGTAAATAGATTTTTATTTGTTTTTACCTTATTACGGTTTTAAACCCCTTAATTAGAGCCTGCTAGAGCTGGAAGCTGATTGGCTGTTGGTACTGAATCGTTTTCTAATATCAGTTTGTTTATTTCACTATTCTGTTTGACTGTTCTCTTGTTTTACTTTTTTTTTCTCGCACTTGATGATTGATTGCACAATTTGTTTTAAAAGGATTGTTTGATTTATATTATCAGAGATAGTGTGCAAATTAATCAAATTCTAAACACAGCAACAAGCTGAGAAAACACACACACATTATATATATATATAATTTCACCCCCTTGGACTTTTCAAAATGGATTTAATTAGGAGTTTTTGCCACTGATCAACACAAAAAAGGCCATAATGTCAAAGTGAAAAGTAAAATCTACAAATTGTTCTAAATTAATTACAAATATAAAACTGAAAATAACTGCTTGCATAAGTACTCGCCCCCTTTGCTATGACACACCTAAATAAGCTCTGGTGCAAACAATTATCTTTAGAAGTCACATAATTAGTTGAATGGAGTCCACCTGTGTGCAATTAAGGTGTTTCACATGATTTCAGGTTAAATACACCTGTCTCTGGGAGGCCCCACAGTTGGTTAGTACATTTCCTAACAAAAATTACATCATGAAGACGAAGGAACATTCAAAGCAAATCCAGAATAAGGTTCTTCAAAAGCACCAATCAGGGGTAATATAAGAACATTTCCAAGGCATTGAATATCCCCTGGAGCACAGTAAAGTCATTATTAAGAAATGGAGAGAATATGGCACAACTGTGAATCTGTCTAGAACAGGCCATCCTCAAAAACTGAGTATCCGGGCAAGAAGAGCATTAGTGAGAAAGGCCACCAAGAGGCCTATGGCAACTCTAAAGGAGTTACATTCTTCTACAGTGAAGCTGTATTTCACAAAACTGGCCTTTATGGGAGAATGGCAAAAAGAAAGCAATTGTTGAAAAAAACTCACATCAAATCTTGGCTAGAGTTTGCCAGAAGGCATGTAGGAGACTCTGAGACCAAGTGGAAGAAGATTCTATGGTCTGATGAGACCAAAATAGAGCTTTTTGGCCTTAACACTAAGCATTATGTTTGGCGCAAGCCTAATACCGCACATCATCCTGAGAACACCATCCCTACCGTGAAGCATGGTGGTGGCAGCATCATTCTATGGGGATGCTTCTCTGCTTCAGGGCTTGGAAAGCTTGTGAAGATAGAGGGCAAAATGGATGCAGCAAAGTAGAGAGAAATCCTGGAGGAAAACCTGCTGAAGTCTGCAAGAGACCTGGGATTTGGGAGAAGATTTGTCTTCCAGCAGGAGAATGACCCCAAACATACAGCCAAAGCCACACTGGAGTGGCTTAAAAACAAAACGGTCAACGTCCTGGAGCGGCCCAGTCAAAGCCCGGACCTCAATCCAATTGAGAATATGTGGAAAGAGTGGAAAATTGCTGTTCACCAAATGTCCCCATCCAAATTGACAGAGCTTGAGCAATTTTGCAAATAAGAATGGGCAAAAATGGCAGTGTCCAGATGTGCGAAGTTGGTAGAGGCTTATCCAAATAGACTCATGGCTGTAATTGGTGCCAAAGGTACCTTTACCAAATATTGACTCAAGGGGGTGAATACTTATGCAATCAATTATTTTCTGTTTTGTATTTGTAATTAATTTAGAACAATTTGTATATTTTATTTTTCACTTTGACATTATGGACTTTTTTTGTGTTGATCAGTGGCAAAAACTCCTAATTAAATCCATTTTGATTCCATGTTGTAACACAATAAAATGTGGAAAAGTCCAAGGGAGTGAATACTTTTGAGAGTCAATATATATATATATATATATATATATATATATATATATATATATATCACTATATATATATATGTGTGTGTGTGTGTGTGTGTGTGTGTGTGTGTGCTATAATTAACATTAATAAATATAATCTACAACAACTTTGTTTGAGTGTAAATTTTTTATATTTATGAAATTTGTTTGAGTGGAATTTCGTTTATTTAAAGGTTCGAAAATTAGGTATAGGATTTCAAAATAGCAAGTTTTCAAACAGGCCTTCAGTAGATATTTAAATTATGTTCAGATAAGTATCAGCCATGTATTTCATTGGAATTAGAATTCTAAATATATTAAAAAAAAAAAAAAACATTCAGAAGTGAATTAATTATATATCCTGTCGAACTTAGAATTCAAGATATATACAAAATATTCAGCAATATATTCATATATAGTCTGTTAAATAAACCTGTAATATTTGAGCGGGGCTCTGTGCTTTACAACCTGTTCCTATGCTTCATATTCCAGGCAAATTTAGCACTACCTCTACTATCCACAAGAGGGTAGTGTGACTACATATTTGAAATTGTATATCACAGATATCCTAGGTGGTGCATGTCTGTCTACCAGAACCAGTTTCAACGGTCAGCATTGGAATTTGCTTACTTTATCATGTTTGCATTGTTCTAGGTGTGAATAAAAAGTCTTTGAGGGGAATAATTCCTGAAAATGTGAGTTGCCACTCAAAGTACTTTGCCATGTACTTTTAGTTATCTCTGTTGTATAACTGTGTAATAGAGATAACATATGTTGTATAATAGTAATTATTCCTGGTGTTTAACAGGGAACACTTCCTGCTATTAAGGAAAGGTGAAATATTGTAGGGGGGCTTGAATTAATATGGTGGGGATGAAAGCCTCGGAACAGTTATAGATATAACGCAATTCATCCGGCTTTTATACAAACGTTGTGTAATTTCTTCTGGCACATTTGAAAGAATTCATAACATGAAAGATAATATGACGACATGATTTTATTATTGCAGTAAAATACAAACTTTTATGCCCAGTTCCGTCGTTCCCCACTGTCTGGGGAACTACATGAGTGCAGTGTAAGGGTGAGCAGGCTTATTTTTATTATTGGATACAGGTGTGCAAATTGCAGTACCCCAAACCTTTGACTATTCTTGATAATAGATTTTAGTGCTCACTATGGAAAATATGAATTTATCTTGGGGCAATGCGTTCTTCATATAGAAATGACAGCTCTAATGTACCAGTGCCCATAGCTGTGAGTGACATCATTTCAATGGTTAATAAAAGCATATAAAATGCATTGCCCCAAACATATAACTGTTTCCCCTAAGATATATTAGTTCATAGCCTACTATACGATACACATGACATTAAGTTGGGGCAAAGCGTTTTTCATTTAGAAAAAAAAAAAAAAAACCTTAATGCACCACAATATAGGGCTATCTATGTATTAAACGCAGTGCCCCAAAACTTCAACTATTTTTTCTAATAGATATTGAACCACTCTGTCTAGGAAATGTGAAATTATTGTTGTGCAACATATATTGTAGCGATCTCGGTTCCCGCAGGCAGGCGCATCACACGGCGAGTCAATCCACACACAGACACCAAGCTCTGGCACCAAAGCATAGCACCGATACCCCTGTACAAAAGAGCTGGCTCCTTTGCAAGGAGCGTATATTGGGCTTATGTCTTTGTATGTGATTACGTCACCTACCAGCCCTGCTGCTGCCCGTGACGCTATATGGTGTGTGTGTGTGTGTGTCATATATATGCTACAGTGCTAGCTCGGCTGAACAGCTACCCGAGTCCGGTGTTACTAATTACCACAAAGTACCACAGACAATCTTTAAATACACAAAGTACCACAAAAAAAATCTTTAAATAGCATAAAAACAATACATTTGTAGTATTTAAGCCGATGTATTTTATTGCGTTTCAGTGCAGTACTTCACAAGATTAAAAGTGTTTGTTTTAACACGTTTATATAAACGAGGATAACAAAACGTAACTTCATTAATGGATTTTTTTTTTTTTTATACAACACAGGTAATGGAAATAAGCATTGATAATAGTGAAAACCCTACTGCTGATGGTATAGAAATATCTATCTCATTTATAGTAAACAATGTTTGAGTCTTGTAGTACATTACCTGATGTTCTGAAGTTCTCTATGTTTATTTTCTTTACCTGTGCTGAACAAAAAATTAAAAAAAAAAAAAAAATTAAGTTACCTTTAGTCATCCCCATTGATATAAATATGTTTAACAAGTTTTGTTACTGTAAAGTACTTCACTGCAAGACAATTAAGTATATCTCCTCAAATTATACTGTATACACTATATGTTTTGTGTCTTTCATGTTCATTTAGTATGTGTGGTTTTCTAAGAGTAAAATGCGTGGTTGAACATTGTCAGAGCAGAAGGAAGCAAGTTTTCTTCCAGGACAACCTTGTACTTGGCTTGATTCATGCACCCTTCACAAAGACAAATCTGCCCAATTCCAGCCTTGCTGAAGCACCCCCAGATGAGTCCAATTTTCAGCTTTGCTCAACGCCTGGTCGTCTAATGGTTAGACGGAGACCTGGAGAGGCCTACAAGCCACAGTGTCTCGCACCCACTGTGAAATGTGGTGGAGGATCGGTGATGACACTATGTAACAAAAAAAAAATAAATTTTTGTTCCTGGGTAGTAAGTGTTTTTTCCTAATTGCTTATGCCTCAAAAGTATAGAACATGGCTATTATTCCCCACAAACTTTGCTTTTGTGACCAGGACAGTGATATTTCAAAATATCACTATTTCCAATGGGAAAATGAGCAAATGTGTGACTTTTCGTTCACATAAAGTCAGAAAAAAACAACATATGAATCCAAATTAACATGTATTTATACTAAAGTAATACAACAATGACTACAAAAGATTAGAAAGTAAGTAGTTTTTCGAGATTTTCAATTATACTGTAAATACAGTATAATTGTAAATCTCGAAAAACTACTAACGTCTAAATCTTTTGTAGTAAATACTGTATAATTGTAAATCTCGATAGTGTGATCTGGGAGTGCTTCAGCAAGGCTGGAATCGGGCAGCTTTGGCATGAATCAAGCCAAGTACAAGGTTGTCCTGGAAGAAAACTTGCTTCCTTCTGCTCTGACAATGTTCCCCAACTCTGAGGATTGGTTTTTCCAGCAGGACAATGCTCCATGCCACACAGCCAGGTCAATCAAGGTGTGGATGGAGGACCACCAGATCAAGACCCTGTCATGGCCAGCCCAATCTCCAGACCTGAACCCCATTGAAAACCTCTGGAATGTGATCAAGAGGAAGATGGATGGTCACAAGCCATCAAACAAAGCCGAGCTGCTTGAATTTTTGCGCCAGGAGTGGCATAAAATCACCCAACATCAATGTGAAAGACTGGTGGAGAGCATGCTAAGACGCATGAAAGCTGTGCTTGAATATCAGGGTTATTCCACCAAATATTGATTTCTGAACTCTTCCTAAGTTAAAACATTAGTATTGTGTTGTTTAAAAATGAATATGAACTTATTTTCTTTGGATTATTCTGAGGTCTTTTTTGTTATTTTGACCAGTTGTCATTTTCTGCAAATAAATGCTCTAAATGACAATATTTTTATTTGGAATTTGGGAGAAATGTTGTCAGTAGTTTATAGAATAAAACAAAAATGTTCATTTTACCCAAACACATACATATAAATAGTAAAACCAGAGAAACTGATAATTTTGCAGTGGTCTCTTAATTTTTTCCAGCACTGTATATATAGCTTTTATGTGGCCTTTTTTATTTAATTTATTAATATTCAGTGGTTGTTGTTTTTGTTTTTTTTTAACAGTAATTACTGGAGCGCATTTAAACTGACTCACAGCTAATTGCTTAAATATTGATTTCCGAATCGAAGCAAGCCTTCGTCATCACCCAGTGACGTTGATAACTTTGCGATGGTGATTTTGTCGTTGCTGTTTGGTCAGTTTAACATCACAGATGATGCAGGATCTTCTTGGATTACTGTTTGAATGATTTAATCCCATCACTCTGTGGCATTGTATAGACATCTAAGTACATCATTGTAAACAGTTCTGCAAATAGTTGATTTGTTTATTAAGCATAAATAAAATTTCTTATTAAAAAATAATTATGTAAGAAACAGTCATTATATGTGCACATATTATAGTGCATATTTTTGTGATTTTCCCTTTTATTAGAGAGCAGTTTAGAGCTCTTTTAGTTTGTTACATTTTAGTAAAGCACCCTGGTATGTTATGATATGGTGTACTCTGGTCAGGGCAGCTGTACTGATGTTGGCCCCAGGTACAGCACAGACAAGCATTTGGCTGTACTTCTCTGCTGCACAGGACACTCCTTTCTTTTCCTCATAGTTTACATGTAGCTCAAAGCTTAATCACTGTGCTCCCTGCTGCAAGTCCTTTTTATATGACCTGACCAATGCCACTCACCCAGAGGGGACCTTTAAAATAACCCAAGGAACACATGAAAGCAGTGATTTAGCTAAACAGATTACCATATTCCTAAAGACATTTAGTATCAGTACTTATGAGGTAAAGACTTTTATTATTATTTTTTTCCTGTTTGCTTTGCTTTCCACAAATTACAACATTGTTGTTTAAAGCTAGAACCATTTTGTGAATATCAGTCTGTATTCATAAAATTGTTCTTTGAGTAACTGACGAGTTAAGGATTTGTGAATATATATTTTCATTTATTTATTTAAAGACCAAAATAGCCCCTATGAGATTCAAGACCTTCTTTACTAGGGGTCTTAGGACAGTAGCCACCACACACACACATGCACACACACACACATTACATTAACACATCATACAGACTCACACACACACATTACATTAACACATCATACAGACAACAACGTAATCTACATAATCCCTATCAATACATCTGCTAGTTACTGTACAACAGCCAAATTCAACAGGTACATTGTGAGAATAGGTTGACTTTAACTGCACTCTAAATCTTGTTATTGTTGTAGCAGTTTACCAAAACAACAAATACTTTAGCTACTGAAACAGCAAATGCCCATTTGGTTCTCATAGGTTATTTCTATCGCGTGGTCTGTGGGCTTGTGGCAAAGTGGTTAATTGTGTACAGGTGCAGGAGTGATGCAGTGCGCAATGGACAGACAGATTTGTAATCCAGTTGGATAAGGGGTTTTATTTGTTATAATCCTGGTCTGGTAACCAAACAATAATTCCAGGCAGTACACAACAACGTCAAAGGTGTTGTGGAGTAGTGAAAAAGTTGAATAATAAGACTTGATTTTGCCTGATCTCTGAGAAATAAGATTACTAATCTGTGTCCTGGTATTTTATTTATTAATTTAGATTTAGAGTTAGTTAATTACTGTACAGCAATTCCAGATCATTAGGGATTAGTAAATGATATGATTATTAACTGCCCCCGCTGCTACTTAGCTGTGGGTTTGAAATAAAATAAAATACTAAAGAACTAAAACCCCTTTGATTTGTGCAGGTCTTGTGTGCCTTGGAGTGTAGCTCCTCTGAGATGTGTACCAAAGTGCAAGTAATCAAATTAAAACTCAACCTGTTTGAGGCTAAAGTGAACATTATTTTAGTTGGTAGCCATTTATCATCTGTACACTGCAGTCCAGGACACTTAAAATGGGCATTCTAAATTACAGCTCTAGAAATGTTACAAACAAGGGTAACATGGATGTGTTTTCCTATGTGGTTGTACTCTTGTGATTCCTACCCTCAGTGCACCATATATATATATATAATATATATAATATAAAGTATTTAGGTCAATATAAAAACATGTAAGGGTACAAAAAGTTTTCCAAACATGATTTGTTAAATTTCCCATGTTTTCCTATAAATGGTACTATACATTTAAGTTTACGAAATCGTATGAGACACCCTATGTTTTTTCATATGCTTTCTCATACCTCTCTGGGAGTTGCTTGACAATATGTCACTATGCTTAATACCCTGTGTTATGTGTATTACTTGTGCAGAGTCTGTTGGATCATTTTTACTGTTACAACAGTGTTATTATTATGGATCTCATAACATCATGTACAGCATTTAAAAAGTATAGATCTGTTTTATTAATCTATGGTGTCGGAGCTAAGTACTGCTTCTCTTAAACTCATATTCTCTGTGGTTACAGACTCACTTATTAACATTTACAGTGCACTGTTAATGAGGCCTTTTTAGGCCAACGGCTCTGAAAATGAAGAAAAAACATAGAGGACAAGCTGGAACAGAATCATCTATGGCTATCTATGGAGGCCAAAGTTCAATGTTGGCACGACATGCATACATTTTTTTTTTTTTTTTTTTTTTTTTTTTGACACAATTTATTTTAATTATGTTTTTAAAATTAAAGCTTTCCAGAAATACAATTTTTCAAGCTAGTCATGAGCTAAGATGAGGCCTTACCGACATTCATCCTTTATTAGAAACCGTAAACAGGACGATAGCGTGCCCTGCATAATTGTGCATGTGAGCACATTAATCTTCTGTGGCAAGCTCTGCCCTAAAATGGTGCTGTTATTTGTTTGTATTTCAATTTAGATACTTGGCTTGACTTTGTTACCTCTTATTTGTAGCTGTTCTAGTTGCAGTTTTCTGAGAGGTGCATGATACATACTTTAGGTAAAGCTGTGTTACAGTAGCCGACTGCGAAAAATTGTTAAAATAGGTATGTCTTCATCACCATTACACAACCAAGAAGGCTGAACTTTTTTTTTCACCCTACTAGAATTACCTATTTTTGCGATCATAAAATGAATGAAAACTGCAGCATTTTGATAAGTTAACATATCAATTACATACTGCTGCTTGTTAGTTTGTATCCGTGAAACTGACAAAAATGGACAACATTTGTGACAAATATACCTATGGCTTTCGTAGACTTTATTTCGACTTTTACTGTAAGTATCTCAAGATTGCTTGATTTTAACATAAATGTTGAAAATGATGTTTACCTTTTCTAGATGATGCAAAAAGCTTTATGTACAACATCTTAATTATAATGGAAAAGACTGTGAAGAATATTGACTAGAAAACATTGACTTGTAAACTGTACACCTGTTGTTTGGTTCAATATTTATTGAACAGGTTTGAAATGTTTAATACTTGGCCGATGTTTACACACTTAGACTCCAATACTATTAACATTTTAACCGCAGTTGTGGTTAAATGTACTCTTACGGTTATTTTAAATAAAATTGGCATCTCCTGTGGATACAATTAATTTTAAAAGTTATACAATTAAAATATCAACCATGGTAATCTATAACCCTTCATCTAGTATATAACCATGCAAAAACAGGGGGAAGCTAGAAAATATACATAAGTCCTGTGGTAATATTTTATAAGTGGGGTACAAGCTAACATGCACCCCATTCAGGGTCAGCTCCAGTGACCTGACTAAAGGTCTTTGTAATAAACTTTCCCTCCTCCCTTATTAAACTGAATTGCATGAAGGAATCTTAAATAAACTCACGCATTGTTACATTTGATTTAAGAAAGCCTGTATCTTTAAAAAGAAAATGATTAGAAATTAGAATTAAAACGATAGAAAGAAAATGCAAAGTTCATGCTCGTAATCAGAGTTCTGCGCCCTCGGTAAGTAGACGACTTCGGTTTAGTGTGAGTGGCACGTAAAGTCCCTGCATGCTCCTGCATTTCAGGGACTAAACAGTGATTTCACCCCCTGCTTTTCCTATTCAGCTGGATTCCATGTGAATTAGCAAAGAACAAAAGTATTTAAGTTTTTGGTTTTCATTTTCAAGCCTGATTTAATGTTGAACGTGACTTGGCAGCAACTGCAGGATAAGCATGCCGATGTTCACTACTGTGCACCTCTGTTACTGTGATACGCATTACATTTGCGATTGCTTCTACAGAATATATTTTTAAGAGAGCAGGCTCATGTTTGGAGCAGTGCTAGGTATGTTATGAGCTGGTATGAGAGCACCGGCTTGTCATAAAGCCTATACATAAATACTCTAGCTAGTGTTAAAAATGAAGCATAAATATGCTGCAGGCATTACAAAAAAACATTTCAAAACTGTATTGCAATTTAGACCTGATACTGCAATCAAGGAACACAAACAAAAGACTCTTAAAAACCACTAGTTTACAGAACAGCAAAAACATTGTATCCCTGACAACACTGCTGCTAAAATACATGCAGTACTAATAAGACACACAGTCCAGTCTGTGTACAGCAACCCACTTTTCACTGCCTGTTCAAGCATAGTGTTCCCTTACCGTTTGTCTTTAAAGCAGGCTACTTAAGGAGTGTCACAGCAGTTTGCCGCTGTGCTGTAATGTATTCCTTCAGCTTGCTTGAGTTCACTGTCAAGCGCACAGCACATGCAACTACTGCTGCTGTCCTTAGAGCACTCCTTCCCTTTTTTTCCACCTCATTCAAAAGGATTAACCCAGCTGCATGTAGAGAAGAGATTTCCCATCCAGGTTTTGTTCTTAATCCATCATAGTGCCTTTTTTCTACCAGGTGGTGGTTAATGTTCTTTCGAATGCACAAGCATGGGGCATGGCTTCTGTGCCTTTGCCTGGTCTTTACCTGCAGCTAACTAGTGTTTCTGTTCCATCCGGCATTCAAAAAATGCTCACAGGTGAAAGGCTTTGCCAGTCCAAGTCTCACAAGGCTGCTGTCCTCACAGCCCTGAACCAGCAGAGACATGATGGGATACTCTGTGATGTCACCCTGGTTGCTGAGGAACAGAAATTCCATACCCACAAGGCAGTCCTGGCAGCATGCAGTGACTATTTCAGGATAAGCTCCTCTGAATTTCTCTGCATGAAAAGCCATGAAAGCTATTTTTATTTCAATCTTCATGGCTTGAAACTGGGTTTCAATGAAGTATCTGATCAGGAGACTGAAGTTTGATGTTAGTTAAATTGTTCCACCCTTACACTTGTACGAACAACTCCTATTAGAAATCCTACATGTTTATCAGAGACCTAATTGTTCAAACTACTGTCTCTTGTCATTTCAATAATATATCTAAACAAAGGAATTCTGAAACCAAGTACTTGGTGCAAGGTTAGTGTAAGGTTCAAACCCTGACTCTTCAATCTATGTGCTTGAAAGTTCTGTCCTCATTTACAAGAGCATTTAGATCATGCCTGTGTAATTGGTTTGGGGCTAGGGCAGTGTGCAAAGCTCCAGCCATTTTTTGGTATGTGCCCTTCTTGTGATATTATATTTTCAAAAGCATTTTGTTGGTGTCTTGTTTAATGATAGCTTGCACTGCATTGCTATTAGATACTATGTGGTGATTTTAGCGTTTTAGGAGATATTTACTTCTAATTGTTAAAGGCAGAGACACATGGATGGTCAGATGTGGCATTTCATGCATCTCTTTTTGCTTCTGTTTTTGCAGTCTTTTTAGTAGTACTTGGACATATTCTCAAATGCACAACTGTGTGTTGTGACTCAGCTCACTTCTCATTTTCATTTATTGTGAAATGTGAAAGCACCTGTTACAAAACAACACCTAAACTACTGTACTTAAGGGCCTGTATCTTTCTACATTCGATGTGTGTTTTCTCTAATATTTTACCCTGGTTTGCCATGTTTATTGATATGCTTTACTATACCTCACTATTCTTTACTTACGTTGCCTATGATTTACCACTATGCTGTATTCCATTTTGCCATGCTTTTACTATGGTTTTACAAGGGCTAGGCAGCTATGAAGGGATTACCATTCTTAGACTCTTCGTATGATCAAGAAGAGTAAGAAACAAATTGCTAATTGACTTTCAAAAATGTCAATTCCTGTGGTGCCCATCTCAATGGTAACACAGTGAGGGATCCACCTAGATTAATTATTAATTCATCTTGTAACTAACCCTTTTAAGCAAGGCTGGTTTGATTCATTACAATATTCACAGGGGGACTACATGTGCTGAGGTGCAATATGCACACCCAATAGCTGCATAAAGAACCGGGAATCCACACACAATACAGATTTGGACTCGATATAAAAAATATTGTCACAGCAGTTGATGAAGTCTGTTCAGTAGACTTGGCTGGTAAACTGTGGCTGGTCTGAAAACCAACATCATTTAAATCATTAAAAGAAGCGGCCTTTCTGAAAACGTACTTCTATACCAAGGTGTACTGTATCTATAGAAGGGTATAGTTATATAATTAACTTGCTTATAATTTATTTGTATTACATTTTACACAATATATGTATAGTGGTGGAGCTTTTTTTACCCCCTATACCAATTTTGAGATGAAGGTCATTTGAATATTTGTCAATGAAAGGGCTACCTATTTCTTCATACTCAAACTCATAATTACAACTCATGGATCTGCACTGACTAGCTGCAGTCGGGGCCTGTAATTGCCCATTTATCTGCCGTTTCTCACAATGGTGTGAAGCTGGACAACTTCCCTTTCTGCTCCCGAAGGTGACGTCCCACTCCTGCACGGCACAGACCATAACCCCAGCTTCACAAGATCAAAAGCTAGAAGTGTGACCCTCCGCACATGTCAGCACACGCTGGACCACACGGGTGGAACGTCATACTTATTGTCAGGCTTATAAGGCGGGCTGTGTAAATCCATGGGTGAGGACCTTTCCTCTCTGATTCGTTTCTTAAAACAGTCAACTTTCATGTAAGTTCCATACATGATTCAAATTTGGAGAGTGTGAGGGACCATTTAATGGACTATAAAGAATAACATGCATTCCATTCGCTGTGCACAACTCGTATGTGCAATTTTGAAAACATGTGTTTAAAAACATTTCTATATATATAAAAAAAAACTATTTAAATGTGTTTACTGCTTAACAGGAGCAGCAAAGTAGTGTTCAAATTAAAATGACTATATAGTGTTGCTATAGGTACATGGCACTCCAAAAAGTAGACTAAATATAAACCATATTTGTGTGGTCCAGTGGTTAAAGGAACAGGCTTGTAACCAGAAAGTTCCCAGTTCAAATCCCAGTTCCCCAATCCCAGGCTGCTGATTCATTGTTTGACCCTGAGTAAGTCACTTAACCTCCTTGTGCTCTGTCTTTCAGGTGAGATGTTGTTGTAAGTGACTCTATAGCTGATGCATAGTTCACACACCCTGGTCTTGTAAAGCACTTTGTGATGGTGGTCCACTATGAAAGGTTCTTATAAAAATTATTGCTGTAAAAACTGTAACAGCACATTCCAGTTTGATTTGCATAATTCAATTGCTTGTCAAACACATCTCTCTTGCATTTAACACAAAATAAAGGAAGCTGCATCATTATACCATTGCATTTATTATATGGTCAAAAAGGGACCTTTATTTTAACAGGACTGACTGAGTGATTGAAATAGATTTTATTAAAAGCAATGAATACACTGCGGTTGACTGTTTTTTTTTTTTTCAGTATTACTGCAGAGCCATGGTTCTCAAATTGTTTTTGGCCACAGGCGCATGTGTGCATTGCTAATCCACGTCATGGGCATGAGGATCGTTCCCTCTTGACAATTAACTAACTACTCATTCCCAAATGTAAGATTAAAATTCTGATTTATCAAATGGTAGACCCAGTGCACATACATACGGACGGTCCTCATAAATAATGGCTTATTCTAAATATTTGTAAAATGCGGCAAGTGTAGCCCAAAACGTCTATTGGTAAGGAGCATTTGATAAAAGTTTGGAGACGATTTGAGACAATTCAAGGCATCATGCTCACACTGCAGAGACATGGTCAGTGCACAAGGGTTCATATTAGAGTCAATTGTAGTCGTTGGACCACTGCTTCTTCTTTTTTGTAGCTTGCACACCATTACATGTTGAATGAGTAACAGTATATTTTGTACATCAGAGGAGACAGTAAATGACACGACCACTTTTGTAAAAATGCACTGAGAAAGCACATTTACTGTAAAAGAAAAGGATTATAACATAAGAAAACAAATGTGCTTTCTGCTGCTGACTGCCATCTTTCATACTGAATTGCTTGCTTATGTAATCCCAATAAGTACAGACAGTTTTAAAATAACCTCCAGTGGCAGATACTGGAGCTGGCGCCCTCTCTCTCTCTGTCTCTTCTCGGTTTCATTAGGTTTGTCTATAACTTCATCTTCACGTTTGTCGCATCATAGAATAAATCGTCAAAATTAAAACGTCAGCCTAGCCTAAGTGGTAAACATTTAGAATTTTGCTTAAACGTTCAACTGTTGCCAAATATACCGCAGAAGTCAACCATAGTCTTTACATAGTATTTTATTTAATATTCAGTATTTCTTCAGAGTCTATTCCATATGCAGTTAAATGCGGTGCACATATATATATATATATATATATATATATATATATATATATATATATATATATATATATATATATATATGATATAGATATTCTCATGATGGCTCTAATGATAAAATAGTGATGGAGAGATTCTCATGATGGCTCTAATGATTGTTTATAAATCTAACTATGTTAAAGTTTAAAAGTTTAAATGTGCTTAATATTAAAGTTTTAAAATGTAGTAAATCTAGAATCCCCAGTGCAGAGCTTCCTCAGATGATGTGCCAGTTGAAAAACAAAGGAAAATTTTTCAGGTCTGGGCGGTATTACTGATAACTTCCTAATTGACTGGCTTACTGATAACTTCCTAATTGACTGGCTGGGTTTAGCTGGCGGTGCAGAGACAGTTTTTCATTTTCATACTTTTTAAAATCAATTTTCTTACTAGCACTATTATCTGTTTTCTTTAGTTAAAGGCTCTTTGAGTTCATCTTATAATTCATATGACATCTACTCTTGCTGAAACAATCCAGGAGGTTTATAATAACTCTCTAGATTAGTTGAAACAGTGATAAATGGCAGAGAATCAGCATTTAGGAACATTTGTCATTTGCAGATGCAAATTTATTTGCTCTGAGAGGTCTTCTTAGAACTATTAGCCAGTCCTGATTCATCTTTATATTCATTAAAAACTCCAAAGGATGTTTTATTTATGTGAATTAGAATTTCTCAAACATTTCAATTGAAATTTCTTAAGTATCTATTAGCATTCCTAGTGCCACTGTTGTGTGCTTTTCACTCAAGCTCTTTCCATGCATGACAGGCAATTGGTGAAACAATTTGAATACAACAATTCCCCCTCTGCCACCCCCCCCCCAAAAAGAAAACAGTTTATTTGCAAGAAGAGAAGCATACAAATAATTGTATGAATGCATTGATCACTTTACATTAATAAGGGTGTATATCATATTCATATGAGTTCTTTTGGATTTCTCTGTCACAAGCTGTAGTCAAATCTAACTTTCCCCCTAACATGGTGGAGATTGACTGAGTTAATTCCTATTTAGCCTGCTGAAAAACTGATAACCAAGGCTTTAACAATGTGCTGTTTCCCAGAGTGGCTCACCTGGTAAATGACATCACCACATACACAGCGGGCTGAGTCAAGCATCTGTGAGCTTGTTGTGTTCAAATTAGTTCACTTGACAGGGGAGCATTTTGGCTGAATATGGAACTATAAAATATTAACACAGTAACAGGCAAATGTATTAGAAATGCAGTGCACATATATAGCTTACAAGAAAGGCGTAGGGGTAGGATTTTAATAAAGGCAAGTTCAATTTCATCCAATTGATGTAGACCTGCTGTCAGAGGTGTAATATACGTGTTGCTTTACAGTGCAAGATAGCATTATACTACTGTGTGTGAATACATACTAAGAAAATCTTTAGCAGGTTTAATGTTTTTTATACCCCTCTCTAATGACCTCTGTATTGCATTTGAACACTGTATTTTTCTTAGCTCTGAATTCACAGCCGTGGCAGGGATGAATGTTGTGGATTTTTTTTTTTATTTTAAATGTATTGGATTTTATGATGATTGCTTTTATTGTTCACGTGGGGGCAGATTTAATAATCTGTGTATTCTCAGAAGTAACTGGTTTTGACTTAAAATCCAATCTGGATTTTCTTTTATCTGTCTCTAAAGAATAGTTTAACTGTCTCTAGCAGGGATAATACAAGCAGTTACAAAGACACTGGTGAATGAACTAGAATATGAACGTTTTCTGCATGGTACCGATGTCAAGGTTCCCTTGTGGTCATGACAGCTCTTTATATTGTTCCAGGCTATGTTTGACCAGTAGGGTCTTCTGTAGTGTGATGAGGAGTCTGTGATGATTTTGTCTCTTGCCACCGTGCTATAAGTTAGACAGAAGTATGGTTCTTGAGATTCTCTCACCATTCACTTGCTGTGTTACAGGTAATATGACCCCATCCTGACACCACAAAGTTTGCAGCATAAACCTCAGATGGGATTTTATAGCCTGCAACATGTGTTTCATCTGGGCCAGAGTAATTACATTGCAATTATGCCACAGCTATTGTTATAGCATCATTAAAAAAACATACAAGCAACTGCTAATAATAACAGTTGGGCTGGGGGATTTTCTGTTTATTTCAGTGTTAACATTGAATAATTGCACTATTAGCTTTGTTATTGGGAACTTTTTAAAAGCGGATTGCCTTAATTAAAAATGTAATCTCAGGGTGAGTCTAGAAAGCAAAGAGATCAGAGTAATCAATTAGTGAGAATGCTGTTATGCTAATGAGAGGTAAGACTATGTTAAAGTCTTGTTAATTGCACGTTCTAAGCCCTGATTAGTGCACCCTGGCTTGAAGCGATCAGTATAAGATAAATAACAGTTGAATATGTAGGTACAGTATGTTTTGGGAAGAAGGAAATTGTTTAATAAGATCCTGGTTCTTAGAGGTCTGTTCAATGTTTCAACAAGGCTGCTCATGGAGGAAAAACAAACCAGTTTTAAAAAACTAATCCTTTTGTGCAATTTTTTGATAATAAGGAGCTCAGAAAGTGTGTTAGTCCATTTCACAGAAGAAGCCTTCCAAGTAAGCTGTTATCAGTGCAAAAGATGTTCAGTTTAGAATAAATTGATCATCCATATACAAATGTGATATATACAAAAAAGAACCAAGATCTATGGCGCCTGATAATAATCTTATATCTAAAAGATTTGAGACACCTTTTGACTTGTGAGTGTCCACATCTGTAGAGAACCTGTGTAGAATTGCAGTAACTGGAATAGGTGGGGGGAGCCACATCACCATGAATCATTCATTGGCAAATAAAGCAGTACAGGCGTGTTTGGTACTTTTCCCATATTGGCTAAACATTGAGTCAAATGGATGCAGTAATACTAAAATAATTGAGAAAGAGTTCCAGTCAAACGTTCTACACTGAGTGTTTCATAAATGGGTTAAAAGGATAAAGTTGTGCTTTGCTCTGATAAGTCTTTTTCATGTACACATAAATGTTATGAACATGTTGCATCCACATTAAAATAATGGAGGGCTTCTGTGATGGCTTTTTTGAAACAAAAATTCTCAGTATGTTAAAGTTTAAACATATTTAATCCTAATGGCAAAAAAACAAACACAACCACAGAATTAAGCACCCTTACACTAAGTGATACAGAAAGCAGAATAGTGAAAGCTCAGCTTCAGTATGTACTATAATATCTCACCCATGCATCTGGTATGGCATAGTTAAACATCCCTGCGAAGAGTTTATACGCAATTGTCACTGGCCTGCTCAGGGTTTCAATTGGACAGTGTTCAAGGAAATTGTTTTGAGATCCCGGTTGATGAAAGGCATTATAAAGGTTCTAATTACAAGTCAGCCAGCTAAGTGGCATAAGGGGCACCGCTGTTTTTTTGTGTACAGGGTTTGGCATGCGAAGATATGCCCTTCCAAAAGCAGACTTTCATTGGACACTTCATTGGCACTTGCAAGTGTTAGAACTGCAGCAGGACCCCCACCCTGCTGTATTTCACACCCCTGAAATAAACCGCACAATTCAGCTGCTTTTTTTATCTTTTGGTATTGGGCATTAGCATAACTTAAGCTTGTCATTCATATATTTTTGCTATAAATAATCTGTGCACCAACTTTACTACATTATTCAGGTAAACCCACCAACCCTGTTAAGTTTACATTTACATACATACATTTAGCTCTTCGAATAGAACCAGAAAATAATAATAATCTGGAATTCAAGCTTAATCTTGTAGACCTCCTATCCTTCCAAGGTCCAGTGCTATAAACATTGCCACACAATTAAACCAAGCATCTGAAAAATTCAGTGCAGTATATTCCATGTCCTTCTTAATCCAGACCCAAGCAGCTACAAGGTAGCTTCATTATACTGAATCTTATTGAAGTTATAGCAAACAACTTTATTAGTTACATATTGTGAAAAAAAAGCCTGTTTTTAAATAGTTTTAAATCGGTAAAATAGTTAATTGTGACATTAATCCTTGCATGGCTTCTTATTTTCTTGTTGATTTTCAGTCTGTTGATTTTCAGTCATGTTTAGTCTGTGCATGGTGGAAAGTGGAGCTGAGGAAGTGAATTTGCACGGTGTCACCAGTGTGGGACTGAAGCAGGCTCTAGACTTTGCTTACACAGGGCAGGTGAGTGCTGATCAACAAAAACAAGTGCGTTTCACAGTGTACTGGATAATATTATAGGGGGGCGGGGTTGCAGTTTTTTCCCCCCCAGACCACATGCTGTTGCTAATTTTTATATTGATGGTTGAAAACAACACAGTTACAATTTTAAGCCAGCACCTTGACGCAGGCTACCTATAAATGCTCCTCTGCATTGTAGCCACAGTACACAGGATATTAGAGCACAGACCAAGCTATATATTAATAACTTACTTTAATCCAAAGATAAAAAAAACAAACAAAAACAAAAATATAATACAACATAAAAACCTGATTTAGGTTATTTTAAATCTGCAATGTTGCATGATTTGTAGTAGATTGATGTTTGATATGCCATCATTAGTTCAACTTGCTTGTTAACTGATCGCTAACATGTTTTTGTTATTCTAATCATTAGGAAGGCATTCATGTTGAGGCTTAGTCTTTCTTTTTTGTTATTTTCTGTAGAAAATTGTGCTAATGACAATTTGGATAACTATAGAGCTTTGAGAATCCAGCCCAAGGTGTGATATTGTACAAGTTCTTCATGTTAATGCAAGTGGGTGACTTCCCTTGTTCTTCCCTTGGTGACTTCAGATCGATCAAGTGAGACTGTAAACTTTCAACTCTGGTGCCCCTAAACACTGTTTAAAGCAGACAGGGTCAAAGAATTACATGACTTGCATAATTTCTGTAGAATCAGGAAGCACAGGCACAAATACCTCAGTATTGGAGCAACACGGCCGAGAACCAGGTAAGTATCATAAAAAGGCAAACAAAGTTTTAAAAAAAAGACCCCGCCCCCCCCAAAAAAATAGCATTAGTATGCCATTTAAAATTGTATACCCAACAGTGTTCAGCGAGAGATCAGTCTATAATATAGCTAAAATAACATTAGGAAAGGCTTCCGTTAGGGTGCCTTGAGTCAATGTGGGATGAAACCACTCTGCAGCCTGTCCAAGGTTTGGGGAGCTACTCACATTGTTTTTAGCTTTGTGGGTGGGGAAGTAAGTTATTTTATTTCCATACCTTTTTTGTAAAATAGTATTTTATTTACTGAGGCTTTTATTGATATAAATGGGATGTATTCTCTATGTAGCATGTACAGCTTTTCAAGTAAATAATGGGGTCCCAAGATAACATTGCCTGGCCTTGTCACAGCCCTGAATAGAAAAAAATGTTTTGATAAAGGTTGTTTGGCTTGGCTGACATCATTGTACATAATCTGTAGTTGTAGTGCTGGTGATGGACAATAAACGTATGCTTTAAAGTCTGGCTAAAATGTATGTCATTTTGATTGTGTGCTGGGACTCTTCTGACCTCTAGTGGTAGACTTTTTGTTCTGCAGCAGGAGGACACCTTTTTTTCACATTTTAAATACTCGTTAACAAGACTGGATCACTACCAAAACAACTGTGACATAAGGGCAATTTTTGTGTTTTATGTCTATTACCATCCACAAATCTGAAATATCACTGCAATAATAAAACAATTAAACCCCTAATTAGATACTATCCCATTCTGCACCCTGGGCTCATTAATATCACTGTACTAACCAATGCAAACCAAACTGTGCAAAGTTTGGCATAGTAAACACTTTGCTGATCGATGTGTAGTGCGCTTCTGGACAGCCCACTCTGTCAAAAAGGCTAGGAGGTTAAGGGCTAAATCTTCTGCTGCTGTTGGCACTATCTGGTGTCATCCCTGTCACGTCCCCTGACGTTCAACATGGCAGGCCGTGTGGGAAATAACAAATACTTTTAAACTCTGACACTGCAGGCACACCAAGGGGCTTATTGAAGACAAGACTGAAGGGCAGTGTGAGCGAAAGCCAGATTAATGAGTGCTTAAAATGACTGAAGACTTAAATATAACCAGATTATATTAACTGTTTGCTAAAACTCAAAATTGGTGTTTGCACGACTCCTATGCTTGCCTGACCTTCGTCCGTCTACTCACAACTCCTTAATATGTATGTATGTGTTTTATAGCTGGGTGCACAACATTCTCTTTGACCTGATTTTGTCTGATTTCTGAGGTTGTGCACGTACATCACAAGATCTTCAGATTTGAATCTTGGTCTCAGTTGTCTATTGTAATGAGTTTTGCATAAAATATTTATAAGATATAGCAAAGCTGTCCAAGAGATGGCTACAGTGGGATTTGTATAATTGCCCTGACTGTTTCACCCAAACTGTTTTTGGGTGCTGTTTTGCAAGATTTTAACATTAAAAAAAAAAAGAAACAGACAGACGGTGAGTGTGAAATGGTGACCTTGCAGTAGTAAAACAGAATACTATTCAGCTTATACAAAACCTAATGAACTATATTGAATCAACATTAATCTGTTATTGTGATTGTAAATCAGAATGTCATAAACCCCCATAATGCTGACATAAATCATGTTTAGCAGCCATAAAGTCTGATTTTACAGGATGCTAAAAATGCAGCGTATGCAAAGAATGACATTCACCTGCCATTCTGCACCCACTATCAAGTTTGCACTTTGCCATCATTAATCCATTACAATTATATTGAAATGCATTCTAATGAAGAAAAGAGCATGAAATTGGGTGGGATCTGGATACTAAGCGGGCATAAACATTGTAATGTGGTGTAAGGATTTTGCCTTGCACTTAGGCAATTGCTGGCCCTCCAAAACCTTTGCACCTCTTTTTATAGGGTGCAAACCGCTGTAGAAGCGAGTAACTAAGAGTTGTATAGAAGTACACACCTGCAGAGACCTATAAAATAATTGCTTGGCTCCAACGCAATTTGATTTTTGCATCTGCAATTATTTGCATTGTGCCTATACTTAAATCACCTCCAAAATGTGTACCTTAATGCAGTGTTTAATTTCTGAATAATAAGTTAGATATGGCATTTAAACTTAAATTCGATACAACTGAGCACTAGTGGTAGGAATTATTTGAAACTTGGCATAGGCTGCCACTCCCTTGAATTTTATATCAAACTTAAGTGTATTTTGAAGTTGCAAATGTAACTTTTAAGCCCTATTTTACATTACTCTTCCTAATACAGGCACATTAACTACTGTAGAAATACTGTATTTACCGTTTACTAATACTCACTACATGTACTGTAGCTCCCAATTCTATGATTGCAAGAGTGGAACTGTAAATATAGTTAAGTGATTTTCCCAATCATATAACTAGTTTTAACATACATGTATTAGTGTGACAAAAATGCAAGGACAGTGTAGCTACGGTACAGTTAATGAGCCTGAATTTTGAAGTGTATCCCATACTATTTATTTGTTTTTGCCTCATTAGATCTTGTTGGATCCCGGTGTGATACAGGACGTGTTGGCTGCAGGGAGCCATCTTCAATTGCTGGAGCTCCTCAGCTTGTGTTCCCACTATCTCATCCAGGTGAGTGACTCTGTCAGCGCAGCCCTGAAACTAATTGGCGTTGTTTTTCATGGTAGTGCTGTCATCATACAGTATCAGTATTTTATAAGCCGCAGGGGTTCACAGCCTTATCATTTACAGCTGGTGTGCAGCACGTGCCCTTGCCACATGTAGTTAATAAAGGAATGTATTAAGTATGTAGAGAACCCTGATAAACCAATGCAGCTGTATTCTGCTGTACTAACCCTATTAGGACGGGTAAGTATTTACTGTAATGATGGGCGTACCTTCAGAAATGTTTCAGAGTTACAGAAAGCACTTCACAACATCCAGCATGAAAAACTCCCCTCAGGTGCTATAGTGATGGATGGTGTCCTTTGTTTAAGCGATAGTGCCTGTCATTGAAGGCTCTACCCTGGGGTAGTTTAGCGCTAATGGAAGTCAAGGTCAACTACCACACGGTAGAGCCTTCATCGAGAAGGCACTATTACTATTAGAAAATTATTTTTTCTCATTATTTTCTTTAAAAAAATTTACTTTGAACTTGTAATGATTTACACTTTACACAAATAACTTTTTTTATTTGTCAGAGCTACTTATAGTTGAGCTCAACAGTGCCAGATCTCTGAATGGAGCAATATTACTGAACTGGCTGGGTCAATTGTAGCGTACCAGTGATTTAGTCATATCAAGAGAACTAAAATACAGACTAGAAAATCCTGCAAATCTGTATTCACTTCATCCTGATTGCAGCGTACCAAGCAGATTATCCTAGTAATTGGTTTAACTGATTGGAACAAGTGGAACAAGTTAGACTGATAATGTAGAGTAACCTACAGTTATGGCCAGGAGTTTTGCATCACCATACAGAGTTATCACATTTTGCTTCATAAAGTCGAATGAAACCTTCTGTATAATGTTTGTTAACATATTGAATTACATACCATTTTTTAACTTTCCATATACTTCACAAAAAAAAAATTGAAATCTAACATGAACTACTACTATGATGGCTATTATTTTGTAGTTTCTTGATTAGATGATTTAAGTAAAATGTCTAAATTATGTTCATAATTTAAAAAAAAAAAAAATAATGCAATTCTAGGTGATGCAAAACATTTGGCCATAGCTGTATTAACCCTTCTTTACTAATCTGATTATATATATATTTTTTAAAATCCGTTTAGTCGAGGCCGACTTTCGGTCACTTTATGGGTCATCATTCTTCACGCATTTCTGTCTTTGACCGCTTCTTTCAGATCTTTCATGTGCATGTTTGTGTCAGCCTTGATTGTGTCCAGCCAGCGGGTTCTCTGACGCCCTCTTCTTCTTGACCCACTGACTGTGCCGAGCATTAATGCTGTTTCTAGGGAATTAGCTCGCATGATGTGTCCAAAATATGAGAGCCGCTGTTTCGTGATTTTTCCCTCTAACGATGTTTGTGGTTTGACACGTTCAAGGATCGTCTTGTTTGTGACCATTGCCATCCATGGTGTTCGCAGCAATCGTCTCCAACACCAAAGTTCAAAAGCATCGATCCTCCTTCTGTCGGCCTTCTTGAGCGTCCAGCTTTCGCATGCGTATGTGGAAATCGGAAAAACGATTGCATTGATTATGCGAGTCTTTGTTGCTATGCTGATGTCATTGCTCTTCCATATTTTTGCCATTCCCTGCATTGCGCTGCGCCCAAGTGCGATTCTGCGTTTGATTTCTGGTCCCGATTCGCCACCTCGGTCGATCTTGGATCCAAGGAAGAGGAATTCGATTTCTTCATTGTCAATTGTCAAGTGGAGTTTACCATTGCCTGCTGTTGTCATTACCTTTGTTTTCTTGATGTTGAGGTACAAACCCATGCGCTCGCTTTTTTCTTTGACTTTTCGGACCAGATATTCTAGGTCTTTTTCACTCTCTGCGAGCAAAGTCGTGTCGTCGGCGTATCGAAGATTGTTGATGTTATATATATATATATATATATATATATATAGACACATTTTTATTACATCAAACATATTTAAGTACAAATAAATGACATGTCCTTTTCATGCATATTTCAATCATACTGCAGACTGCTGCATAGGCACAGAAATGTTACATTACATAATAAAGGACCATTAGTTGTTTATAGTTAAAGCATATTAACCAAAATTGTATTGCGTTAAACTGAAAACAGTATCAAAGGTACATGATTAAAAAGTTTATTTTACATGTAGGGCCTACAGTTGTAGTCACAAGTGTACATACCCCAATGGAAATGCATCATTTCTAGAACTTTCTCGAAAACAAATAACTATAGAAAAAATCTTTTGTAGCAAAAGTTTTGCTTTTGTGGATGAGGAAAAAAAACTTACAAGAAATGGATGTCTACAATTATTTCTCCAAAGATGCTAATTCAAAAGTATTCATACCCTGACAAGGAAAATTAAATTAATATCTAGTTGAGGCACCTTTAGCAATAATAACCTCTTTTAAACGATTATGATATTTGTCAATGAGCTTCAAGTTCATTAAAATTATGAGGACTTTTCTTATACACAGCCTTCTTCTTCTTATACTAAAGACTCTCAATTGGATTTAGATCGGGACTGTGACTGGGCCATTCCAGAGCCTTGATATTGTTTTTCTTTAACCATTCTGAAGTACATTTTGTGGTGTGCTTTGGATTGTTGTCATGTTGGGACATCCAGTTGCACTTTAAACCAAGTTTTCTAGCAGAGGGCCAATATATTTGGTTATGCTATGGAATCCATTTTGACATGTATTGGAACAAAATTTCCTGTGCCATTAGAGGAAAAACTGTACAATAGAAGGGTATTATCAGGCTTGGTATGGTGTTCTTTTCTTTGTACGCCTCACCAGTCTTTCTCCAAAAGTAACGACTATCAGCGTGACCAAATAGCTCGATTTTTGTTTCATCACTCCTTAAAACCTTTGACCAAAACTCATATCCATCATTCAAATGCCATTTTGCAAACTTTAAGCGATTTTGTCCTTGTGACATTTTCCTAAGAGGGGCTTTTTCCTTGGCCTGCGACCATTGAGACCTTCACCATGCAATACTTGACCTATGGTTGTAATGGAAACCCTAGTCCCACTTATAACCAATTCTCTTTGAATATCTTTGGCAGTCAATCTCGGATTGTTATTAACCTTCCTCACAATTCTTCTACTTGTTCTTGGTGAAAGAACCTTATTTCTTCCAGACCAAGAGAGCATTGTGACAGTACCATGAGTCTTGTAGTTCTTGATAAAAGAAACAATAGTTGAAATTGGGATACTCAGATGCTTAGAAATCTTCTTGTATCCTTCTCCAGCTTTATAACAATAAATAATGTTCTGCCTAAAGTCTTCAGATAGCGCTTTACTTTTTCCCATATTGACATATTGGTAATGACAGCAATCATCCCATGCATAACCATTTTATACATTTTATACTAAGAATGTTCACCTAAAATCCAGCATTTTCTAGACTTTTCTAGGTTTTAATTAGGTTCTACATTATCATATTGAAGTTTCTAGAACCTTGTAGACAATACTATCATAGCATCAAAGGGCATGCATACTCTTGAATTAGCATTTTTTGAGTTTTGCAAAAGAAATTGCTGAAATAAATTAATTGTAGACATCTATTTCTTGTAACTTTTTTTCCTCATCCGCAAAAGCAAAACTTTTGCTACAAAAGATTTTTCCTAAAATTCTTTGTTTTCAAGAAATTTCTAGAAATTATAAATTTCCATTAGGGTATGTAAACTTTTGACTACAACTATATATATATATATATATATATTATTATATATATATATATATATATATATATATATTGTGCAAGACTTAATTCTCACGGATCTGACAGCCTGAATGTGACGGACATAAAAATGTACGGAATAAAGTTTTCAGATGTACTAATCATATCAGAATGAAAATGCAGCTGTCTCTGCAAAACATTTTAAGCAGTGAATGCTTGGGACGAGCAAGCATACTAAGTTAGTCTTATCCTTCACAATACTAAGTTAATCCACTTGAACATGACCATCACAAATCTGATTTGGTACGCAGCAGTTGGATCTTGTTTAGTCCTGATTTAGCAGATATTCCAGCTGTGATGATTAATTTCTTGTACTCTGCAATCGGGATTAGAAGGTGCACTAACTTTAGTCCAATCAAGTGGTTCAAACCTGCTTAATCCACTAGTTAGACACATCAAGTAGGCTAAATTTGGTATGCTGCAATTGACCTTCTGTGTCTTTGTTGCAGGTATGGGATCGGTTACTTTTTCGTCAGTGTAAAGTAGTGATTGACTGGTTTTGGTGGATAATAAAATACATTTGGACCAATTGTGTCTTTGTTTAGTATTTAATGTCCAATAGTTGTGAACTAAGCTTTCAATACAGCAAGTCAAAATGAAAAAGCCACTACTTGCACAGGTTGATTTTAAATTTGATTCACAGGTGATGCAGTGACATTCCAATGTATTAATGCCTGCTACAGCTGGAAGCTGATTGGCTGATGATACTGAATCGTTTTCTAATGAGAATTACATTAATAGAGTGTGGCTCATTTAGCACAGCACATAGTAAGACCTGGCTTCAAATCTTTGTCAGTAGTCTTGGTCCTTTATTCACCTCATGACGAAGCACCATGCATGTCTGTATTCCTGTAATATGGGTGTCTGAGCAGAATTTACCAGTAAATCAGGTTTTATTTCCTTTACTTTGGGGTTCAGGTTCAGATGGACAAGGCTTGTTGAAGCTAGGAGGCTAATATTTTTTCCATGTAGTACCTGGATTAAATCTAAATTATGGCACCACCATGCTCATTATAAAATATAGCTATTGCACATTCATAAACTTTGATTTAGTGTAGGCCCAGGTCTAATTTAGGAATGGATTGGCACAAAGCCCTGGACTGGAACAGACCTCAAGGCTAACTCCTACTTGCCTAACCTTTGGCTGTCCACTCAAAACTCCTTACTATGTCTGCGTGTATTTTATTTCTCGGTCTACAACATTCTTAGATATACATGGATGCATCTGAACAGCAGATGGCAGCATCCCACTAGGTTTGTGAAGATTGCTGAGATTCCAAAATCTCACAGTACAGGATTATTCATTTTGTTTAATAATAGAGACCACAAGAATAATCATCTGCAAATTAACTTTATTTTCCCAACACTATTTAATAAATGTTGTAATTTTAAAGCAGATAAAAAAAGCATTTATTTAGTTGCTAAGTCCAGCATTCTTTATTGAGGGAACAGCCATTTATCACTCTGCATTGTGAAATCGCTCATTTGTTCTTATTTGGATGTAAATTACACTAAGGTTTTTACAAATAAGTTGACAGGCTTTAATGAAAATAATTAAAGGGCTGATCTCCATTCCTTTATGTATCAGTCATTAGGTTATGAATTCAACACAGCTTATTAAACACGATGCATGTCCAATAATGATATTGTCATGGCAAATTATTTTCTCACTAACCGTGGCTATATTTTATTCATGTCCATTAATTTATCCTTAAACCGCATTAGTTTGGCGCTTGTGTGGGAGGGATGTGACTTGAAAGATGACATTTAAACTTGGATCCCATGAATAGTACCAAGCTAACAATGTTAATTTCTTTACAGCATGTCGACACTATAAACCAGGTTCTCTTAATGGGTTTTATAAACTCTTTAATGAATCTGTGTTTCTGTTTGTGTGTTTTTTTTATACTGTCTCCCCTGGGATTGAGATCAAGGTAATTCAGTCAAATGCCATATATTGGAGAGCACCTATGTGCATAGTTAAGAGTCTACATTATAATACACCTAAAATCAGCTTTGGGTGGGGTGCACTTGCAGTCTTAGCAATGAATTTCATATTCATCCCTTTAATAATCCTTAGATCGTTAACATAAACCCACATGCCTTTTTCATAAGAAGAGTTCATGTTAAAATAGATTCCACTTAATGCAATCTTTGGCTATATTGTGCTGGCTGTTTCATATAAATGTTGAAATATAGATTAATGAGAATGGCCAATAGGGGATTTATAGTGTATTGTAGAGCATTGTGTAGCAGTTGTATTATGTTTAAAGTGTTGTCATTTATAGAGAAACCAGTGTGCTAATAGTTAGCGCAATGGTGTAATTCCTTCACATTTCATCAACTTCACCTCTAGAGACCTGGGGTTCAAACCCAGTTTGAGTCAGAAATTAAAATAGTGGGCTTAATGTATGGTAGACATTAGATCACAGCACAAAAACATATCACTTAGTACAATTACAATCATATTTAAAATCAAATGCAATGAATATATCCTATTATAATATGCAATATATTATTATTTGTTGTTAAAAAAAAAAAAAAAAAAAAAAAAAGCAGACTTCCAAATTGAGCAATATTATAACAATACCAGATGCAGAGATACTCTGTAATGCATTCATCTCTTCTTGACTCGACTACTGCAGCTGTCTATATGGTGGTCTTCCATAATGCACCATAAACTGATTGAAGCTGGTTTAAAATGCCACTGCTAGTATCCTTACCAGATGTAAAAAACATTCTCACCTTACCCCCTGTCTTGCTCAGCTGCACTGGCTACCTGTGAACTTCAGGATTACTTTCAAAATTCACCTGCTTGCCTACAAGGCCCTTCATCGCACAGGTCCAGAGTATCTCTCCAACCTGCTGACCTGCTATGTCCCGGCACACAAACCGAGGTCCTTTGACTCAAGCTTTCTTGTTATACCCAAGCAAAGGTGCACCACACTCAGAGAGCGCTCTTTTAGCTTCGTGGCCTGACTCTATGGAAATCTCTCCCAGCTTCAGTGTGTGCAGCTCCCACAGTCGCTTGCTTCAAATCTCTCTAGACCCACTTTTTCTCTCTTGCTTTTAATGATCCTTAAGCCTGATAATCTATTGTCTAAATTTCTATTTCAGGTTTTTCACTCCATCTTTTTGGTATGATTGTGTATGACACACACATCCACAGGGTTTAGAATTCACATCCTAGCCCTGTATTTAATGTACTATGGCTGTATTTAATGTATTATGCATTGTTCTTTACTATCTTGTAAAACACTTGTGATGGTGGTCCATTATGAAAGGTGATATATAAAATGAAGATTGATTGATTGATTATTTTTGCTTAGATTATGATTGATTTCCAGTAATGCAGTTTGGCACTGTTGTGCTTTAAAATCATACTACTGGCAAATTTTTTTTTCATCTTTTCATGCATACATTAAGATGGCATTGTAGTTATTGGTTTGTTCTGCAGAATAATTTCAGTTTTTAAAATTGTTCTTGCTGTACAAAATCCATGCTCCCCTTATTTACATTTTTATACATATATATATATATACACACACACACACACACACACACACACACACACACACACACACACACACACACACACACACACACACACACACACCTAAAATCAGTTTTGGGAGGGGTGCATTTGCAATCTTAGCCATGGATTTCATATTCATCCCTTTAATAATCCTTAGATCATTAAAATAAACCCACATGCTTCATTCATAAGAAGAGTTCATGCTAAAATGGACTCTACTTAATGCAATCTTTGGCTATACTGTGCTGGCTGTTTCATATAAATATTGAAATATAGGTTAATGAGAATGGCCAGTAGAGGATTTATATTGAGGTGTTTTGTGGAGCATTGTGTAGCAGTTGTGTTATGTTTAAAATGTTGTCATTATAGAGATGGTACCACATACTGTGCAGTAATATTGAACAATGTGTACAAAGGGTTCCTTGGTACACTGATGATGACAACCTGTTTGTTTATAAAAAACAGTGTGCTATTAGTTAGCACAATGGTGTAATTCCCTCACATTTCATCAAGAGGATCAGTATTAAAAAAATGAACATAGATTGAACATGAATATTAGGGCTGTCAATCGATTCAATTTTTTTTGGTTAATTTATAGCCATTAGTTTATTAACTATCACACAATAAACTAAACTATATATATATTATATATATATATATATATATATATATATATACACACACTTTTGTTTATTGTGTAACAGGCTGTGGATGAGTTTTCAGACCACCACATCTATTTCACTGGTGAGCTGGATTTGAACCCAGGCCTCTAGAGGTGAAACATGGGAAATGAAATGCAATGCGAACATGCAGTCTAGTCCCCTACATCACCTAGACCTCCTTATTGTTTATTCTGATGTGATTTTAATTGGCACGCAGGGGAATCTTTAATCAGTGCACAGGATCAATCTGAATGTAAAGCTAAACTGTCTCTTCATTACTGCCATCCAGCTGCCATCTTTGTTTTCCTATGAATTAATATCTAGTTAAAGGGAAACAGAGAGGTGGGTGGTTGCATCAACTGGGATAGATAGCCTTCATGCTCTGTTTTCTGGGATCTCCAATCTTTTTCTGGTTAGTTACTCTTTGAGATAGTTCAGTGGACAGGGGAAACTAAGTAGAGTAATAATAGTAAGTTATTATTATTATTATTATTATTATTATTATTATTATTATTATTATTATTATTATTATTATTGTATCGTACAGGGATCTGTGGTGACAGTTCTACTGTGCTATAATGAAAAAGCACAACTTATTTAATTTAGTGACTTAAAAAAAAAATATTACTATAATCTATAAAACATGTTGCTATAATAAAAAATGTCTGTAATAAGCCTGCTTTTCATATTTAAGTTTTACTCTTACATTACATTTATTTTCACATGCCTCTTCAGTGAAATGAAAGGAGATTATTTTCATCTTAGCAAAGTGCTCATTGTGTGTTTTGCGTTTCTCTGCAGGAGCTGAACAGCTTCAATTACCTTGACATGTACAAGCTGGCAGACCTGTTTAACCTGCCGTTGCTGGAGGAGGCTGTGGTGAGCTTCCTGGTGAAGCACCTGTCCGAGCTGCTCAGCAGTCGCCAGGAAGAGGTGCTGATGCTTCCCTACCGTCTCCTCAGGGAGGTGCTCAAGAGCGACCAGCTTACATCTCCCAGCGAGGAGCAGATCTGGCAGGTAGGCAGCAACCTGCTCAGCATTACAGCAAGAGCTGGGAACTGGGAGAGCTTTCACACCGGATATCACCCCACTCTATAGAAGGTCACAGTTTTACAGCACGTTGTTTATGAGTGAAGACAGCAAACAATCAGCAGCTTGGTTAAATCTGATGCTTGGGTTGGATGGGTGAAAAGAATCAAGGTCACCCGTTGATCCCCAGTGCTCCTGATCAGCAATAGAAATGGGCATTTGAAATTTGTCCAAAAATTAGGGTTAAATTAATTGTAAAAAATTAATCTGACAAAAGCGTGACCTACAGTATGTGCTTCTTTTAATAATGTTAAATTGACAAAACGAATGCTTGGTATATGAAAGGGTCCATAATTTGCATTCAGAAGCCATAGTAATACATCATTAGGTCATAGTTCACTTAAACCAACCATGAATTTACAAACGGAGTCTGGGCTGGGAGGAGAATGATCTGAAAGCCTTGAATACCGGCACAGACCATGTGGTCTTCTTGCTGCAGCACTTAGCCCTGGTAAAGTTGGTGTTGGTGAGAAAGGAATTTGTAGTGCACTGTCATACACAAGGTATATTGTACAGCAAGGGTGCACAAATCTGGTCCTTCAGGTTTTATCAGTATCATTAAACAATAACCTGACTAAGGCCTGGAAGGAGGTTAAATTGGTTGGATTAAGTCATTCGGGCTACAGGCAGAACCTGGATGGACAAACAAGGGATATGGGTCTTGAGGACTAGAGTTGTGCACCCATGCTGCAGAGTGAGTTATGGTGAATAAAAACAGAAACCTAAGTTATGTTTCTAATACATTTTTGTAAAGATGCTTTGTCTTAATATTTAATGAGCAGTCATGTTATTTGAAAATGGGATATTTAAACTGATGGGTTTGGTTTTTGTAACAGTACCCCTGTGTGTTAAGCTGGTCTTTAGTGCTCACCTCCTGTTTTCGCAGCTGAGTTTGTTATTTTCCAAACATCTCTGTTACCCGTTGAGGTTGTGCTCATTAACATATGAAACAAAACATGGAACAAAGGCTGGAGCAGCAGTTCAACACACTCAATGACTGAATGTGCTGACCTTGTGCTTCTGATTTTAAGGCCTTCCAATAGCAGTTGGGAACCAGAGTCGGTCATGGTGAGCTTTCACATATCCCAATAATAGGGGTGGGAGGGGGGATTCCCAGATCACTGACCCACGAGGAAGGTATGCAAGCACTCCAGCAGAGAAGGCATTGTAGGCAACAATGTAGGCAACATCTACTGAGAGAGTCTTTGAACTTGCAGTGAGCACAAGATAAAAGCATGTAAATAAGTGTGGAGCAGCACAGAAGACTTCCGAACAGATGAGAAACTTTGACACTATTGATGTGCTAATAGAGTGCAGCATTTTTAAACAGGGCGCCCAGGTTAGCCTTACTAAAAGGCTGCTGCTTATTTTCGTTGAGGTGGGGGGCTACTGTCATAAGGTTTTATAGCTGTTGTGGTGCGAATAAAGCACAAGAAAGAGAGTGAATCTTACTACAGATGATGGAGTGGAGACCCTCAAAACTCTCTTTATAAACAGCAGGCTGTTAGTTCACTGTGAAGTTTGCGTTCCTAATTGACAGGAGTTTTCTGTTTTTTTGCTTACCCCCATACAGGATTACCAGGCTGTTAAATTCTCACACGCGTTAAAGATAGCATCTGAGCCGCCTTGTTCATTACTAATTACTTATCGACTCGTCCTTTCAGGTCAATACGTTTTCTTCAAAGTGTTAATGCTTCAGCTGCTATTCAGTAGATTTCTTTTTTGTTGTTGTTGTAAGGGTCAGTTGTGATCAGTCAGGTGAATAAGTAAGCCAATATCTTTTAGGGGGTCATGGTGGCTTTAAGCAAGTGATCACCTGACAAGGTGAAAAGAAGGTGGTGTAAAGGAGCTGGAGTGTTTTTGGTCTGCGCTAGGAGGTTTTGTGAACTTAGTCAGCTTCAAATACCTTTTTATTATGTTTCAATCTCACCGAGTGGGTCTTATTGCAAGTTTTGCTTTTCTTAGTCTGTGTTGCATTTCCCTGAATTTAGTTGCTCTTGACTTCAGGTTGCCTGCCATAAACACATGTAACCAAGGCTAGATCAAACCAAATGTCTTTATGGAAGTAAGCACCTGCGCCATCTAGTGATGAGCTATTTTGGATGATATTTACTATTGTTTTGCTGGTGTACAGAGATGAGCACTAGATGGCGCTGGTGCTAAAGATATAAAGATACTGGCTGATCTAGCCTACATATCAGGGACCATGGTAGGAAATCTATGGAAGGAAGTGCAGCTCTAGAACTCAGAAAAAAAAGCACCGGAACACAAACTAAATGGAATGGCAGGATTCTGTTATTTTGATGACAATCAAGAAGGCATATGTGATTGCAGCACATCTTTCAGAAACTTCTTAAATGCATTAAATCAGTAATGTGTTGGGGCAACAGATGGGCGATGTGTTTTTGAAATTCAGGATGGCTCCCATTCCACTAATATTTCTTTTATTAATGTTCACAGTTCAGGAGTTTTATAGTCGGGAGTTTTAGTGAGGTCCTCCCACGTTTGTCACAATTCTTACATCATTAATAGTATGTTATATATGGTTTAGCATACATATCAGCAAAAAATATTACAATGTGTACTTTTAAAAGATGTATTTATTTATTTATTTTAAATTGCCTGTCACTCTTCTCACGTACACGAATAGCTGGGTCTTTTATCTTCCATCACAACCACCTGCTGCAGTTCATCACCAACCCCTGGAGAGATCGTCATTAAATGTATTTTGTGCTCCAGCAGGAACAGGCCTGGGTTGAATCCTCAGTGGAGCACATTCATTAATTCAGGGAGATGTACCCCTCGGAGAAAAGACTATCAAACATATATATGTGTGTGTATATGTGTATCTTAGCATACATGTGTTTATAGATACAGTTACAGTAGCTAAAATAGTGATGTGAACATCATCTTTTTCAAAGGCAATTTGCCACTGAATATGCACAACTAATTTAATACACAGCGTGATTAGAAAGTAGGTTTACCACATCAATGATGTGGTGCGTTGGTGTGGTAAGATTACTTTCTAATCACCCTCTATCCTTGTGAATTGTACAGGTTTCATTACAGAGTCTCACAAATGCTATTTTAAATAAGACTTTGGACAACAGTTATTTGTTTGTGGGTGTGTTTGTGAACATGTAATACCTAATATATTTAGAATCTACCAGTAACATTCAGATTTACCTCTGTTTTTTTGTGAACCATTTGTAGTACTTTTATGTTTTTCTCTTCAGGTCCTTCCCTTCATTTCCCCAGTGTATGTTATTTTTTTAGTGATGTAATCTACCCAGTTGCAATTCTTTCTTTATACTTAGAATTCTTCTTGGTGCTTGCCCGTGAAATATTTTGTAGCTTATTCAATCTGCCTTTCTCCTCTCTCCAAGCACAATCAAAACATGAATTACGACAGTGTGCTGTATCGTCTGCCCTGTACTGGTGATTTATTCATTTCTGAAGAGGAGCGGTTCCACCCAAGGAGTGCAGAGCTGGGGGGGAGGGGAGACACGGTCACTTCCATACTTTTCAAAAAAAAAAAAAAATATATATATATATATATATATATATATATATATATATATATATATATATATATATATATATATATATATATATATATATATATATATATATATATATATATATAATACATATATAATATATATATTAATATGATATATATTTTATATTTCTCAATGCTGTATATATATTTATATTTCTCAATAAGAAACAGATCATTAAAGGAGTGATAAGCTTTTAAATGCTATTTCCTTAGCTCTTATAAGCACTTGAAACGTGACCATCTTTTTTAAAATTTTAAAAATTTTTTTTACTGTGTTAAAAAAAATTATTTAGTTATACAGTATGCTTGTTTTTTTCAACTGATGAAAAACTTCTGCTTTCCGGTATTTAATCCCTTTTGGTGTCAGATTCACTCCAGTGGTCTAGTGCCAGTTATTGACCTACAGCACCAGGATGGCATTTTATCTATAGTATTGTGCATGTATATTTGCCTGAATTAAGGTTAAAACAAAATAATTAAAAAAATAATTGGCACAATGAAGAGTGAACCAGTATTCATGTTAAGCTAAGTAATGGCAATACAGTGGATTGTAAAACATATTTTCCAGTTAAATCGCCAAACCAAAAACGAGGGACAAGCATGCATTGAAAAAAGGGTGTGCCCTTTAAGTTAACCTAGCCCTCCCATAGAGTATTAGCTAAAATTTGTTTCATTGTAAAAGCTTATGATCCTTTTTGTGGTAACGGTTTTCTCTTGGCAATAAACAGATTTAAAGGCACACATAAATGATGCCCAGTTAGGTGTTCAGCGGGCCGTAAGGAATTGTTTACTCTGTCTGAGCACATGGGTAATTCCTTTATACTCGTAGTGCAGTTTAAAAAAAATGTAATCGTTCTGTCTGTAATGTCTCAAGTGCAGTTAAGTTGCTTGGATTTCTGCTGAGGTTATACTGTTAATGCAATATATACCATGAAAGAATCTAATATCCCGCTCCAGATGAAGATTGGGCGGGATAGAGGATTAGTGTCAGGGTGCTTTACACAACAGAAACTTGATGGACAGGTTGGAGACAGATCTACACAATCTCATTAAAGTGCAGAATTGCTCATTACCAAGCCTGCCTCGCTTTACTAAAGTGTTCATTGACTTTGCCAAATCCTCATCCCTGTTCAAAAAAAAAAAAAAAAAAAGCCACGATAAGAATTTCAGAAATAAAGACAAGTTGCAGGGCTGGGGCAGGGGAAGGGAGACTGGGGATGGGAGACTGGGGACAGGGACGGGGGACCAGGGGAGCGTTCTAGAATCATGTGCCAATACTTATCAATCTTGTAGCTAGGTACAGTAGCCAACCTTATGATCATTTTTTAATGTGTGTTTCTTGTAGAGCAAGGCATTCAGCTTCTTGAGGTCATGGGACTAGACATTCTTCAAGTGCAAGTAGCTTCAAAATATGTTGTATTCATTGTTCACCTGTCCCTCATCTAAATGCATAGGACTGAACAAACTTCCTCATTACATTCAAATCATGTGACAAAATCGTTTTTTCAAAAAGGTTAGTCACACCCTCTATACTATATATTTAGAGCTGGTTGGGCGAAAGGTCACATTATCACATGGTTTGAATGGAATGAGTAAGACTTTTCAGTGCGAGGCTGTTAGAGTTCCCCAGAGTGATTTCAAAGCCATGTAAGCTCAAAGCAGGTTTAAAGACAGATATAGATAAATTGAGAACAATTATAATAACTCAATATTGGAGGATGAGAACCCAGACCTAGCCTCAATGATTGCAAATGAGAAAGATGGTACAAGTACATGACTTTTGAAGCTGCTTGCTCTTTAAGTCTTACAGTGTAGTATTCTGGATTAGGCTGTTTGTCCCTTAAAGGACAGCTTGAAAAATACCATTGGCATATAATTGTAATACCAGTATATTAACCTAGACTTTTGCTTCAGTGCAGCCTCTCTGTATCTTACGAGCAGCATCAGTGCAGTACAGCTCACATTCAAACTCAAAATATATAGACTAGAGAATTGCTTAATGGATTAGCACACTTCTACAGTTATAAGACAACAGACAATGTGATTGACAAAGATCTTCAAGAGAGGACTATAATCTCCTAAAGGCCATTGAGCTTAAATGTCCTCAATTATACCAATGCCTTGTACACTTTGTCAGGATTTTTCATCTGAAGGGTGTGACCCTCATGGGGAGGGGGTGGGAGGGGTCACAGAATGTATTCTGGGGTGCGTGAGATCTTACTGGCGTGTCAAAGTTCCTAGATGGAGCTGTGCATCTGATGAGAGCCTTTTAAGTTTGCATATTATTATTGGACGAAGTCTGCTGTCGTCTGGTGATATATGTTGTTTATCGGGTTACTATGTGGTGTGCACATTAGTAAGCATTGGACAGAATTGGTAAAATATTATTTGCAGTGCTAAGTTTGCTGTTATTACTATTGATCAATGGCTGGTTCATGCAAAAGAAAAAAATGCAACAGCAGTGACATACAGAGAAGCCAGTGGCATGTTGGATTATCTTTTTGCTGGTATATGCACATGTGTGTGGAGAGGCTGTGTGAAGTACTACAGAAAAGAAGAAGGGGGCATGGTTCAAAAAGTCTTAGAACCACTATATTAAGCATAGTTAAAAGTGTAAGAAAGTCAAGTGACAAACGTTAACATTGATGGAGGCATTAGTCAAAAACATTTATGTATTTGTAGTTTTTTTTACCCTTTTACACCCAGAAACAAATTCAATATGCTGTAATTCCATTTTTACATGTTGGGAAGTGACAGAGTGTGCAAGTATGACCGTGGTTAAACATGCTTCTGTATACAGTAATTTGCATAATGAAAGCACCCTTCAGGTAATGAATTGTTTGTTTAACTATATTGATGGTAAATCATGTATTCAAAAGGATAATGTTCAGAAATCCACTGAAATCAATCCCTATGCACCTGTTTGAACTATGTACCTGTTTGAACAAGCAGCCAGCTGTACTAGAGAATATATTGACACCAGGCAATATGAAGTCATTGTGAGTACACAAAAGTGCACTCCTTCATGCTCTGATTCAGGATGTATCCAAGGTTCCCTGGATGGAATACACCTGATGCTAGAGGGAGCTGTTGCGCACCAGTATACTGCAGCTGCAGTCACACAGCAACAACCAAGTTTCATATTCCCATGTTGAAAAATGGACCTTCAATGTTGCTAACTTTCACTGAAGCCCCTGATTGTATTTTTGTTGGTATTTTGCTTTCCAGACTCTGTGGTACAAAAAATAAGACCCCACAGGAACCTTACCTTCTATGCACTGTATTGTACACATAAGAAGGTATGTGGGATCAGGTGGGACAGCCTGAGTATGTTGTTAGAAAAGACTTGTTTAGTACGAACACTGAAACTTATTTAAAGAGCGGAGTCCATCTTTTGGCTCAGTGGTATCCATTCAGTCTACTTACTTTCCCTCCCCTGGTTTGAGACATAAACAGGGGGAAATAAATATCACAAGAGTTATGGTAATTACACACTCAGCTGCAGCATAGCGAATGGAGGCCCTGCAATATTAATTGGTTTGGTGACCCAGCATGTAGTTACAAGCTAATGCATTCACACATTAAACAAGACTCAGTGTGGATTACCCGACTTTTATTCAAATACCCTGCATTAATTAGAAAGTAAAAGAAGATTTGCTTCTGGTGGTATAATATGTGATACTGAATAGCTTTAAAATGAGACTTTAACAGCAAATTGTTAGTGCTTGCAATATTAAGACACAGCCCGAATTTCCTACCCTCAATTTGAGGGAAAAAAAACATCAAATAAAGCTGCATTTACAGACAACCTCAGTTACGCATATAAAAAAACAACTTTTGGAGGCAGTTTTTGGCCGCCTGCTGTCACACAGAGCATTACAGTTATGTGCTTCTTTTCATTTCCAGTTGTGATTACTCACACCTGTTTTTTTTTTCCCCTTTTTGTAAACTGTGGTATTGCTTAGCATGTCGAAAAATACGGGGGTCTGATCAGCATTTCCAATTTATCCAAGCTGGTATTGTTTGTTAGAACAGAGACTAATAACAAAATGTTGAAATTGTAAAAGCTTCTCTTCGAATTCCTCAAGAAGCTAATGACTATTCCTTTTTAAAATAGCTGCCTGTATGGATGATTCGAGATCAGGCAGTGCTGTCTTTCGTCTTTTCTCAAATTTTTGTGAACCTAAAGCAATTCCTTACCCTTCCCGTCATTACTCTGTAAAAATTAGATTAGGGAATTGCACACTGAAACTCCATACTATCTTTCAGTTCTGATTACTCATGGAACACCCCAAACCTCCTGTACCTTGTACAAGGGGCAGGCTTTGAGCTATCTGCAGTATTGCTTAGGCAGTAGATGGAGCACGGTGCTGTTGACCACACAAAAGCCAGCATCACAGTAAACACCTGGAGGAAGCTGAAATTTTTTTGTGGTGTGTTTGTGCAGAATCATCAAGGACTGCTTCTCCTAATCGTATTCCTAATGGCAGGACCTGCCTTTGGTCTGCCAGTGGCTGGTAGCTCATCAACACCCGTTTTTGTATGCTGGGTGTAAAGACAATGAATGCTTCATCACATTCTCTTTTACTTTTGTGAAAACATTACTTTTGATTTTTCACACACTGAATACTCTCTTCCAAAATTCTGGAAAATCATTCTAAGAACACGCTGACTCCCATGCCTGTGCTTAAGGTGGAAAAAACCCTGTATGCTGTGTACTGTCTCCATCTTTATTGTCTTAAAGTTAACCCAAGTCTTTGCCTCCTCTGTGTTAAGCATTCTTTATTTCTCTTCTTTTACATGAGTTCTTCATTAATGTCATAATTTGCATTTCACTGGGGATATTTTGGCAGTCATTCTACCACAGCAATGGCATACCCTTATTTCTATCTGTTTTGCGGAAGGTTAATAGAATATAACCTTAGTAATGTTGTGCTTTTCTGTAATTTGTTGTTGTGTGCGTTTGTATGTGTTTTTATTTTTTTATTTTGATGGCCACGCTAAAGCCTTCCTCTCCGTGTTTGCTAAACACAGTGCTGTCATAACGCATAACAAATCAAACCTTCTCTCCAATGGTACTCGCAGAAGAAGAAAGCCAAATTTAAGGATAATTTCAGATTGTTGGAGAAGAGGAGAGGCACGACTGTTCATTTGCACCAATCATGCCTCCCTTTCATCTCCCCTGATTAAGCCTAGTGTGGTTTCATCAAACTGTTCAATCACCAAGCTGTCACTCTGGCCGTCTGTTGATTGAAAACAATCAGAGCTCTGATGACACAATTATTCTGACCCTTTAACTAGATGCTGCTGTGATAATGAAAGGTTGATTATGATAGTTTGTGCCTCCTTCAGTTTGCAGAGAAGGTTAATTTGGGCATCAGACGGATGTTTAATGGGCGCTCGCTGGCAATGCTGAGGTAAATGAGAACGTGCAGTCTGTGATATTGCACGGATATAGTTTAGCTGTCAATCATTGTCATTTAGAGGCTCTCTGAAAATCATTTTCTTTTTCTTTTTTCTTCTCTTCTTTCTTTGGGATTTAATTTATTCTTGGCCCTTAGGAAGTTCCTTTATGTTATGTGACCTTCACAGCCAGCTAACAAAGCAGCATTCACAGGCGTTGGCTTCTTAGTCACGCTGTATGCTGGGAGGTTTGTTTGTTTTTTTTAGTTGGGGGGACCCCAATTCTGCTTTTATGCACAAAACATCAAACCATAAATAGATACATCTATAAATACTGAAATAAACTCTTGACTTTTTTCTTATTTCTCTTTCTTTATTTCTAGTTTAACGTTTTTCTCTTTTCTCTACTGTCTACCTTTTCTTGCTGAGGATTTTGTTTTACTTTATTCCTTGCCCGCATGACCTACCGTATTTAGCGCAGTTTAGACCTGTGCAAGTTTAATGTCTGATGCCTGCAAAATCAGAATATGCACATTCATCGTAAAGTACCATTAAGAGATCCTTCACACTTTACCACATGGGGTTGGAGTCCACATCACACAGGATACAACTCATTTCAACTTTGAAGTTTAATTTAGTACTTCTAAATGTACATCTGTAGTTATGCATAAATAGATATAGTAAGAAACAGTAACATCAGACCAAATAGGAAATCTTCAAAAACACAAAGTGGGCAACTGAACTACACTGCATGCTCCTGTATAGAGCTACTACTGTAATGCATTAGTGCTGTTAGTGAGATTCACCAGCTTTCATTATTCCATAAGTGCTCGAGTATTAGTACACAGCAGAACATTACTTAATTCAAATAGCAGATTGATGACACAGCTGTTTTATTCATTCTTATTATTTTTTTCTGGGGGGGGGGGGGGGTAAAAAGAATGGCTGCTTGATTACGATAACTTCAGAACTGCTGTACTTATAAAGGTCTACTGATTGCATTGGATAAAAAATGTGCGACTGATCGAATTAAAAATCCATCTACAAAACAAATCTTCAAATTTATATATTGTTTTGAATAGCTGTTCTTACTACACTTGGGTCTGATATTTTAGTCTAATATTTTACATTTCTAATTTGTAAACTGTTGGTGCCAAAGAACCTTTAGTTTGCCTTTCGGTGCTCTTAAATGAACAATGATCGCATCACAAGCTTATGTGTCTATATATGCTACAAGGTTGAGTGAATGCACATTGCTGTGACATGGGGATGCTTTGTTTTTGTTCAGTCATAGATGTCCAGTGGAATACTCACTAAGACCAAAGCTAGTTGCTCATGACTATAGATGGATGGCCACCCAGAGGGGAATACAGAAATGAACTCACCCACAGAGCTTCCACTAAGCCGGTGTATTTATGTAAAATTCAAGCGCTTGGATAGCTATTTGAGATCTCCTTTTATAGGTACATTTCGTACTGATTGGCTAAGTGTTCATCCTTTTTCTGAGTCTAAAATGTTTTATTGAAGCAATTATTTAAAGGTACATATGATAAACTGTTAAATTCAAACCACAAAAAATGCCACTGAAGGGAATTTATCTTCCCCTAGTTTTGTAAGTTCATCTCAGCCCATCTGCCTGTACTTGAGGATCTGTTTGTTCTAAAATGCACTTTGTTTCTCAGAATAATAGAATAATTTATTTCCAGCCATGTTCGCACGGATTTCTCATTCTTAGGTACAGGTCTTTCTTCCAGCGAAACAACCTGAAATTGCTCTCAAGTCCAATTAATTCCCCTTTGTTCCACTCTCCTTTGTCAGTTTAACTGATCCATTGAAAGTTCCTCTTGGATCTGGCTCAAGGAGAAGCACTCGAAGGCAGAGATTTCTATTACAACCTAGAAAAGAAGGGTTGATCCTAATTGGATCAGACACCTGTACCCCCTGATGTCTCCTTTTATACAAAAACTTTTCCATTTCTGTTTTTAAACATATTTATATTAATAATAAAAACAGAACCTCAAAATACTGATTTCCAATTCACTGCCTGGTATACCTGAAGTCCCAGATATAATTTTAAGCTACCAAAACCTTCTGCATTACCATATATATATATACTTTTTTTAATCTGTGGTCAACATAATAACTACTTTACCACCAATGCCTAACATTGTTATACATACTTTGCGTTTGGCTAATGTTACTGTGTTCGGACCGTGTGGTAAATAAGAGCGACCTCCCCACTTCGGGTATTATAAACTGATTTAACTGGTGCTCAATTATTCAAGTAGGTAGCTTACCCAAGGTGACTTCACAAAACTGATTAAGAAAAAAGAGAGCGTCGTTCATTTCTTCCTTCTGTAAGTAATTCTGTATTACTGAGTACTAAGTTAAGTTAAAACAGATGCAGTCACAAAAGGAGGGTGCTTAAAGTCTTGTACAGTAAATAGTAAAATCAGTAGCTTATCAGATTGTACCCACATTTTCTGAAAGGTCTTTTGCAGGATAGGAGTGTGACAATAGTTTGGAGAAGATGCAGTTATCATCATGCAGACAGACAGATGGACAGACACAGTGCATAAAGAAGAACAGGAATCTAATGGTTATGTCTATGAACACTATACCCAACAAGAGTCCACATCCATGTTTTTTTTTCTCTTTGTTCAATCATTTATCTACTTCTATCTACTATTTGTGTTTTGACTTGACAGTTTGTAAGCAGCCAGGGCAATACTCACAAAGCACTTACTACTGTGCTAGGTTAACACCAACTTCTCTAAAGGAAAACAAAACAAAGTCATAGATGGACACTATATACATTATAGGAGGTTAGGGTGTAGAACCTCCAGTCTGGAATCATTTATATAAACACAACATGGAAAGTGCTGGTCCCATGTTTCATGAGCTGAAATAAAAGATCCCAGAAATTTTCCATATGCACAAAAAGCTTATTTCTCTCAAATTTTGTGCACAAATTTGTTTACATCCCTGTTTTAGTGAGCATTTCTCCTTTGCCAAGATATTCCATCCACCTGACAGCTGGAGAAGTGCGCTCTTCACGGATGAATCCCGGTTTCAACTGTACCGGGCAGATGGCAGACAGAGTGTATGGCGTCGCGTGGGCGAGCTGTTTGCTGATGTCAACGTTGTGAACAGAGTGCCCCATGGTGGCGGTGGGGTTATGGTATGGGCAGGCATAAGCTACGGACAACAAACATAATTGCATTTTATCAATGGCAATTTGAGTGCACAGATATACCATGATGAGATCCTAAGGCCCATTGTCGTGCCATTCATCCACCGCCATCACCTCATGTTTCAGTATGGCCCCATGTTGCAAGGATCTGTACACAATTTCTGGAAGGTGAAAATGTCCCACTTCTTCCATGGCCTGCATACTCACTAAACATGTCACCCATTGAGCATGTTTGGGATGCTCTGGATCGACGTGTACGACAGCGTGTTCCAGTTCCTGCCAATATCCAGCAACTTCACACAGCCATTGAAGAGGAGTGGGACAACATTCCACAGGCCATTAATGAAAGGTGGGAGCTGGAATTTAACGTTTCAGCACAGACTGACCTTGAATTCCAAAAAGCACGGGAAGCTTTCTGATCAAAATCTTGAAGCTCAGCTTCATTGTGCTGCCTGAGCTAGAAAAAATGATCAAAACCAAAGCGTGCAAAAGAACACACTGAACATGAAGTATTTGTGCTTTTTTAAGCCACCTTGTTTCATTTTTGCAGAAATAAAAGACACTTTTGTCTACTTGACTAAGATGTTTTTTTATTTTTAATAGAATGTTCATTCCACCCCCCTAGCTAGTCACTGGTTCATTGTTACTTTTATGGGGTTACTTGAATTGCACAAAATACACAGCAGCTTTTAGGATTGCCTTTTCTTCGGATGCAAAAACGCTTAAATTTCCATTTGTTTCTAAGTATAGTTTGTCCTTTCTTAAAATTGAAAATACTGATATATTTGCATTGTTTTATGAAGATTTATTTTTTTTTTTTATTGCTACCTTAATGTATTGGTCACTACTGGCTTAAAGCTAGATAGTCCCAGCTGGTCAAAAGGGTTTTACTTTATTATACTTGTGTTCACTTTATTGCTGGTGGATTGCAGAGCCCATTGAGAGCCACTAAAACAGATCTCAATGCTTGATGTATTGGCCACCCCTGGTCTACTGTATGACTTTGTCTGCATTAAAATCAAACTTTTTTTTTTGTTTTGTTTTTTGGCCGAATGGTAATCATAATAATAGTTTGCGCAGAACAGGTTTGCTACAGTGTGCGCACGACAGACAGGTCACCATTTATGCATTGCACAAACGGTCGGGTATTAATGTAGGTTAACGGCAAGTTCCATATATTGCTATAAATCTGGCTTTCAGAATTGGAAAGAGAAAAGGGAGAGAGAATGAAAGGAATCAGAACTAAGTAACAAACAGCTCCTGCAAATCAAGCCAAATATTACACCTTTCACAAGGAGAATTAAATTAAAATTTGTCTAATAGCCAGGTCAAAGATGCAGCTTTATCTCTGTTGGCATCTGACAGTCGCTCACCACAGGAAAAAGAAGACAACTCGGCAACAGTTCTGCTCAAATGTGAATAGTGACAGGTGTTACTCAAACGACTTTGGTATGTGGCCAGAGAAAATAACAGATTTTGAGGCAAAATATAGTCAAATATTGTCTAACAAGCATAACTCTTTAGCGCCACGCTATTAAAATATTCATAGAAGTCTCACATTCATCTGTCAGTGTCACCCAGGGCATGTTTTCAAAAAGAATGTTTAACCCGAACAGTAACAGCATCATATTCTTAATACAAACTTAATCCAGCTGCAGTAAAGTTCTTCAATGTCTTGAATTTTTGAGTGGTTTCTGGGTAACTCTAGAGATTCGTTGAAGGTTAAAACAATGGTCAATGTACATTGGGAATTGTGTATTCATTTGTTAGAATAACTAACAGCCATTTAGACTTCTGATGTAGATCTGCAGAAGAGAACTATTCATTTTAGTTTTTGCCTATTTTACACAGGCTATTATAAATCGCTAGGGGGAAATTTTACATATGGTGTATGAGGGTTGTATATTTTAATTGTGAGTCTACAGCTATGGCCAAAAGTGTTGCATCACCCTATTATTAACACAAACTAACACATTTTGCTTCATAAAATTGAATGAAACCTGCTGAACAGTAATGTTAACATATTGAATTACATACTGTTTTGTAGTTTTCCATATACTGACAAATTGAAAAATGTGACAATTTGAAACCTAACATAAAATACTGTACTACTGTTATGGTGTCCGGTAGACTTTTGTGATCTCATTTTGTTGTTTCTTTGATTACATGATGTTAGAGGTCTTGTAATTTAAAGGCAGACTCGTTTGTGCTGTGTCATGATGAAAATCTGAATATTTTACTTAACATTATAACATTATAAGTATAACAAATCAAATACAGAAAGTGCACTTTCAATGGCAATGTTCAATCAACACCTATTTAAAAAAAAATACATAAAATAAACTTTAGGTTTAGGTGGTAGGATATTTTAATAAAAATAACTGTTAAATGTTTTTTCTTTTTCAATTAAGTTGGTTAACCCATTTTATAAGTGCAATAAGGAACTTCAGGGTGTGTGATATATTCTAATATCATCACGCCCTGGGTGGTTGAAGCCACTCGGCTTCACCTCATTACATGCAACACACATGGGGCTTGGTGATATTAGTGATTTCCAATACATGAGTAGGTGTTAAAACTTCATGCTGATATTGGACTCGGCTCTCGCAAAGATAAGCACCCACTAAACCTAGCTTTTACTGTAAACGAATGTGATCCATCTGACGATGTAGATATCCTTCTGCCTGGTGTTGATGGCTGAAGTGTAATGCTGGCTCCAGGGATCAGCCTGTTTTGCCTCCCTGGCTCATCAGCACACACAGCGGCTGCAGCGCTGTCTACAAGGATCAACCACGGTGTGGCCTCCCCGGCGCATCAGCATGACAACCGTCTGGACTGAGCTGAGTAGGGTACTTCTCTGGGGTCTTGAAGTGGGCACATTCCGTCCTCTGTGTATCATCGACTAGCCCACCACACCTTAAGAGGGCTTGACCGTGATTCTGGCATCCCAGCGTCACCCCCATCCGTCCCCCACTCGGCTAAGCCCACCTTACTTACCTTCCTTTACATCAGCATAGCTTTCTTTCTATGATACTTGAGCTCCCCAACCAGAATCTTTTCTTCTCAACCAGAGCCAGTTGTTGCTCCTCTCTGCTGCTTCAGATAAGTTCTTCATTATGCATCGCAACTCTTGACCACTGAATCCGATGTCTGAGAAACCGAGTTGTGGAGTGTGCCACAAATCTTTGAAAACCCACCTCCACTGGGTAAACCTGGACTCTCCATCCTTGCTGTTCAGCATCAGCAGGTAGTTGAGCGTGCCGAAGTTTCTTCCTTTTAATACACCTCATCCATAACATATTCCCATGTTACTGTTAACTCTACTAGGTGAACAAGGCGTGCTGATCCAGACCACAAGATAATATCAGGTCAAAGGTTAGTGGTGGCAATCTCACATGGGAAAATAATCTGTTGTACAACATCTGCCAGCATTTTCCAGTCTCTAGCAGTTTCCAGTTGTCCTAGACGAGTTTTGGTTTTAAACCTTTTCTTGGAGGTTGCTTCCCTGGATGGAGTAATGTTCTTCTAGTGTCATATTGGTGACAACCTGTTGGTCATGCTGCACTTGTCTTCAATGCTAAGACCAAACCTCGCAACCCCTGGTCATGACGCCAAGTAAACCGTCCTTGGCTAAGAAGCACCTTACATCCTGTCAAAATATTTCTTAATGTAGCTGGTGAATAACACAAAGGATACCATGGATCCTCTCCTACCCATAGACTAAAGTTCTTTGGTGATGGGAGAACATCATATGTTGACCTGAACTGATCCTGCTCTGTTCCATTGTCCATAGATCTCTCCAGCCAATCTTGCATTGTCCATTCTCCCTGCTTGGCCTGGGAAACTGCCTATACACACCTCATCCTCTTGTCCTGCTTTTGCACCTTGTTGACTACCAGCTCCCTCTGAGCTGTGGCTGCTTCATGCCATGTAGGAGGAGCTGAACTGAGAACAAGACCTCCTGTTCCATGCTGTACATGCCCCCATGATATCACTGATACGAAGGGCAGCCTTTGCATCTTCCAGTTTCCAACTTCTGTACTGTTGTCAGTGAAACATCATACACAGTGAGTGGCCACAGAAGTCTTGGCAGGCAGTAGACCAAACTGAAAGTACTAGAGTTTAAGTTTGCCCAGTAAAGTGCTGCTGTCTGTGCTTGTCAACCCTTGCATTGCTTGTTGTCTCACTTCTCCCACACAAACTGTGTCCTTTTGGTCCCCATCATACCATCTCAACTTTTCACCATCTCAACTCACAGGCTTCTCGGACACTGGTGATATTGTTAATGTAGAACTTAGTAGGCTTGAATTGCATTCATACCCATTCAATGACACAACCTGTCGTGCCTTATTGCTTACTTATAAAATGGGTATTTTAAATACCATATTACTTTAAATTACCACCGCCCTTGAGTAAGCACCACACTCAGATATCAGATTTGTAATAGAGGCCGCCCTCAAATAAATACCACTCCCAGTAATGAAACATGTAATATTTTTTCAAATAAATGCGTTACTTAATAGAGAAACACATACAAAACATGTATCAAGATCCACTGACACATTGCTAAATTGGGGGAGTGTAAAATAGTACTGTGCTGCACAAATTTTACCCCATCCCGAATGTATTAACTGGCCCAAAATTAATGAGGTACGGCATAAGCTATCACATTTAAATGTGCTGTGCCTTTGCTCAAAATGGGCTACTGGTAGCACAAATTAACAGACTAATCTGAAAAATAGCACCTCCCCTCCAAATAGGTTACCTCAATTGAACAATAGGTAGGTCATCTGGAGAAGCAGAAATCACCCATGTTGACTAAATGTCTTGACTTTATAGTTATTATTATATGATTGATAAAACCAAATATAATAATGAAAAGGATCATTTAATGAACCAAGTTTATTATATGACGAATACAAATAATTATAATGAAATAAATTGGTATCAAGCTATAATTTCATCCTCAGGGAGATCATAAAGGGTAATGCGGACCCTAAATACTCTTCCTTCTCAGTACTCTCCCTCTGTTCCTGGGTTGTTCAGGAAGGTTAGGAGCCTGCACTCTCCGTCATAAGAAATATTATGTTATGATGGCTGCCATAGTGCTCTTTCCTATTAGCTGCTTTCTGACTTTCTTTGCGGCCAAATAAGACCAATTTAAAATGAGACTTATTTGTGGACCTTTTTAGGTCCAGCGCTGCTATTGTGCTGCTTCATAAATCTCATTTTAATATCACAGACTTCATTTGCAAATGAGATCCACCTACAAATTGCCCATGCATATAATTAAGGCTTAACACTCCTTAAAATTCATGGCTTATGTGCGGCGGAGCGAATTGCATGGTCTTAACTTGCCAAAAGTGTCATGATACATATGTGGCAATTTTAAGGCTGGCGTAAACTCGGCACTATGGCCTTAATGCTGTCCCAGACGCCTGATAAATGTGTGATGGGGAACATCACATAGCCACCCCCCAGTGTATCGGCAGGCCTGTGGCTTAAAATCAGGTGTATTCACAGAGAGGAGAGAACTTACTCTACGGCGGAGGTGTTTATGACAGTACAGAAATCTGATGCCTGTGGGCATTGTAGACATTCTACTTTATGAAGTAATTTTGGCAAGATATACCAGTGCTAGCAGAGCTGGTGAGTACCACTTGTAATGTCGTGGTTACTGGAGGCCAATCTAAGAAGCAACAGGGGGCAGGCAGCACAGAATTACAGCAAATACCGTTTGTGGATGCAGAGTTAGATATTGAGGCAGGGAAGTTCCGCAAGCCAAAGAAGTAGCGTAGGCAGGAGAAAATTAGCGGTACTTTGGGAAAACTGGGGCCTTACAGTGTAGAGTCTGATGGTGAATGGCCAAGCAATATGGGAGATTTACAGGAGGCAGATGAGTCACTGAGGACACTATTTGATAGAGCAGCAGGCAAGAGTAAATCCCTGTTGGGTGAAACTTTTATGTAATTTAGAATGGATTGCTGTAGCAAGAGAATGTAGGCGGAAACCTGCTGGTAGTTTTTTAAAATGTTTTTAAGAGCACAGGTTTTGGAACTAGGACATTAAATCCCTATGCCAGGTAATTTGGGTCATACTAAAACTGGCTAACATAGCTAAAAGATTTTGTTGGCCAGGGCTTTACACAGATGTAGTGGATTATTGCAAAAGTTCCCTTGAAAGAGTATTACATCAGAGCTCCTTACACCCCTTGCCCATTATTAACATACCATTTTATCACATAGCGATGGACAGTGTTGGTCCGCTGGAAAGGAGCAGCACTGGTAATCTGTTTATTGTAGTCTTTAGTGATTATGTAGCCCGATACCCTGAAACATTTCTTTGCATTCCATAAAAGCTAACCAGGTGACAAAGGCGCTAGGGTTATTCTTTTCCAGAGTAGGGGTACCGGCAGAGATAATCACCGATCAGGACACTAATTTCATGTCCACCCTACTACAGCGCATATATAAAGTGTTAGGAGCGAGTGGGAGAAGTACAGGCGTGGAAAAGTACAGAGCAGTTTCGAAGCAGAAAGGAGAAATTGCATCTTGAATTGCTTTAATCAGAAAACAGAGGACATTGGGGAAACACAGCAGCAGCTCAAAGTCAAACAGCCGCGTGTGTTTTTCTGATAACAAACAAGCTGAAACTCGGAGCAGCTGATTCAAATTCAGCGTCGTTTTGAGACACGGGCGAGGGGAGGAGCCGACAGCACAGCAGAACAACGCAGTTAAACGAGGCAGTCTTCCCAGCGACAGCGAGTGGAAGCGACAGCGAGTGGGAGAAGTACAGGCGTGGAAAAGTACAGAGCAGTTTCGAAGCAGAAAGGAGAAATTGCATCTTGAATTGCTTTAATCAGAAAACAGAGGACATTGGGGAAACACAGCAGCAGCTCAAAGTCAAACAACGTGTGTTTTTCTGATAACAAACAAGCTGAAACTCGGAGCAGCTGATTCAAATTCAGCGTCGTTTTGAGACACGGGCGAGGGGAGGAACAGCACAGCAGAACAACGCAGTTAAACGAGGCAGTCTTCCCAGCGACAGCGAGTGGAAGCGACAGCGTGTGGGAGAAGTACAGGCGTGGAAAAGTACAGAGCAGTTTCGAAGCAGTTTGAAAGCAGGCTGACAGCTGCAGAAGAAACTAAACTTCAAAAAAAAAACCTCAACATGGTCTTCAAGCCAGTAATCTGTGACACCTGCTTGATGTGGGAAATCCGAGAAAACCCAGCGGAGCTAAACCAAGTGTGCGTAAAGTGCCGCGCGATCCAGGATTTGCATAAACTAGTAAGTATGCTAGAAATGGAGCTGGAAGAAGTGAGACAGCAACAGGATCTTGAGGAACTGGCACACCCACAATTCATGGAAGTCTGCATCACCCCTAACAGACTGAAAGCCACCAGGGAGATAGAAGGTCAGAACAGCTGGGTTCAGGTAGGCAGAAGCAGGGAAAAAAAGAAACTTCGTCAAACACCACCACCAGAAATCAAAACAACCAACAGATTTGAGTCACTTCAGAATTTTGATGAGCAGAACGAACAACAAGAGAATGAAAGGAACAACATCCAGGACCCTACTGACAGTGGTGACCAGACAGCAAAAAGAAGGGAGGTCATGATTGTTGGGGACTCCATATTGAGAAACACAGCAAGTTCAATTCGCAGTTTGGACCCCCTTACTACAACAGTGTGCTGCCTTCCGGGAGCCTCTGTCAAGCACATCACTGAGAACGTGGACAGGCTCCTAGAACGAACAGGAGACGACCCGGTAGTAGTCGTCCACATCGGTACAAACAACATTGGAAGAGACAGACCAAAATCCCTGCAAAATAAATTCAGAGAGCTAGGAAGGAAATTAAAAGAGAAAACCAAAACTGTGGTATTTTCTGGTATACTACCCGCACCTTGCAAAGGACCATATGGACAGCTGGAAATAATTAATCAAAACGCATGGCTGAAGACGTGGTGCACACGGGAAGGCTTCACCTATCTTGATCATTGGACCACATTCTACAACGAGGACTATCTGTATAGACGGGATGGACTGCATTTAAATAACAAGGGAACCAGTCTACTCGGAGAAAAGATCCTCGAGCAGGTTCGGAAGCATTTAAACTAGAAAGGAACACATGAAAACAGACAAAAATCCCTGCACAATTATTCAAGAGCTATGAAGAATTAAAAGAGGAACAAAACTGGTATTTGCTGTATACTACCCGCACCTTGCAAAAGGAACCATATGGCAGCTGTAAATAATTAATCAAAACCGCATGGCTAATACGTGTGCAACACGGGAGGCTTCACCTAATCTTGATCAGTGACACATTCGACCACAGACTATCTGTATCGACGGATGGACTCTTTACATCAAGGGAACTAGTCTCTCGAGAAAAGTCCCAGCAGGTTTCGAAGCTTTAAACTAGAAGGGGGGAGAAATCAACAAAAACAAAAAAACAGAAGGGAGACCGCATCAAAACAAGAACAACAACTCAGGTAAGACAACCATTAAATGTATTTATCTAAATGCTAGAAGTATCAGAAACAAAATTCTAGAACTTGAAGCTACTGCACTAACAGGTAACTATGATGTGATAGGTGTTACAGAAACGTGGTTATCTGAGAGTGATGGGGACGAATATAATATTTGTGGGTATACACTGTATAGGAAAGACAGGCAGGACAGAAGAGGAGGAGGGGTAGCGCTATACATAAGAAACAGTCTTGAAGCCCAGGTGTTAAACCTGGACAAAGAAAATAAAACCGAATCAATATGGGTCAGAATAACAGACAAAAATTCAAAAGGCATAATAATAGGAGCATGCTATAGACCGCCAGATTCAGACGGTGAGCACAATAATCTGTTATACAATGACATTAGAAATGTGTGTAGCAAAGGAGAAGCCATACTAATGGGGGATTTCAACTTCCCCCAAATAAAATGGGAAAACCCGGTGGGTAGCACGAAGGATGAAATAGAAATGGTGGAAATGACAAATGACTGCTTCCTAACACAATTTGTGAAGGCACCCACTAGAGGGGAGGCATGCCTTGATTTAGTCTTTTCAAATAACGAAGATAGAATAACTAAAACAGAGGTCAGAGAACCACTGGCAAACTCAGACCACAACATGGTCTCATTTGAAGTGTTTTTTAAATCCCCAAAAGTAAAGACTAAAGCTAAGGTTTACAATTTTAGAAAAGCAAACTATGAAGGCATGAAACAGAGACTAACAGAAGTAGATTGGAGTAAAATAGAGAAAACACCCACAGAAGAAGGATGGTTGTTCTTCAAAAATGTAGTACTAGAGGCGCAAAACAATTACATCCCTAAAGTAGACAAATCTAAATGTAAAACTAAATTGCCAAAATGGTTTAATAGATCAATTAAAAAAAATATTCAGCGAAAAAAGGCACTTTACAGAGCATTAAAAAAGGACCAAAAAGAAAGTACGCAGAAAGAGTACACGGAACTGCAAACGCAAGTAAAAAAGGAAGTTAGAAAGGCCAAGAGAGAAATAGAAATGAACATTGCTAAGGGAGCTAAAACCAATTCCAAAATGTTTTTCCAATATTACAACAGCAAGAGAACATTCAAAGAGGAGATTAAATGTTTAAGAGATACAAATGGCAAAATCGTAGAGGAAGAAAAAAAAATAGCAAATATGTTAAATGATTACTTTTCACAAGTTTTTACAAAGGAAGATACTGACAACATGCCCCACATGTCATCCAGTTCCTATCCAGTTTTAAATAACTTTAGCATAACTGAGGCAGAAGTGTTAAAGGGACTAGGAGCTCTTAAAATAAACAAATCCCCTGGGCCGGATGAGATCCTCCCAGTAGTACTCAAAGAAATGAAAGAAGTAATTTACAAACCGCTAACCAAGATCATGCAGCAGTCTCTTGACACAGGGGTGGTACCGACAGACTGGAAAATTGCAAACGTAATACCGATCCACAAAAAGGGAAACAAAACTGAACCAGGTAACTACAGACCAGTAAGCCTGACTTCTATTATATGCAAACTTATGGAAACTATAATAAGATCCAAAATGGAAAATTACCTATATGGTAACAGGGTACTGGGAGACAGTCAACATGGTTTTAGGAAAGGGAGATCGTGCCTAACTAACTTGCTTGATTTTTTTGAGGATGCAACATCGATAATGGATAATTGCAAAGCATATGACATGGTTTATTTAGATTTCCAGAAAGCTTTTGACAAAGTCCCGCACAAAAGATTAATTCTCAAACTGAACGCAGTTGGGATTCAAGGAAACACATGTACATGGATTAGGGAGTGGTTAACATGTAGAAAACAGAAAGTACTGATTAGAGGAAAAACCTCAGAATGGAGTGTGGTAACCAGTGGTGTACCACAGGGATCAGTATTAGGTCCTCTGCTATTCCTAATCTACATTAATGATTTAGATTCTGGTATAGTAAGCAAACTTGTTAAATTTGCAGACGACACAAAAGTAGGAGGAGTGGCAAACACTGTTGCAGCAGCAAAGGTCATTCAAAATGATCTAGACAAGATTCAGAACTGGGCAGACACATGGCAAATGACATTTAATAGAGAAAAGTGTAAGGTACTGCACGCAGGAAATAAAAATGTACATTATAAATATCATATGGGAGATATTGAAATTGGAGAAGGAATCTATGAAAAAGACCTAGGAGTTTTTGTTGACTCAGAAATGTCTTCATCTAGGCAATGTGGGGAAGCTATAAAAAAGGCTAACAAGATGCTCGGATACATTGTGAAAAGTGTTGAATTTAAATCAAGGGAAGTAATGTTAAAACTGTACAATGCACTTGTAAGACCTCATCTTGAATATTGTGTGCAGTTCTGGTCACCTCGCTATAAAAAAGATATTGCTGCTCTAGAAAGAGTGCAAAGAAGAGCGACCAGAATTATTCCGGGCTTAAAAGGCATGTCATATGCAGACAGGCTAAAAGAATTGAATCTGTTCAGTCTTGAACAAAGAAGACTACGTGGCGACCTAATTCAAGCATTCAAAATTCTAAAAGGTATTGACAGTGTCGACCCAAGGGACTTTTTCAGCCTGAAAAAAGAAACAAGGACCAGGGGTCACAAATGGAGTTTAGAAAAAGGGGCATTCAGAACAGAAAATAGGAGACACTTTTTTACACAGAGAATTGTGAGGGTCTGGAATCAACTCCCCAGTAATGTTGTTGAAGCTGACACCCTGGGATCCTTCAAGAAGCTGCTTGATGAGATTTTGGGATCAATAAGCTACTAACAACCAAACGAGCAAGATGGGCCGAATGGCCTCCTCTCGTTTGTAAACTTTCTTATGTTCTTATGTTCTTATGTAAAGGCATTCGCACCACTCCTTACCATCCTCAAACTTATGGGCTCGTGGAATGTTTCAATTAGATGCTGATAACAATACTGAGGCACTTTGTGAGTGAGACAGGCAAGATTGTGACTTTTGGCTTCCCTATTTTGCTTTTTGCTTATAGAAAAGTCCCACAAGCATTTCCCGGATTTTCACCGTTTGAGCTTCTCTATGGCAGGTCGGTGAGAGGACCCCTCGACGTCTTAAAAGAGACTTGGGAAGAACCGAAAACAGACAAAATATTGTCAGCTACATTTTGAAGATGTGCAATAAGCTAGAGGAGTACACATTGTTTGTGAAGCAAAAGGTGTTACTACTACTCCACACATCTGAACAAAAATTGTTCGCAAAGTGGAAGGGACCATATGAGATCCTATGAAAACTCGGTCTTGTCACCTATGAGATTGGCACACCTGATAAGAACAGGAAGAAACAGGTTTGTCATATTATCTCCTGAAAAAATGCAGAGAGCAATTTACCACCTCTCAGACTTTTCTAGTAAAGCAAGCACATGACAAGGACAAACCAGAGGAATCTTTTCCTTCTGGAGAGGCCAAGAGACAACTGGATTTTATGCACCTGAACTCACTACAACAGCGACAGATGGCACAATTGCTTGAATCCATGCCAGGTTTATTCACTGAAAAAACCTGGACATACCACGGAGACTCAGCATGCCATACAGCTTCTAGAGACTACAGATATTTGAAAACGGATGTATCAAATACCAGAGCATCTCCTAAACACCTTGAAGGAGGAAATCAATACCATGCTGTGCTTACATGTCATCGATCCCTCGTCAAATTCTTGGAGCAGTCCAGTTGTGCTGGTGCCAAAGAAGGACAATTCCATTAGATTCTTATACACTTCCGTAAATTGAACAGCATATCCAAATTTGCTGGAACTTTTGGGCAGTGCCACCTGTGTTTCCACCTTGACCTTAGCAACAGATACTGGCAGGTACCCTTAATGCCTGAAGCTAAAGAACTGACAGACTTTCGAACTCCATTTGGCTTTTTTCAATTCTGTGTAATGCTGTTTGGTCTGCACTTAACACCGTGCTGGAGCCACTGATCAAGTAGTGGACTTCCTATCCTGACATCCTACCAGGACCGAGGACAATGGTGAAGGGATACCAAACAATCCAAACCCCTGTCCTGATCTCCTTGAAGGGGACAATGGGATGGGGAACATCACACGGCCTCCCTCACTGGCGTTTCAGCAGGCTTGTGGCTTTCCCTGTGACTTAATAAAACAATACTGACAACAAAAAATAAAGAGAAATAAGTAACCGCTGACTTACCTTCCATTCTTTGAGTCTTCTGCTGGTGTCTTCATTGCCTCCTGCCATCATTTCCCCCAGGGTGAGAATGGACAAGTTCAAACACAGACATTTTTTATTGAGCATTTGTTTGATGTTTGGAGGATGGCTCTTTGTATTGTGATGTATCACACAAACACATACAGGCATCGCACACACACACACACACACACACACACACACACACACACACACACACACTCACCCATGGTTATATGCAATCAGAGCAACAAGGAATAGAGTGTTATAAAGACAGGGCACTGGGCGGCCACCAACTCTGTTCAATATATGTCAGCTTTGTAAAAATGGCACAGCACCATCTGCAGGATATTGTAAAAGAGGAGTGAGCTGGTTTCCTTCTACTTAAATTCTAGTACTCACACATACCTTCCTTATTTGTCTTTATTTATATTACATGTTGGTGATTGACTGATCGAATAGATATTAGAGTAACTGCTTATTCAATGTGTATTGGTGAGTGTTAAAAACAGTGTGTATTGTTAGTCCCTGCATGACTGTCCCTTTAAGTTGTACCCCCTTGTTAACATAAAATTGATGCATCTGTATTATGGGCGGGGTTAACAGGCTTACAAAGGGGCTGTTATCTCACTGCGGTTAGTTCTAGCTGGGAGCTCAAAGGGCGCAAACACAGAGCTAGTGTCAAGGTCTCCAAAGCATGCTGATTATGTGCTGGGGAACGGGAAAGCATACGCTACCCACTTTAAAAGAAAATGACGAATATTTAATTATTTGTTTTGTTTTGCATATTGCTGTTATACTTGGCAATTTTTATTTTATTTTTTTAAAATTTTTGAACTGCTAATGAATAAAAATGCCCTTTTGCAACTACAATGTTGGCTATCTAATTGTTATCATTCCGAGGACCCTGAAGTACCTCACGGCAGAGAGGGGGCCCCGTGACATCATGACCCCCCAGTATGGCAAAATATTACAAATCAAAACAAAATGAATTGAATAAAATGTTATTTAAAATAACACAATTACACACTGAAGCAGACCGGTATTTTACTTACCCAGTTTTTTGGCCTAAATGCAAAGCGTTATGTTTGGCGCAAACCTAACACAGCGTCTCACCCAAAGAACACCATCCCTAATGTGAAGTATGGTGGTGGCAGCATCATGTTATGGGGATGTTTCTCATCGGTAGGGACTGGGGCAATTGTCAGAATAGAAGGGAAAATGAATGGAGCAAAGTAGAGAGAAGTCCTTGTGGCAAACCTGCTGCCCTCTGCAAGAAGGCTGAAACTGGAAGGACCTTTCAGCATGACAGTGAACCAAAGCAAACAGCCAAAGCTACACTAAGGAACAAAAAGGTAAATGTCCTTGAGTGGCCCAGTCAGAGCCCCGATCTAAATCCAACCTAAAATTTGTGGCATGACTTGAAGATTGCTGTCCATCAGCGTTCCCCAAGGAACTTGACAGAGCTTGAACAGTTTTGTAAAGAAGAATGGTCAGATATTGCCAAATCTAGGTGTGCAAATTTGGTAGAGACCTATCCCAACAGACTCACAGCTGGAATTGCTGCCAAATGTGCTTCCACCAAGGATTAAGGGTTGAGACTTATCCAATTATGATCTTTCAGTTCCGTATTTTTAATATATTATTTTTTTTCTCAATGAAAACTTTTTTTCCCCTTAACAGTTGTGGAGTATGGTGTGCAGATAAGGGGGAAAAAAATCCTCATTTGAATGCATGAAACTCTGAGGCACTGACACAACAAAATGTGAAAAAAGTTCAAGGGGGTGTAGACTTTCTATAGGCACTGTGTATGTGTGTGTGTATGTATATATGTATATATATATATATATATATATATATATATATATATATATATATATATATATATATATATATATATATATTACACATACACATTTAGGAATTAGCAAGAAAAGTAATACATTTTGGTTGTAATACAGGAGCTCTATGATTATTATTTAAGTTTCTTAAAGGCATTTCTGGTTTGGTTGTATGCACGGTATTTTGGCTAGAGAATTCTGATCCAAACAGGAAGTTCGGTGAGTGGGAGTGTGGTGTTTTGCATTGTCAGTGGTGAACAGAAGCTCTCGCTGTGGCGTTGCTGTTTATGGCATAGCCACAGGATCAACTCATCTTCCTCACCGAAGCCCTGTTTGGATCAGGAGACTGGGTCTTTAGTTGACTTGCTGGTTGAAGAGAAAGAAATGCACAGTATATTAAAGAGTTCAGCCTTGTGACTCTTAGAAACTGCTGTAAGAAAAGAAAGGGGAAAATAAACTGACCTCCTCTGCGATGAATTGACACTTTCTCGTGTTATTTCTATCTCCACGCTACACTGGTATGTGTCTTCACCTAGCCAAGCACTGATCTGATGCGAGCTCAACACCTTTCAGTTTAAAGTTGTAGGACTTCTTCACCATCCTGATCAAATTGTATCCTCAGAAATAAACTTCAATATACCTCTCCCTCAAATACCACTATAAAAAAAGTGCGCCTTTCGAAAACCGTAGTACTTCTAATTACCGCCATCAGTGTTAATTCAAAGTAATACGGTACTCTATCCTGATTGTCAAAACAGGTCACATTTAGATGTTATTTCAACATATCACCGTTGGTTGGGCTTTCAAAAAGGGGTAAATCCCTGGTAGATATTCATATGCCACTAGAATTTTGAAAAAAAAGGTCAGACATATCGTAATTTAACGCAATAAACATGACTGACGAGATGTATGTAAATGTTGACCTTTTGGGAAACCGAAGTGTACATGAGATATTGATTGAGGCTGAATCAGACACTGATGATTTATTAAAGTAGTAAAAAAAAAAAAACAAAAGTGTTCAAATCAATTCAAAACTCGACATTCTGATCGCTCTCTGCTCCTTCTCTGTGAACTACAGCGTTTTCCTATCATATTCTAAAAATAAATAGTTTAAAGAATATATCTTAAAAAATATTTGGATCTCTCTTAAAGCCTTTTGGTGATTAAATTATGTTTTGTTTCTGCTGCTCCTGGTCGGTCTGCCTGACTGCTGCCACTAGCCCCACCCCCTGCGCAGCTGTGTGTGATCTGATGCAGAATATTTATAAATGCATAATGAAAATAACATATTTCTTGCCTCTGTGAAGCGATAGCACAAATCTGGCATGGATACCTCACTACTGGATAATTAAAAAAAACAAAAAAACACTGTCATCTGATGCTGTTGCAGGTCTTGTGAGAAAGGGTCATTTTTGCTATGTCATGATGAAAATGGCCAGCAGTATTTTCCTTTAAAATGTAAAGAATAAACCAAGAATAAATCTATAAATGCAATTTTTGGTTTTATTCTTACTTATATGGAACTATTTTCTTAGCTCAGTTTTAGACGGAGGGATGTTTAATAAATGCCTTTTTTGTTCATTTTAAACTTTCTTTTTTTCAATTTAGTTAGTTAACCCATTTTATAAGAGCAATAAGGCACTTCAGAGTGTGTAACTCTCACATCCTGAGCTGTTGACACACACTGTTGTGCCTTATTGCTTGTCTCTGTATACAATATATTTACAGTGTAAACAATTAGGCATCAATTTAAAAATAAAACATACCATTGCCCCAGAAATGTGCATTGCTTTTAGTATTAGTTGATATTGTAATTCATTTTTCAGAAAATTATCAACACAATATTTTCCAATAAGGTTTCAAATAAGCCAAGTGTCGTATAACTAGAGCCCCATGTTTTTCGCAAATACAAAATGGAAATATAAAACAACAAATCATTATAAAGCAAACAGAGAATTACATTTTTAAATTGGGAGGTTTATACAATAAATACTTGCTCAGCCGTTACCATAGACACGGTCTGAAGGGAAACGGAAGCACTGACTAGCACTTCCTCAGATGTATAATGTGAAGCGAATCGTTTGGGAATTCAGATTGAGACGGAAGAGAGGAGACGATTGTTTCTAACATGCCTAAACCACGCACAACAATTAAATAACGCATACAGTAATTTGAGCATGAAGGGATGTATGCAGCTGACGGTGACAAAATAATGTGTAGATTTTACAACTGTCGGCTGGAATGGGAGTCAAAAGATACCATCGTTAATTAAGCATTAGCTATTTATTCTTTTTTGGGGGAAAATATGGCTTGTTTGCTTTTTTTATTAGTATGCTAATTCTTTGTTTTATTTCAAGTGGTGCAAACTTTGCACTGGAGCAAGTGTTGTTTTGATTTTGAATGGATTTAAATGAATGAATCTGCTTTGCTTAGTGTTTAAATACTGAGAAAGCTTGTTTTTACTGGAGCCCTGCTTCAGTGCAATGGGATTGAAATACAATTCCTATTGTATTTTTTTTTTTTTTTTTTTTTTTTTTTTTTTTTTAATGGGCAGATTGCTGTATGTGCAATTGACAGCCCCACAATAGCTGGGTAGTTTAAATATATATTTTATCTTATTGTATTTTTATAGAGAGCATGGGCAGTATCTACTGTAAATAGGCAGTTAGAGTGGGGGACTGTACTTCACCGTTATTGCCACCAATGAGAAATTATGGTAACTAAATTGTTTTTCTACACGATGTCTGTTTGTCAGTGTACAAAAAAACAAAAACAAAGTGGGTGTTGTTTTAATAAATATGTTTGTAGTTAAAACATGCATACAGTACTATTGATATACATCTATTTGAGTTGTTTAATGTGCATCTGTAATAAAACAAAATTTGAAAAATAAAATGAAATTTGTGAGAAATAAATAAAATGAAAAGTTATAAAAAATTCATGGGGCTCTAAGTATAACTTGTTTAATTCACAGACAAATATATACAATACACTCACTCATTACATTATTAATGGTAATCCGAGTTCTCTCATTATAGGTCTGTGTTCATAAGACATTAGCATTCGGGTTATGCACAGGACTCCAATGCTTTTACTAGGGGGCTAATGCTTTGTGAATACGGCCCGTAGACTCCATGCATTATTGACTTACTTGTGTAGAACATTGAATATTCAAAGGCATTTCAAAATATAACAGTTATCAGCAGGGGTTCTATGTTGTCTTTCTGGTTATTTTTCTGACCTGCACTTGGTTAACCTTTTAATATGTATAAATATTTAACGTCATGGGTCCCAAAGGTTGTGCTCCTAATTGGTTTAAGTTGTGCGTTGAACTCTGTATATTGAATTTCCGGAGCCTGAAATCTAATAACCTTTCAGTGAATTTGAGTGCCCCAAAGTTTAATACTTGAAACTTTTTATTTATTTATTGTTTATTAAGAATATCCATCATGTGTGCGCTTTACTGAAGTAATGCTTTATGGAGATTGTACCGGTATCCTATGTACCGAGAAGTGATTGTCTATATTAAAATTTTCATAATGTATGCTGTCTTCAGCAGAAACAAAACGGTATTCGGTATCAGCAGTTCTTAGTTTTTAAACAGATCCTTAATGTGAACTATTTAGTTACTTTTGTTAAGTATTAATGTATTTCATCTAACTTTTGAAACTGTGATCAAATAACAATTTTGGGGTGTGTTTAGTATATGAGTACTTTTACATAGAACTAGTATAAAAACTAGAGTGACCTTGAGTCTCTCAGGGTTCCGAGGTAGCTACTGTACGTACTGTAGCTGTGCTGGAATTGTAGAAGTCACACCACTATCAAGCCACTATCACAAAAAATAACAAATCCACCCCACCCCCCAAAATGAAAAAAAATCTTAAAACAATATTATGTAAAACAAGAGCAGCTTTCTGTATTTTAAAGTGCGAAGTCTAAAATCTTGCTGAAGATAGTTCCGGGACCAGACAGTAGTACACACTCACTCTCTCTCCTCTCTCTAAATTTTATATATATATTATGATTTCGGTTGGAATCCATATTACACAAGCTTTTATTCTTCAATTTGAGTCGATCGTGGGATCTCACTCTTTCATGTCATGGTGACCTCTCATATTTGAATATCATTTTTACTGGCTGTTCGAAGGATACAGGTTTAAGCAAGTTTAAATAATAAATCACCGGCAAAGGGAATCAGCAAGGAGGCCTGAGGCACTCATATCAGCCCAGAAATTGGACCATTTTAAAGTTGAAAAAAAAAATGTGTCTAGTGAAGTGAAACTGGTGAAGGATTAGGCACGTTAATGACAGTGGCTTGGGTTGAAAGCTCTTAAAATGCAGATTAGCTCCCCAGGGTGGGGAATCAAAATTGTCAATCTATATAATATACTTGTTAGAGCAGCCACCAAATCTAAGCAGTGGCTTTGATTGCAAGGGACAGCGGTGCCAGCATGTGGTATCATAACCTAAACTCTGACAAATCTGTCTGATGACTTTCAAAGCTATGAGAAGAGCTACAGGCAAAGAGTCTTGCAGAAATTAAAGGAACAGAGTAATCATTTTTAATATGGTATCCGGTTTGGGATTGTCAATGCTGTATGCAAATTTACGGGATCTCGTTCTGGTGAATTAATAAATTTAAAAAAAAACAAACAAAAAAAAAACAAACGGTGAGGTAAAGTGTATTGAAGCACACATTCTGCATCGGATATTATTATTGTTATTATTATTATTATTATTATTATGAACATGAGGAATTCATGAATTAACCCTTTGCTTACTCACTACTGTTGTAATGTTGTATTTAATGATATTAAGTGATATTCTCTACAGTATTGCTAATGTACTGCACTCAGAGGCAGTTCTAGCCAGAGCTTTACAAATATGCAAAATGGCTATCCAGGACTGCAGATTTAGAACATCACAATGCAAAGTCATGTCCATTGATATATGAATTTTAAAAATACAGATGAGATTGAATTGTATTTTCTGTTTTTCATGTTGCAGGTGGTGTAATGAACACTGCACAGTATCAGAACAGATTAATGGTGTATGACCCAAGTCAGGTGCGTATCGTTCTCGAGTAAGCTACTGCACATACATGCCAACAGTCAGGATTCCCACCAACTGTCCCGATGCGTGGAAACAAAATCCTGGAAATTCATTCTCTCTCTCTCTCTCTCTCTCTCTCTCTCTCTCTCTCACACGCTGCTGATGTTTCTCCTTAAATCAGCTGCAGAAAAGCACACTAAATTGTTTGCAGGACCTGTTTGCAGGACCAGTCCTCATGTCAGTGGCAAACATCGATCTGATCCAGTCGATTTGAAGAATGATTGTTTTGCCTCAGCTGCTCCAGTATGTTTTGATGTGTAGATTGTCAATAAATGTGAAGAAGCCAGTAATAAGTGCAGGAATGTACCCACCATTGATCTTGCACACAGCTGTGCTTAGAAAGCAAGTTGAGTGTGCTGCAGTGAATTTACATCAAAAGTAACATGATAGCCCTTAAAAGCAGTGAATAAACTTTTTACACTTTTTACATGGTAAGCAAATTGGTAGATGAGGCCTAATATAACAAGTTTTAGAAGCGTTTTAATTAAATAAAATTGCTGTATAAATCACATATGAGAAAACAACCAATCACAATTCCAGTACATTCCAGTGCATAGGGTCATCCAAACTGCACAACTTGACATCTCCTATACAGCAAGAGGAACTGGACACACAGCATGTTACGGTACATAATATTGGCACACTATCATACCAATGACCCTTTGCTGTAGCTTCAAATGACAGTACAGATAGCCTTTGAATTGAACATATTTAGCTTAAGCCATTTAAGGGAAAGGTGGAGGGGGGGGGGGGTGTCTATCTATAAATTGTGGTTTTGGTAAGGGGTTAATTCAGATAGGAAAAGGCACGTGTTAGGATTTTCTTTTCTCTGTCAGCTCTGGGCACACTGCAGTCCCTATATTGTTTAGACAAAGAAGCAGGCAAGTGTTCCATCTGCGTGTGACTGCCTGTGCAGAATCCCAATCACTGTATTTGCTGCTGGGGAGGATGGTTGTGTTGCTCAGTTTTTTTTTCAGTTTTTTTCTTCTGTTTTTGTGTGTGTGTGTGTGTGTGTGTGTGCGTGGGGAACCGATAATGCTTGCCATCTGCCGCAGAGCACACCAGCTACCTGCTAACAAGCAGACAGTGGTGACCTCTGCTTCCCCACCACTGATTAGTATTCAAACAGTGGTTTATTAGGAGTGACCCCTCCAGGCCCCTGAGCTTCATTGTTGACGCAGCGCTTGATGGCTCACCTGCCAGTTCTTGCAGAGGAGGGGGGGGGGGGTGGGGGTAGGAGCAGAGATGCAGTCAGGGGACCCATCTCTGCCTCATACAGCCAGATTAGAGACGGAGTATGTCGGTCTACCAACAGATGTCCGCCGTACAGTCCCCCTATCGTCGTAACTTGGTCTTTAATTAAGGCTGATGATTAATTTGTAACGTTTCGATTATAAACCTTCTATCAGTCCCTAATATCCTATATATATATAATTATCTATATATATATATATATATATATATATATATATATATATATATATATATATATATATATATATATATAATTCTCAATGAAAAGCTTAAGTATCTCCACTGTTTTTCTTCCTCAAACATGCTTCCCCAGAATGTTGAGGAGCTGGCTCTGGTTGTGTGTGTGTGTGTGTGTGTGTGTGTGTGTGTGTGTGTGTGTGTGTGTGTGTGTGTGTGTGCGCGTGTGTGTGTGTGCGTGTGTGTGTTTGAGAATGAATAACAAGGAATAGATAGAAAGCCATTGGATTTTTTTATTATTAGTATTGATGACAGTTGATGATCGTCAATCCACATGATATCTTAACATTTTTTTTTTTTTTTTTTTTGTAATTAATCTTCATGGAAGGTGAGGGACTAATACTGATGCCAGTGTCACAAGCACAACTACTCTCCACTGGATATTACAGTAACAGAAAATGAAAAACTAATTTCACAAATGACTTAAGATGGAATTGAAGCCAGGCCAGTGAAATCCTGTTGGTTTAACCCTGGACTTTTCTAAAGCTGCTAGATTAGAGAATATTAAAACATTGACAAAATATTGTTTTCCCAACAAAAGCAGTTAACCTACTGATCATGTCACACTGTACAAGCTGCATACTATTCACATTTTATGGTGTTAGTTATCAATGCTTTCAAATTCATTTTCTTACTGCTTATTAGCTTCTTATCACTGGTCCTTTTCTTGTATTGAAAATATTTTGATTGGTCTTGCTTTAGGGATATACAGAAGTACAACACTACATCTTGGTGCTAAGTATAAAAAGGTCCTAAGTATAAAAAAACCAAGCAAACACATCCTAAACACATGACAGGTTATAATGTTGCTAGGTAATAGACTGCTAAAAATCCATGCTTAGCACTCATTTAATGTTTAGAAATGGTAAGGCTTGCCAAAAGATATGTACTGTCAATGCAATGATAGGATTTGTTTTCAAACCCAGGGTATCACATTGGTAACGCATTGCAACACCTCTAATATAAGTAGCAAGGTATCCCCATATCAGGACCACTGGTTGTGTTGTCATTGTTGTTATGCTGGGATCTGCTATGATTATTTTGCAGAAGCTTCCTCGGGATAGTACACTGCTACTATAATGGTATCTCAATGGCATTTCATTTTTTAACTTTTCTGAAAGGGTAGTCACACATGGCTAGGGACAGATAGTATCTTTGCTTTCCCACAGATCTCTGTAATTGTCATCTGTGGGATAAGAGTTTCCACTATATGCATGAATTAAGAGCACTAATGTTTTTTGGATTATTTTCTTCCTCCTTGGGTTTGATGTTTTCTTTTTTGAATGAAAACAGCATACCACTGCAGAGGAGAAGACCAATTCCCAGAAATGAAGAAATATCTGGTGGTTGAATCATGTTTTTACATTCTAACTTTAAATGCTATTATAAAACTAGCATTTTGTTTCTTACACTGTTCTTTACTGTTTAGTCCAATGAAACTGACTGACTAGCATACGGGGCCCTAGTAACAGCCTTCTCATAAAAATCTAAAATATTTCACAGGCTTCACTTTATAATGCATTTCTTGTTCTAGCAGACATATTACTCGTTATCCTTATAAAAAAAAAATAAGTGTCACAATCTGAGGGTAGATGGGTCTGTCCGCCAGTGTCCATCATGATGTATGAATTTCATTTTTTAGATACAGGTCATGGTGTTATATGGAAAAAGAAGACGCAGGTGCAAAATTGTTTGATTTCAACTTATGTACTGGAGCCTACTGCTGAAACTTGTGTAATTTCTGCTACTGTGTAGTAACTTCTCCCGCCACCCCCCTCTACTGCAGAACAAGTGGATTAGCTGCAGTGCAATGCTGCAGAGGAGAGTGTACCATGTAATGGCACCGGTCCGCAGAAAGCTTTACGTCCTGGGGGGAAACGATCTAGACTACAACAACGATCGTATCCTTGTGCGGCACATAGACTCCTACGACGTTGACATGGATCAGTGGGCGCAGTGCAGCTTCAGTTTGCTTACAGGTAGGTTCACAGCTAGACCTGCCTCAAGGTCCTAGGATTCCCACAGAATATGAGAGCTCCACCATTCGTCAGCTGATTAAAAAATAAATGAGTACTTGAAGAAGCAATTTTAACACAAGTATGTTATTGAAATGTAGATGCTTAGACTGTGTGTGTGTGTGTGTGTGTGTATATTAATACACACACACACACACTCACATATATATATATATATATATATATATATATATATATATATATATATAATAATGTGTTGTATCTGGGGTTTAGGCTGTATCCTCTGTTACTTTTTCACGTTCACAGTAATTTGGGCATTTTGTATTGTAATAATATAACATGCATGAGCCAGATTGTTTGAATGAAGGCTGTTACAGTCAATAATAACTCTTATTGATTATGGTGTCATTGTACATTTATGGGCCTCACAATCATGAATGAAAGTCTAGTTGCTGTTTTTAATTCATTGTGTCATTTTGTTTCTGCTTAATTGACTTTCCCCTGGCTCTGCCCTTACATTGAGCTTACTATACATGCAGAATACAAGTGCCGACACTCAACAGTCTTCCTCATTCCAAGTCATGTGACAATGGCACCTACTCTATATTGAGAAAGAGTGATGGGGCAAGCAGAGTTGAAGGGTCAATTGTCACATGACTGGAACGGAATCAGGAAGTCTGTTCAACACCAGGCAACCTGAGGGCAAGTCACAAGCCAGGTAAAGACAGAGCTAGAGAAAAATGAGAACTATTGGAGAAACAATCCCAGAACTACTTGGAATGATTGCAAATAAGGAAAAGGAAATCTAAAGAATCTGTTAATGACATTTGAAGCTTGTGATCATTCTTTTTTTTTTTCTTGCCCAGGACAAAATGAGTCAGGAGTAGCTGTCCACAATGGAAGAATATATCTTGTAGGAGGATATTCTATATGGACCAATGGGCTTGTATCCAGGTGAGTGAACCTTGAGAAGGAAGTTCTGTTACACATGCGCCTCTGGAATGACACTTGCTTGCCCTTGTTGGCAGTGTGTATGTGTATGTGTGTGTGTGTGTGTGTGTGTGTGTATGTGCTTCTGAGGTGGAGATAGCAAGTGGTATAGGGGCAATTTTCAGACAAAGACAAGACCATGGTAATTAATCAAGTTGCTTGTGGGGGGTTGTTAATAGGCATGTAAATAGCCTTAGGTTTTTAGTGGATTGAAAATAAATACAAATAAGACTTCTGAAAAAAGGTAACTTCTAGTACTCAGCTGGCAAGTCCTTTCCTTTTAAATATATTGAATAAAGTCATATTATAATGGGAGTACAGTAACATTCTTGAACATTTTATCCTTATTTTTTTATTCTCTTGTGATTTTCTATATTTATTTGTCTTTTGTCTTATTGAAATTTTGTTTCATATTCTTGACTAACACACATGATTCAGCAGCCTTCTATTATTAAACACTGTACTATATACAGTATAGAGTACTTTAATCTACATGTACATACCACACACATCAATTGTATGTGCCTTACACTTTCAATTATAGTGCATTGTTTTCTGTTATGTATTAATCTTTTGCTATCACCATTAAAAATGATAGTAACATTCTCAGTTAAACGGTCATTTCCTGAAATAAGAACATCTGTTGACAAAAAAAAAATAAAATTCTACTACATGTAACTGCCCTGCAGATGTCACCTGTTGTCTAATTCTTTCTTTATTAGCTTTATTTTATTTACTCCATTTCATTTACAGAGGTCTATCACAGAATAAGGGGATTCGGGTGTTTTTTGTTTGCAGGTTTACAATCCTGTGTTATTTAATCCAGGTGCTGGGTGTTAGCGCAGAAGGCAAGGAGGAGGTGTTCTATGGCCCGACGCTCCCATTCGCTTCCAATTGTATTGCAACCAGCATCCTCCCAGCTCCATATTTCACCTGCCCCAACCTCCAGACCTTGCAAGTGCCTCATCACAGAATCGGTACTGTGTAAAAAAAAAAAAAAAAGCATTGAACACATCTGCATCCTCAAGATCCAATGTGATACAACATCCTCAAAACAAACCAAATGTCTCTCATTTGCAGTGTAACTTTCTGCAGCATAAAAGCAGAAAAGACTGGATCTCACTCCCCAGAAGTGAATGTTGTAAATGGATGATGCAGCTACGGCAAACTAGAAATACAGACATACATGTACGGAGCCTCAGTGTAAGAGTGAAGAATGGGCCCTATTAAAACAAAGGCCATGTTTAAAGAGTTTCAACAATAGTACAAATGTATTAAATGTATGTAACAGGTAGGAAATGAATCATTCCACCACCCACAAAAAACACTAATAGCAAACCTGTGAATTCTTGTTTTGCAGGTCTGCAATAAAGGTTAACGTATGTATTTTATTTCAGTTATCATTGATACAAATCTGGATTTGGGGAATATCCAGACAAACCTTATTTAATGCCAAAAACAAACAACTTTAGCCTGATCACTCAGACTTTCATTGTAAGCGACTATGATAAGGTATTGAGTAGATGAGATCCCCAAACCAGAAAGCTGACAGAGACACACACACAGGTACTACGGGTGAAAAGCACACCGCAGCGCTGTTTTTTTTTTAAACAAAAATAGAATAAATATTTGAACAAAAACAACACACAGAGCAAAATAAAAGTTTAAACAAAAACAGGTCACAGACACTGACACCACATAAACAAGTACTGTGCTGGCCTCCCCAGCACGAGTAGCAATTGCTTGCTTTTTACTTTCGGTTTTGCTTTTCTCCGCTCGCTGTTGTTCTCTCCTCTGAACACCCACCCAGAACAACAAGAGCTGCAGGTTTTTTTGCTTGTGACCGTCTCCGAATTATCACTAAATTAATCAATTTCGGAGATGGTTTGTTTTGCATGGTCGACAGTCAATCACAGACTGCAGACCATGCATTCACACAAGCTGTCTGATAGAGACAAGCTACTAACACTGCCTCTGCCAGACTACATTCATACCAAACACAATAACAAAGAAAACACTAATTTTAAATAAACATAACAGCATGCATTTTTAAATCCTAATACACTGTGTTTTAACTAAATCGCATTCACCCATTCTAAAATTAACTATTATAAAATTATATATATATATATATATATATATATATATATATATATATATATATATATATATATATATATATATATATATATATATATATATATATATTTATTTTTAGAATGGGTGACTGTTATGATTTAAATGTATTTTGTGTTTAGTTAAAACACAGTGTATTAGGATTTAAAAATGCATGCTGTTATGTTTATTTAAAATTAGTGTTTTCTTTGTTGTATATAATATATATATATATATATATATATATATATATATATATATATATATATATATATATATATATATATATATATATATATATATATATATATATATATATATATATATATATATATATAAATAAAAGCAGGGCTTTGCCCTGCCTCTAATTATATGCATGGCTTTGCCCCGCCCCCTCTAATTATATGCATGGCTTTGCCCTGCCCCCTCTAATTATATGCAGGGCTTTGCCCCACCCCCTCTAATTATATGCAGGGCTTTTCTGCCCTGCCACAGTGACACATGTGTTTGGGGTTGTGTTATTTGATTTACAACTTTAAAGTACAGTATAGAAGAAAGTTAAGTGTGAATTGAAATCTAAGAGTTAACTGTATTAAATGCCCAGGCTTTGCCTCCATGCTTTATGTCTTCGCACATTTCAAGGTACAAAAAGTCCCAATCAAGCCAAAGAAAGCAAGCCCCTGAATAAATGAACAGTTTTAGGACGTGAGTTTAATGTGCTTAACACATTTTAATGGCCGTACATTTCAAAACATACTTTCAGTGGGCGTTTATAAGCCAAACAAATGGAGGCGTTCCGAGTGCTTGATGGTGCAAGCTGTTTTAAAATGTAATCCAGAATAAGTGATACCAAGATTTAAATTACCAGTATCATAAGTAAGCAATTTAGATTTTATGAAGTGAGTTTTTATTTTAATGTTAACTGCATTTCGAGTACCAACATTACTTTCTTGTATCTTCAAATGAAAAATTGATGTCATCAAAATGATTACTGAAATGAAAAATAGAGTAAAGGCTGTCTAAGCCAGCATTGCATGAACCGAAAAATTGTGCCAGATTAGGCAGTGTGCGGGTTTCCGGAGCTGCTGTAAAATGTAATACTGTACATAACAAAGTAAAGGTAGAACAACTATTTGAACAATTTAAAAAGTAGATTCCAGGTGTAGAATCAAAGATTGTATTCATTTAAATGTTTATGTAAATAAGGATTTGACTGTAGATGTACTGTACCATGCCTGGTGTATTTTTGCAACATAGTTGATTTATAAACGTAGAAAAGAAAAATCAGGTGACTGGGTGCCAGACTGCACAGTCAGATATGCATCGATTTTAGGCAGACAAGACTTACAAATTGTAGAGAGCTTCACACCATTAATTTCAATAGGGATTTGGTTGGAACCCCAAAACAACGCCGAATTGTACAGAATGCCGATTTTTTTTAGACAGAATTTACTGTAATGAAATTCTGGATATTGAAGGCAGTTTGCTGCCCAGCTTTTCTTTTGTGGCTCCATGAGCCTTAGACACTAGTTTGCACTCTACACAGTAGTTCTTAATTGCTTTTGGGTTCAACGTCCTTGTTAATTGATTGTGCACCTGAAACCAACATTGTTGCTGGAGGCTCCTAATTGGCTGGACTTTTGAATTACATTTTGAGCACATTTCTGTTGAGTTTCGTATCACTCCATTAAAAAGCAAACTTCAATGTGTGAATTTTAAGAAAGTTATGACAGATGTGCATCAGGTTTTGCGATTGCTTAACTACTGATGTAATAAGTGTATGACTACATGGAAGTGAACTGTACAAATCTGTTACTGTGTAATTACAGCAGGTTTTACAATATTGTTCATAAGAGCAGTTCCATGTAAGTACACATTAGTTACCATGCAATAACATGAATTGGTAACCTGGTTATTACAATATAATTGCTATTCAAGCCCTTTACCAAACATACTGCACAGGCAGGAATAAATCTACTGCAACTTAGTTGGTTTTATATTTATTGCTGATTAGAAACCAGTTTGGAAAAGTCCAGTGATCTGACTGAATTGCAGGTGTCACCTGGACAAGTTTAATGTGTTTGAATAGCTGACCCTGTATTTCTATTATAAAACACACATAAGCGTTATGGTTGTGCCAGACTGACTGGATGGAAGATGATACATAAATGAATCCACTACCATGTGTTGTTATTTACATAATGAAAAAAAACAAAAAAACACTTGAATACAAATACATAAATGGTCATTACTAGTTTGTGCCATCTGTAGCAGTTTTAGTCAGGAAATGAACACATTTCATTCAAGCAACCAATATGACAAATCATGGAAAGAAAAGGGTTTACTCAGTGCAGAATCATTCATATGAATATACTGTATGGTGGATATTTGTATAATGCATATGCAATATATTTTGCCTTATATTAACACATATGAAGGTGTTCCCTTTCAGACATGGGTGTAAGGAGTGTTTTATCTAATGGTACGATATGATGTATGTATACTATTGCATATTAAGTGTCTCTCATGTATGAGTCACATACCTAATGTTCAATATGGGCTACTATAAATCAATGCTGTACACAAACATTAAGCAGAAAAGAACATGTTTAATATCTACAAAGTAAAAACAAAATTGTCTACATCCTTTTGTTTGTCTTTTCTCTCCACCCTCTGGTTTAATTTCATATCCAGGTTTATAGGAATCATGGGCATCACATAATCCCAGGACTATCATAGGTAGGGATGCTATAGGACTACATCTGATGCACAAGAATTGAGAACAATATAGATTTTCTATCTTGTCAGAGAGTTTGAATTTTTATTAAAAAAAATGTTTTTAACAAAATCAATCCAATTATCATCACAAGTTAGCAACACGTTTAAAATGATATACATGTACAGAAGTTCATAAACTAGACCTTCCTCTCAAAAAAAGGTGGTGTATAAATAAACACACACTATGTTCATTGTCATTTCAACGTGTTTATTATTTATCTGTACTGTAGCTTGGGGAAACTCAATTTTAAGCATTTTATTTTAGTCACAGATAAACAAAGATTAGATTTTTTATTTTATTTTGAAAAACTAACATCTGTGCACATAGGAGAGAGTAAATAGTTACAAAAATATGCTTCAAGAATCAATTACCTCTTTCCCTTAAAGTGTGGTTATTCCATAGCCATAAATTTGAGGCATCGCATTAGTGATTTCCATTGCGCTTAAGATAAGATGTACTAAATGAATTCATACGCTTTCGCCTTTTTCAGGGTATGCTATGAAAGGATTAGTCACACATCTATAAATGCGCTAGGAAGGAAACTATCGCTGCAGCTTTGAAAATTGAAAATGAAAATCTCACTTGTTGATTTCATTCCTACACTTTTTCCCATTCCAGTAAAGTGTAAAGTGCTGTTAGTTCTAAAAGAAAAAAATCTCATACATTAAAATCTTAGAATTGTGTATTTTTAAATTGCCAAATGTCCAGCCTTTATGCCCAACAACTGTACAGCACTCCAATAGGGGCAATAGGTGTGTTATCTGCTGTGTTACAAAAGAAAATAACCAGTCATGAACACAAGAGGACTGACGTGACCTTCCTTTTGGACTGTGTTTGTATGATAAATACAGTATATACTCAATACAGTAAACAGGTTTAGATTGGTGCATCACAGCTTTGCATACATTATTTTAGAATGTGCTTCCATTCACTGTGTCTCAGGATTCATGTTGCAGGTGTTTGTGTCTCCCTGGCATTGTGCATGGTAAGCACATTCAAATTATTTGCATGTGGCACTAATGGACAATATTGAATGTGCAACATGTTTCTGTCTTGATCTCATTGAGCACTGCTATGCACTTTTGTTATAATGTACCATAATTGTTCTGCTCTTTCAAAGCCCAAGCAAGTAAAGAAGTGCACCAGTCAGACTCTTTTCTTGAACTTTCTTTTTATTGGCAGGAGAAAGCAATGTAGTTTGGGATTACTGAGGACTGTCAGTAAACAGAAAAAGCGATCATGCTTAGCAAAGTCATCTTTAGGTAAGAAGGAATGCCAATTTATTCTGCAGCATGAGTGCTCACACTTATTTATCTAGGTAGAGCCTCAATCCTTCAAGACTGATAACTTACCATATTATCTGTAGTAAACAGTACTTGTTATTTTTGATTTGCACATAAAAAATAAAAAAAATACAATAATACAAAAAAATCACAAAACATATTCAGGGCAGTGAATTAGTCAATGGTCCTTACACAGTAAAACATAGCATAGCATGTACAATTTATTGTTAACATAACCAAACAGCGAAGTAACTGAAGAAGACCACACAGGTCCTGAATCGGTTTCAGAATTTTTCCTTGTGCATATAAGCATTCTTATATCTCTAGTTTACCCCTTTTCTTTCTAACCAATTTGAAACATCCATTCCTGCAAACCTTCCCTTTTCTCCTGCTAAACCTGATCTACAGATGTTACCAAACGACTGAACTATTGAGGCAAGGATCCCAGCTTGGGAAGCTTCCGCCTGGAATCGTCTGGTAAACTAAACCCAGCTGGTCATCTTCCCAGACCCTGCAAAGTGCAACAGTTCTCCTTGTGTGTCCCAGGCCAAGACCAACCCCTTGGTGTGAGTGGGATTTACACACTCTAACCCTGCACTCCAGTTATCCTGTTATCAATTTATAACAGTTTCACAGACAATTTTTTTTCCTTTACATTTTTGCTGGTTTATAATGAGTTTTCTTATTGTTACCAATCTCCAACCTTAAAATGCAAATGCAAAGGGTAACATACCATAAACCCAGCATCAGCCATGCTTGAAATTTCTGAGCGTACAAAGTATAACTGTGCATGGCTTTTATTACCACAATTCTTTGACTCGAGACAGAGAGAAACCTAGCAGTGATCTGGCCTGTACCAGCCATAAGGACATTTATATATATATATATATATATATATATATATATATATATATATATATATATAAAGAAATGTTGAAATTGTTTCTTGATTAAACAGATAACCCCAGACTTGTAACCATGACAAGGAAATTGATTAGGGGCTCCAGGAGAGGTTTTGTTGTTGTAAGTCACACCTTACAGGCAGAACATACCCTTTAAATAAACCCTCAGCTGGAAGAGACCCATGTTTGCAGTATTACTTTACAAATTGCTGAGTTCAACTTCCAACAGCAAATCATCCTTCTGCACATGATAAGATTAAAAGACGATACACAGACTCAATTGTGCACCTGCTTTTAAAAAACTGATATGGCTTTCCTCTTAGCTGGGACAGGCAAGACTATAGCTCAGTCTCTTTAGGGATGTAATGCAGTCTTTCCTCTGAAATGGTGTTAAATAGGAGACAGCTTGAGTTGAAATGCAATTAATGTCAAATACCTGTAGTGATGTATATGCATGTACTGTACATCAAAGAGAGGGGAAAAAAGAAGCTATTTGTAATTAGCTTTTTGTATTATACATTTCCTGCAACTTATTAGAGTGCATCAGACCGCAATCAGTTTAATGACTAAAAAGTATTTGGGGTATTGGATAACAGGGCAGGAACACAACTTTGGTCTAGTTCATTGGATACTAGATACATGTCCTGGGAACAGCTTGAATGGTGCAATGTTTTATTTATTTATTTATTTATTTTTGACATCTGTAGTCTTATACCTACTGTAGTAGAGTGGATTTGAACCCAGGCCTTCATAGCGCTTTTTTTTTTTTTTTTTACACGAATGAAATACAAGGGTGAAACTACTTAAACTGACAAATAAATCAGATTGAAGTATTAACAATTTACCCTTAACTACCCCAGACTAGTTTTATTCTGTTATAACCTGTAGGGCATTTTAAAGAGGCACAGTGTTACTCATACTGTATGTTAAAAGCATTCTGATTCCCTTCTTGAAGCAGTCACATACTGTAACATCCAGTCCAGCTACAGACCTGGATCATGCAGTAACCTGGGGAACAGCATTCTGCGCAGGAGAGACGCCACTTGCTGCAGACCTCAACTCCCACTTCACATGGCAGGCCAACCAATTATGAGGTGAGCAGATATCAAAAAACATCACATTGTTCAAAACAAGTTTTTTTTCAATTTTTTAAAATCTATCTAATACAGAAAATACAGTATATATATATATATATATATATATATATATATATATATATATATATATATATATATGCTAATTCAAAAGTATTCATACCCTTTGATGCTATCATAGTATTATATACAAGGTGCTAGAAATTTCAACATGATAATGCAGAACTTAATTCTAGAAAAGTCTAGAAATTCTGGATTGTAGGTGAACATTTTTATATTATAAAAGGGTTAGACATAGGATGATTGCTGTCATTACCAATAAGTGAATATGGGAAAAAGTATAGAGCTATCTGAAGACCTTAGGCAGAAAATTATTTATTGTCATAAAGCTTGAGAAAGATACAAGAAGATGTCCAAGCATTTGAGTATCCCAATTTTAATTATTGTTTCTATTATCAGAAGTACAAGACCCATGGTTCTGTCACAACGCTCCCTCTGTCTAGAAGAAAGAAGGTTCTTTCACCAAGAACAAGTAAAATAATTGTGAGGAAGGTTAATAACAATCCAAGATTGACCTCCAAAGATATTCAAAGTGAACTGGCTGCAAGTGGGACTGGGGTTTCCATTTTAACCACAGGTCAAGTATTGCATGGTGGTCTCAATGGACGCAGGCCAAGGAAAAAGTAGGAAAATTTCAGAATTATGTCCTCTGCTCTTCCTAATCTACATTAGTAACTTAGATTCTGGTATAGTAAGAAAACGTGTTGAATTTGCAGATGACACAAAAATAGGAGTGGCAAACACAGTTGCAGCAGCAAAGGTCATTCAAAATGATCTAGACAGCATTCAGAACTGGGCAGACACACGGCAAATGACATTTAATATAGACAAATCTAAGGTACAGCACGCAGGCAATAAAAATATCCACCATATGGGAGATACTTGAAATTGAAGAAGGAATCTGTGAAAAAGACCCAGGAGTTTATGTTGACTCAGAAATGTCTTGTGGGGAAACTATAAAAAAAGGCTTGGATATATAGTGAAAAGTGTTGCATTTAAATCAAGGGAAGTACTTTACAATGCATTAGTAATACCTCATCTAGAATATTGTGTTCAAACTACAAAAAGAATATTGCTGCTATAGAAAGAGTGTAAAGAAGAGCGACTAGAATTATTCTGAGTTTAAAAGGCATGTAATACGCAGACAGGCTAAAATAATTGAATCTATTGAGTCTTGAACAAAGAAGACTACGTGGTGATCTGATTTAAGCATTAAAAATTCTAAAAGGTATTGACAATGTCGACCCAAGGGACTTTTTCAACCTGAAAAAAGAAACAAGGACCAGGGGTCACAAATGGAGATTAGATAAAGGGGCATTCAGAACAGAAAAAAATAGGAGACACTTTTTTTACACAGAGAATTGTGGGAGTCTGGAACCAACTCCCCAGTAATGTTGTTGAAACTGACACCCTGGGATCCATCAAGAAGCTGCTTGATGGGATTCTGGGATCAATAAGCTACTCACAACCAAACCAGCAATATGGACCAAATGGCCTCCTCTCGTTTGTAAATGTTCTCATGTTCTTATCTAATCTTATTTCTCAGATAGCAGGCAAAATCAAGTATTTACAACAAACTTTAAGACTATTTCAAGGTGTTTGGACCTTCACCATATTGTAGCAAATAAAATCCATAACATTATGGAGTATGTTCTCCTCGGCAGCACAACAGCATGCAATCCTATAATAAAGAGGCTTCGGCCGACTGCCTTGGATCTAATTGCCTTTGAAAATGGTTACATCCATTCAGGAAAAGAGAAACCCTGTAGGATATTGTACTTCTATCCCAGTGTCTCCACAGTCTGGAATTACAGAGACTTGTCTACCAATCTGGGGCAACTTAAAACAACGGCTTTCAGATAAAGCCTTTCTCCTGAGACATAAAACTCACCCCAGGTGCCTGCTTTTTACAAGCAGTTACAGCAGAGGCTGATTACGTTCACTTCATAATGAAAAGATTCATATACTGGGCAAATAAACGGCTTAAAGAAGCTTTTAGTTGGTCCATTAAGTGCAGTGAAAATGACCGTATTTATTGAACAGATACAATTGTACGTGGTAAAGTGTACAGCAGAATGTAGAGATTGCATTAATTGGTAACAATTACCAGCCAAGGGATGGGGATGTACTACTGACTAGAACAAGCATGCTTGGGATTCATGTCCTGTGTCCTTTCTTAAATATAAAAAGAGAAAGCCAAGTTTAATGACATCTGCAGGCTTGTATAACACACTGTCTCCTAATACAGGGCTTTATTAAGCCCTATCAGGCAAGAAGTCATGTCGAATATTGATGTCACTGTGACAAAACATTCTTTATACAACCAGGGGCAGGCATGACTGCGTCACAGGCTTGGCAGCAGCTTTGGGATAGAATATTCAGGTTTCGGGGTCATTAGGAGGTAAACACCCATTAGGTAACGGTTACATTTCGTATTTGAAAGGGAACTGCCAGGTTACGCAAATAAATAGGTGAATCTGAATTTTTTTTTTTTCCCCCAAGATACCACTGATTACATATGGGTATTTATCTCCCGAAGACCCTGGAACCTGAATAGAAATATCAATATCATGCCGGCACCCGGGGGCGTATATGAACTGCACGCACAGATCACGTCATCATCTTTCCTTCTAGACTGCTGCAGTCATGGACATTTCTATTTCAGGGAACCAGGGTTATGATGATGTTCCCTATCAGGAATGAAATGTAACCATTACCTAATAGGTATGAATACCAAAGCTGTTGCAAGGCAATATTGCAGAATGACTGGAGTGCCACAAGACTAAGCCAAAGGCTACCTTGCTTGTTACCATTAGGAAGGCAAGGAGGGAGAACTCACCTGTTTTTGTTGTAAGGGTCGACTCTGAAGCCGCCCTTAACACTCTCGTTCCAAACTCAACGTTTTGTATATCTATGGCATTTAGTCTATAGAGCCTTGTACAGGTATGGGGAGTAGCCCGTACTGCTGCATTGCAAATGTCACTGACAGCTGCACCCTGGAACAAAGTCCACAAAGTCGTCATGCAGTGAGCTTTTCTGGAAGGGGCAAGTTGGCCAGCTCATAGGCAGTCCTAACCATGTCTGTAATCCATCTGCTTAGACCAGGCTTTACCACGGGACTTAGTCCCATAACAGACAAAAAAATTGTTCAGACTGCCTCCAACTGTGTTCTGTCCACATAATACGCTAGTGCCCACACAGGGCAGAGTGCATGGAGCTGTCACTCCATGTCAGACTGGAAAGGAGGTAGATGGAAAGCCTACAATTCTACAGACTGCTTGATGTGGAATGCTGAGATTGGTATGAAGTGTAACCTTTATCCTGGAATGCAATCGAAATGCTTGCATCTCACTCAGCTGCTTAGCCGAGATGATTGCAAGCAAAAAAGTGCCTTTAAGCGATAGAAGTTTCAGCTCAACTGAATACAAGGGCTCAAATGGAGGCTTCATGAGTGCCTGTGACAGGGTGCTTGTGTCATGTGTGTGGGTAGAAGCTGCTTAAGCAATACAGAGAGACATGGGAGGTGGAGTTAAAACGCCAACACAGGTGTGCAGGATTTATTAATACAAAAGAAAGTAAATAAATAAAGGGGTCATGTGACTTTAAAAGCAATGGGCACATACAGCAAGCTGTACAAAAGGCAAAATAAAAACAGCACAAAAACTACAAATAAAAGGTGCCACACAGGACGAGCGCTAGCCTAATAAACGAGGCGTCCCGCTCCAGGAACCAGCTACACTACGTAACCCTCGCTATACATTACTTGGGATCACTATCCCCTAAACTAACCTACCTATGAGCCGGTATTCATATGATGACTCCTGCTGCTTCACACGGCCTTGGCTGGGCATTGCCTTCACAAGCACCGCTTGCAGTTTCAGAGTTGCGTAACAGTCGTTCCTGCAGAGCCGACTCTATCCTCCCGAGTATACACAGCTCCCCTCTGTAGCATGGCTTTGCAATCACCCAGAGCGATCCCCACAGGATGTTTTTAGGCAAACGGACATGCAGTCGAGACCCGGCCACCTGCTGTTTGAGGACCGGCACAGTCAATCACGTGCTGCCCTTCTTCACAACCAAACCTAGTAGGCAGCATGTCTCAACTAAGAGCCTGTCTGTAAACAATCATTTAATCACACACAACAACTCCAAAAAGCACACAAAACAAACCCATTTCCCCATACAAGTTACACCAACACTAATTTCCCATTGCCACAGTGCCTCAAGCACTACTTAAGCCTCCAGCGAATAACAATATCCTTCAAAAGGCAACGGAAGCCGCTGAGCTCCTTTCAAAAATTGTCCCGCCAGGAAGTGAGCTCCTGGGGAGAGTAAATCAAATTGAACATGCTGCCAGATAGACCTTTAATGTAGAGAGGGATTTCACATCATCAAAACAGGTCCTGCAAAAATTGCAGGATAAATGCCATAGGACAGGTCATGGGGTCAAAACCCAGCAGCAAGCACCATGTCTGAAAGACATCATACTTGTACCCATGCTGGGATGTTGCTCTGGCATTTTCTGGTGTCAATGGCCCTATTAGACAGACCCAGACTCAAATTCCGCAGTTTAGGGGGCAGACCTAGAGCCGAAGGCTCGATGGATCAGGTTGCCACAATGTCCCACGGTGTTTTGGCAAGCTCCACGACTGGCCGCTCAGGAGCTGTAAAAGAGCTGAAAACCAGTCTTCTGGGCCAGTAAAGGGCTACTAATAGCACCCTGCCCAGTCCTTCTTGATTTTCTCTAGACACAGCAGAAGCACTGCCTCAGCCACTGGTGTGTAAAGGCATCTATTGTCAGAGGGTCTCTGGCTCCTGTTATGCAGAGTCAGAGGGGACAGTGAGTCGATTCCCGGGAGGCAAAAAGATCTATCTCTGCTCTCGATAACTGCTCCCAAATGAGGCTTACCATCTCGGGGTGAAGCCTCCATTCTGAGGTGCTAGGACCACCCCTTCAGAGGTCCGCCACCCAGTTTATCACCCTGGGCAGGTGTATCGCCTCGCAGTGATAAGAGGTGATCTTGTGTCCAGAGCAAAATCTTGTGGGCTATGCGATGGAGACTGGAAGACCTAAGGCCGCCATGGTGGTTTATATAGGCCAACATGCTAGTGTTGTCCATCTGGACAAGCATGCGTCTCTCTTGAACCTGTAAAAAATTCTGCAAGGTCAGATCAACCCTGCAGCTCCAAAATATTTAAATAGAGAATATGCCAAGGGGGGGGGGGTGTCCATACCCCCAGTGCCTCCTGCCCTGACACACAGTGCCCTAGATAAGGCTGGATGTAGTGATGACCTCCCTTTTGATGACGCTACCCATCCCTACGCCTAGTTGTAGATGGGCAGGTGGTGTCCACCAAGAGAGCGCCTTTAGACAGTAGTGAGACACTGTCACTAGGCGGCCACGGTTTAACGTGGGCTGAAAAACCCTGCTGTTGAACCAGGCTTCGACAGGGCACATGTGCAGGAGCCTAAAGGAAGGGTCTGGGAAGCTGCTGCCACAAGTCCAGAAGTGTCTGGAATGTCACTACTGTAAAATCTCTGTTGAGCTGAAAAAGTGGACAGCATGGTCCTGGATGATCAATAATCGATGCATCGTTTAATTGTTGAACCACTACTGAGTCTACTTCCACACAGGGGAACTCCGGATCGCCCACCTCTTCAGAGTCTGTACTTACTGCTCCTTGTTGTTCCAAAGGAACAGGGGGCAGACGGAGCCCTGATGGGAAACAGCTGCCCACTGTTTATTCAACTGCTGAGAGTCCGCTGATCTCTTGGACCTCTACAAAAAACTGCTGTCAAGACAAACCAAATCCACTGGTACTGAACCAGGGATGGTGCCACTGTCAGAACTAAGTAGGTGACATTGCACCGAGGTGGAACAGTAATTAACCAAGATTGAACCGAGCGTCAATTTTTGTACCGGTTTTCTGTTTTAGTGTCAGCTGCATTCCAAAAATGTACGTATAAGCAGTAAGACTAATATAACTTAAAAAATCTTACCTCATTTAATAGTAATAATTACACAAGCAAATATGCAGATAGAAGTAATGTGTTACCTGTTCGTAGCTCTCCCATCAGGTTAGGTCAGTGGTCCTCAAAGTAATTTGGGCATGGGCATAAATTGATCTCATTTGGCTGTTTGCAGGCACGCTAACTATTTCATAGGTTCTTATCTTTCACACTGCCTTCTTGTGACATATACAACACACACACACACACACACTCACATACATATATATTCTTTTTGTTTAAGAGTTTTAGTGGGGTTATTCCTGGCTCACTCTGCTAAGGCCAAGTATCAGGTAGTAATTGTGCGTGCTGCGCTTATTCTTTAAATAATTTATATAAAATACGCACTGCACATATTTGTAAATAGCATGTTTGCACAGATAACCATAAAAGTGTAGATAGCGTTTTGCTTTGTTTCAATTTGACAAATATGTCAACACTACTGTTTTAAAGGCTGCTCACCCGCAGTACAGTTATTCAGAGAAAGTGGATTTGTAACTAAATCTACTACAGCGTTTCCCTTGTCTGGTGAAATAAAAAAAAAAATATATAGAAACTTAAATTCTAAATACTGAAATGTATTATTTTATGCATATTAACACCCTGTCTCTGCTCACGAATGATGGGACAGCTGTCAGATCTTTCACTTTCCCATTGGCTACTCACTCGCCTTCAATTTTCATGCAGAATAAAGTGAACGGCCTTGCTTGCTTATGATTGGACAGCTGCGTAAAACTTGGCAGATATTTGACTCTCCTATTGGTTAAACTTACAGTCGGTACCTGCACCTGAAACAGACAAAAACAGTTTATGTCCCACCCAGCTAACTTATGATTGGGCTACCGCAGAGACAATGCAGATATTCAATTGGTTGATCGTATCGCAAAAGCCTTTCATGAAAAAAAAAAAAATGTTGCGTACGTACAAGCGCAGCATAAGCGAGCAGTGCTGTCAACAAACTGCTGTGGCACTTTTGACTGGAAAATGTGTTTCAAGCTTTCTTTATTTTCCCACGCTCCGACCCGCCAGAAATGTGTTCACAACCCATAATTTAAAAACAGCTGCCGCGGACACGAATTTGCCTGCGGGCATGACTTAAAGGACCGCTGGGTTAGGTGAAAGGGAAAATTGTGACGAGATCTGTGGGTGCAGTCCACGTATGCTCTCGGGGGCGGGCATGACTGCGTCACAGCCTCTTGACGAGCAGCTTTGATATTTTTATTCAGATTTACAGGTCATTAGGAGATAAAAACCCATTAGGAAATGGTTACATTTCGTACATGATAAGGAACAGCGCCCTGTAATTTTATTTGTGCCTCCACCTCCCTTAGTGCCTGTCTGATTCAATTTCCATGTTAGCTTCTGAACTGTAGAAGCAGTTTGAATTAGGGCTTTAACTCTGATCACTTGTTCAAGAATGGTAGTGGTTTGAAATACCAAATTCTACCCCTCACACCTCAAAACCCCCAATACTGTTTCAGTGTTTAAAGCAGGGAAACAGCAATTACTTTGCTTGTGTGGCGAGTGGTGGTTATGGTATTTTCTCAACCAGATATTTAACCGTGATCACCATCTTTAATTCAATGCATAAATCAGAAAATGGCCCTTTCAAATTCCCTACTTTATGTGTTAGCACTATGCAACTTAAGAATGAGGACAAAGAATGAAGCCAGCCTGAGCTATTGACCAGTAAAATTAAACCTGTTACTAAAGCGTTAAAAACAAAAGACAAACTATTTTTGCTTTCATATTAAATATGCACAAGTACAATTTAATTGTACTGTAGTTTTAAACCAACAGGCCGATTGTAAGTTTACACATAAGTACACCCTGTTTCTTTATATACTCTGGAAAGGTTTTAGTTCACTCCACATGGGGCTTGCTGCTCATTCCATCACTTATGCTCAAGTCATGGGGAACATCTGACCTGCCCTGCAAGTAATATTGGGACTGGCCCAGCAACACAGGTAAATAATAACACAAGCACAGCAGTATTCAATAAGACTTTAATATGTGGAGAACGTTACAGAACAAAAGCTGGTGACATTGAGGCATTTATTCTCATTTTGGACATAATAAGTCTGTAAGTTAACTTTCTGGCGAAATCTAGCACTGCTTGTTGAAATTCTTGATTATTTGTCCCAGCACAAAAAAAAATAAAAACAATCATAAGTGAGTGTGTATATATTGCTGTATAATGGCTAGGGAAAGATTTCATAGGAAATTCTCTAACAGGCTGTATTTTATCAGAACACTTGTCACTAAAACTACCCCCCCCCTATACGCAGTTACATGTTCTTCTGATCCAATGCAGTAGTCTTTTTAAAACATGTATAAATATATACAGTACATTGTTTTAATAAATGAACAGATATTTATTTCACAGTAAAAAGAAAATTATAAAAAATACAAAAATTGACATTGTGTGTGCGTGTGACATCTATCTATCTATCTATCTATCTATCTATCTATCTATCTATCTATATATATCTATATATCTATATATATATATATATATATATATATATATATATATATATATATATATATATATATATATATATAATATATATATATATATTTATATGGGGCCTGGCACCCCCTCTGGCACCGATGGTCTGATCTGCTACCATTGTGAAAAAAGAAGCAGTCACTCATTATCGAGGTTCAGGATTTCTGCTTGTCCTTCGTCCCCAAGACGAGACAGAAGCCTTTTATACGCATTTCTGAAACAGAATCATGTATTAGTTGAGCAGATGGCAGATATTCAAAAGTTTTCACAATGGGCTAAATAAAATTAATAATACAATTAACATCTCACCATTACCCTCTGAATGAACAATACTTTACTGCAAAGTGCGGCTCTTGGGGCTGGATGCCCATTCTTAGCATGGTGTAAATGTATCTACTAGTACAAGAAGTCCTACATCTCTCACAGACTACAACATCTTGGAATGGTTGTAAAGAACACACAAAAGAAGAAAATCTATCAAAATGAAGGTATACAAACATGACTACGTTAAGTTAATTTCACATTTCCAAAAAATTAGTGGAAGAATAAATCCTTAACCATGTAAACTGTATAAAATCAACAGATTATTCCTCTGCAGTGCCATAGCACACAGGTTTACACCTGACCACTCATTTAACCTTTATATCTTTCTTTACTAATCCACATGCCTGTTGTTTAACAGTAGTCTAACACTGTAGAACCTCACTCCCGCTGGCACTGCTAATACGCAGGAAGTGTCAGATTGGAGCTCTCAAGACAGTGTAACAAATAAGAACCTGAACTTTTACAGGTAGTCCACGAGGAGGTTGTGCGCAATGAAACAGATTCTTGATTGGTGGATGAAGGTTCTGAGGTTTCTAATAGAATAGTAGTTCTCTTCTCCTGCCTTAGGAGCTCTTATCTGTGCATATGTCTATTATATGACAGCTTCTCTGCTGGTAAAGGAAAGTAAACCCTTACCTCTGCGAAGCGTTCTTGCCGAGGCCCCTCTTGTGTTCTGTGTCTCTGAGGCAGCGAGAGGTTGTAGGGATCAGGCCGATGACCACGGACTGCTCCAGGACTGCCACTATCTCCAGCACGTTGTACACCTGCAGGTCATACACCCCCATGTGCTCTTCGACAAACTGCCTACAAAACACACACATACAGACTTTTCAGTCTACTGGTTTATTAAAATATGCTGCCAAGATTGCTTAAATCAACACCTAAAGCGAAAGGCATCTGGAGCTGCTGTATATGAGTTATACCTCGAGAGCTATCCAGCAATGTCCACTCTGCACATGTCCTATGTCCATGGAGCAAAAGTATCTGCAAGTAGCTAAGAGGAAATGGTTTTTTGGATTGATTTTAGGATTTGTATGTATTGGTTGGGCAACAAAACATGCAACACAATCCACAGGCAGCTAGCTCAGTGAATTTTACTGAAAAAATACAACTCATTATTGGAGCAATAACATTACAAACATCATAAAAAGGTAAGGAAAAGAAGAAAAAAAGTCCAGCGCTGGAGATCAGGGTTCATGCAGCCATACAATTGCACTTTTGCAATGATCTCCCATTGTAGTTCTTGCCAAGCTTTTGTGGATGCTGGCTCCTATTGGAGACAAAGCTACTTTACCTACCTTAACACTGATGAGAGCTGTGTGCAGGGGCCTTCTCTCGCTACTGCTTGGCAATGCTCAACCACAAGCTGTAGGGTCTCCGTGCTCAGTCTCTTCACTACAAACAAGAATGGATCAAAATACAAAACTATTTACAAATAAATACATTACATAAAAATTAGAATGTCGTGACAAAATGTAGATGTTAATACGGTCTAATATTTACTCAATATGACCCTGCTTTACAATAAAAAAAAATAAAAAAAACAGCAGTAAGGATGACTACTCCTGAAAAGGCATGTGACTCCATTACAAGCAAATGTCTATGAAGCAATCTGCATGTGCAACAGTTTTGAAGAACACAGGAGCATTTCATCAAAACAAAATGTTTATACATTAAAAAACAATACTATATTTAGGGATGTGACTTATCTGAAAACTGAGCATTTCATAACTCCAAAAACAATAGATTTATTTTGAAATTCACTTTGGAGATATCCAACCTTGTGGCTCATTCACGAGTATCAGGCACTTCAGCACAGCCGTGAGTGGTTCTGTATAGCTGGTTGGATCACTGTCGTTGCTCCTTCTCAAAACCTCATGAAGGAAAGACAGGATGGATGCCAAGCGGGGTGGAGGGGCATGGCCTTTAAACTGCATGTAGCCATCACTAACACAATAAAAAACCAAGGGGAGATCAAAAAAATCAACTGGTCCCAGAAGAGTCATTTCATGCATGAAAAAAGGAAAACAGCATTTCTACACTCGATGTAACAGAAATAACTGATTGTAATTGATGGCAAGCCAAATGATAATTTAGGCGATATCTCAAATTGCATTTCAAGATATCTTGAAATATTTAGAGATATCTGTACAATCATTTGCAGATATCTTTATATTAATTTGATATATCTGTAAATGAACCAGTTTTGAAGATATCTTGATTTCATTTTGAGATATCTAAAAATAAAAGCGCTCTCAAATTGATTTACAGATATCTTTAAATAATGTTTTGCTGGCATGGTACGCTAAACTGTTATTTAGAGATATCTCTGTTTTGCTCTTTTTTGAATGAACTGAGATATCTTAAAATGATTTACAGATGTCTCTAAATTAACAGGATATCTATATTGAATTTCAGATATCTGAATTATTTAAAGATATCTGAAAAACACTGAGATATCTTAAAATGATTAAAAAAGATATCTGAAAATGCATTTTAACTATAATTTAAAGTCCCATTTAAAGATATCTGGAAATCATTTTCAGATATCTAAATGTATTTTAGATATCTTAAAATGATCTACAGCTATCTTAAAATATTTCGATATATCTATAAATGAATTCTTCTGTTCCCCACTTTAATAACATTTGTCAAAGGATGTGCAAGATTGGTCGGAAAAGTGTGTTATTTGAATAAGCCTTAAGGAAATGACAATCAGCGGAAGAAATCACTGATTTGAGTCACATTTCTACAAACCCATGCAGTGGTAGCTGTTCAGTTTCATTCCACAGTACTAATATTACTATGTTATATTCTTATAAGTCGAGTTCTACTGCGACATAATCAGACTAACTTCTACATTGCCACAGGCTAGTAACATATTAAGATAATTTTACCATCAAACATCAGCAAATACAAAAAGAAAAAAAAAATAGTCTGCTTACTAAATCCAGGTTACTAACCTTAAATCAAAATGGCTAGTTATTAATAATGGCTTAATTTCACAAGGGGTTTGTTGCCTTCACTTTATAATGTGATAATTTATAAACCATTTCTCCACCCACCCCACCGTCACATTAGGCTGTTATTCTACAGTTTTCAGATAAACACTTTATCATGTCACTTTATAACACACCTCAGTGTCTGTTTAATTCTATAACATTATCAGAATGGACAGGCAAGTACTTACGTAATAACCTGAAGCACCGTCCTCCGAAGCTGGGCAGTCCTGGGGCTGGGTGAAGATTCACAGAGTGCAAGCAGAACTGGGTGGTTCACAATGGCTGAAGAGGAGGGAGATGCAGGGAGAAAACGTCCGAAATACTGCTGAATTATATTGCGGAGCTGCTGCTTTATGTAGGCCCCCTGGGTCTGGGACGCAGTTGATATAACAGACAGCCCCTTTGAGAACAAAAATAAATAAAATAAAAACAGAGAGTCAATAAATGAATATGAGTGACCGGCACTGTAGAGGTGTAACACAATGTTGGTATTGTTATTACTACATGCTTATCACTGTGGGACTCATTCTAAATAAGTCAATAGTCTAGTTTCTGTATAATATTGTATTTATTTTTATGCATTTACATTTTCATTTATTCTTAACTAACTATTCTTATACCAAATTTTACTGGCCTCATCACTAAAGGCTATTGAGTTCTACACCCTTTCTATTGTTTATTCAGAATTATTGATATTTTGATGTGGAAAAGACTATAAACAAATAAAATAAACATAGTAATATATCTTCTTTTTGGAAATTGTAGGTCAACCAGCCTCATACATTTCCATGAAGAGGGCTAGCAAGCCATTTACTTTGTCACCTGACAGAGTCGTATAGAGTAGTGTATAGGCTGCTACATGAAGTCTAGTTGTTCCACTCACCTGGAGGAAAAGTGGAAGGTTGTCTCTCAAGACAGACAGCAAGGGGGATGGGATCCCTTTGTCCTGCTGAAAGAGGGCATGAGGCAGCAGCAGGCAATCAATAATACGGAATAGCAACTGCTGGGCTTTGGAGGTGGCCAATATCAAAGCCCAGTGCTTCACAAGACACCCTGTAAGACAGAAACAAAATCTGCTCTAAAAAACAAGACCGTAAAAGATATTCAGCTTTCTTATTACCGGACACAGAACTTCTGACAAGCCCACCATTCAGAACCCTTTCCGTCAGTTCCTTTCAGTTTGGTGTCATCTATGTTTATTGGGATCAGAACTATTAAGAACATTTATATATATAAAAAAAACAAAAACAAAACAAAAAAACAAAACAAAAACAACAGCATCTTACTGTAGCTGTCAGATTTTTCTGCAGTACTAATATTTCAGTTGAATGTCAATTCTTCACATTCATTTCTCAATTTCTTCACATAAAGGAGGTGCCTGTAGGCTATGGTACTGACTAATGATTGGCTAAGATACTGTATCTTGGGAACGGCATGCCCAAATTCAAAAAGGTATTTCACATACTGTGAACGTTATAAACTTACCTTGTTAATATGTTACATGTTTGGACACTTACTATTTTTTTCTTTTCTTTGGATTACAGGTAAAATGAATAAAACTAGAACTGATTAACAGACGTGTATTTTTAGATATACTTACTCAAGATTGTGGACTAATATAATTTTTTTGGTATGTTTTTGGCACTGTTAATCAAACCAAGCCCAACACTTTTGTAGCGATAAGTCTATTAAGATAAACAGAAATGTCAAAAAGTATGGGGGGTCCCAGTAGTTTTATATTGGTGACCTATCATGGAATTGCCCAGCAGCTCTTGTAAATTCTAACAGATAGATTTTGAAGATTCTTGATAACAGTTGACACGGATCAGGAAAATGAAGACCTGCATCAGTAATGATCTGCATTACATATTGGCTTGCGAACCAATATTAACGATGCCTTTGTAATAAAAACAAAAAACAACGCGAGCAGCAGGTCCGCTTCCATGACTAGTAAGCAGCTTGTTTTATTTGTTGCAGCTGGCACTCTCGCCTCTTCTACTCATTCTCTTTTCAGCTTACCTTTTATTCTGAGATGAAAGGTCTTGGCTGCAACAAATCAGCTCTATTAAGATGCATGCTGTATCAAAGACAGCAGTGCCAAAGGTGACGGTTACTTCATTAACATCTTACTTAGGCACGATTGAGTTCATAACCGTGAACTCCCACACGCCGTGCATCCACGGGAAAGGCATGAATTAGAAACTAATTTTCCTTATCATTTAGTTTGTGCTGTTTTTTTGCAGTCTTCTATGCTTCACAATTCTTAGCAAGCTCCAGCATTTAAAGCCAGGTACAATTTACTAGTAATACAAATAATATCATTACAGGGGGATTTATCAATATCATATAATAATATTTATCAATGTATGACCCTAACTACATTAATATGACACTAAATAAATGTTAGTATCATGCTATTCAACTAGTTTCTGGACTAATTCAAAACAGGCTATTGCAATAAAATTGTAGGTGGTAACAGGCAACATACACACGACACAGTGATTATTACAGTATATGGACACTCAACGGTTTGGTAGAAATACAGGCAACAACAAAGACAAAGATTCCATCGACTACCCCCTTATTCTGAAAACTATTTTTCCGATACATACCCACAGACCAATATGACAACTGGAGACCTTCTGGTGGACCTTTATTAACCAAATAAGGTTTAATGTACTTCAGGATGTCACCGACATATTCCAGTGCCTTTGAAACCATGGCTGACTTTTCAGCCAATGTCTGCAATCCAGCATAGGCCCTTCCAACAGCCTACAGAAGTCAAAAAGGACAGTCAAAGCAATCTTGAAAACTGTCAAAATCCATTGTAGAAGCAAATAGCAGCATGTGGTCACACTTCAGCTGTGACAGATTAATACTAAATGAGAAATATTCTTAGGGGACACAGATAATATGTCAAATTATATGTATGTATGTGTGTATGTAGCAGAGTTTAGATGTGTGGAAAAAAGTAGCTGCAGCCTGTGACCTAATGTGGAGAATTTGGTCGGGGACGACCTAGGCTTTAATCACGGACCACAGTTTGTGACCCTCCTTTTACTGTTTAAAATGGATCTCACTTTGGCACTAGTTAAATACAATGGACCTTGCATGATGAAGAAGGATCCTTGGGAGAAGCATCTAGTCAGTAAACACTTTGGAACTTCTCATTGTTACTTGTAAAATGTTTACCTTTATAAATAGGAAAAGTGCAGGCCTGGGCTCCATTTTGACAGCAGACTGTTCAATCTGTGCCTTGAGAAGGAGCATTTCCATCTCGGGCAGTTTAAACACTAGTCTGGTCAGCTCTGACAGCTGATCTGTATTCCCTTTGCCTGTAATATTCAAAAGACATTGTCTACACTGATTGATTATATATATATATATATATAAACACACACACATATCTGTCTGTCTGTCTGTCTATCTATATCGTTTTTAATCATTTGCTGTGCTGTAGGTGACATATTGATTTTGAGATGACTCTTTCAACAAAAGTGATGCTATTAAGCCATAATCAAACCAAAAATGATGAAAGTTCATGAGACATGAAGAGTACTGCACCAACTTTTTTTTTATTTTTTTTTTAAATAAATGGATATAATATTAAGGAAGATCTGCATGTAGCGTTTCTATTTATTTTTACATTGAATTACTTACAAGCAGCATGGCCAATGTCAGTTTGGTCTGCACTGGGTGACATGTTGATGTGTTGCTGGAGAACACAGCGGAACCAGGACCGAACAGACAAGGCTTGGTATGAGCTGGATCCAACACCAGAGATGGAAGCCACTAAGGCACTGCGTGATACAGAATCAGAGAAAAACAGGCTCTCAGAAAAGGTTGAACATCAACCATATCTGTTTTCATGCACGTCACTGCTAACTATATTCTCCACCACCACTGTAAATGCATAAGTAGAGCTCTCATTAGCATGAAAAAAAAAAAAAAATCACCATAACCTACTTCCACTGTAACATGTAAAAATATAAATATGGTTTATAGAAGTTCAGGCACATCATTATATACCTAGAATAATGCTTACACAAACGTTTGATAATCAAGTTCAATGGGATAACTAATATTACATGAGGAGCTGAAGCTTCTACTGTATACCTGTCGACAGGGACATGTATTCGTAGGGATGGGAAAATAATTGATTTTACATTTTGAACACAGATGATTTTTTATTGAAGATACAACCCAATGTATCTAAAGAAGGAGAATTTTAACCAGTGTAAATTTTATGTCAGTTCAAGCCCTTGCAAATGCACCAACTCCAGTAGCATGGTAAGAACAAATTCTGTAGAGCAAATCCTGTATTAAAATGGTCAGCTGAATGACAGGGGCCTCTTGAAAAAGCAGCCATTTTGGTTAATTAAGGCTTCAGTGTAATTGGTTTGGAACCTCTTAGCAAGGCCTGTATTAATACCTGTTTTGAATGAGGTGGCTGAGGTATCTGGAGACGAGCTGTGGATTCAACCTCTCGTCCCAACCGAAGTTCTGCATTATTGACAGGAGTGGCTGTGGCTGGAGGTCGGAGGGAGCTGTGCTGGGCATGTCCACTGCCAATAATGAAAAACCTACAACATTGATAGCATGTTGAGAGAGAGATAAGGATACATAATTTCAGCTCATTGTTAATATTCAATATTATTTCACTTTATTGCATCAATGTACAGACTATCCACCAGTTGAACAGCCTTTGATATTATTTTTTTTTCAAATACAACTGTTTTTTTTTTTTTTTTTTTTTTTTTTTTTTACATTTTCACTTAAGCCTCAGGGGAAAAAAAAAAAAAACTTTAAAATTACTGCTAGTATAATGCACTTAGAGTAATCTTAAATTGCTTCTGGTCCACTATAATACATCTGCATGTCTAATTTAGAAGTGATTTTGCCAAGCACAAAAATATGCACTACATAGCAACAATTTAAAAACTTTTTTTTTTTTTTTTTTAAACAAATCTAAACATCTCATTTTCAGTTTTTTTTAAATCCTATTTTTGATATCTATAATAATTGATCCAGGTTCAGAAAGGAAGAAACAACTTTTAAATGTATCTTTACTTTTGCAGTGGCAAAAACATTTTCTGTGATAAGGTTTTGGCAAAAAAATGTTTTTTAAAAGTATGTTTCAAGTTTGTTTATTCCCTGCTGCCACTGAAAGGGTGAAATAGCTCAAAGAAATACAGCTCAGTGAGGACTTTTAGAGAAACATTTCAATAAACTGAAATTTATATATTAAAAACAGTACATTTAGAAATATTTTAAAAAGGCAATTGATTCTTATTTTACAGAAATGACAAATACAAGAAATGTAATGAAAACATAATAAAAAAAAATCTTCATATAAAAACACAGCTGCACATTTGAAGTTTATAGTTACATAAATTACTTTGAACATTGATGTTGACTCGTCAGAGACGGCCATGTATTTTAAAAAACAATAACTTTAAAAAAAAATAAATATAAATAAATATATATATATATATATATATATATATATATATATATATATATATATATATATATATATATATATATATATATATATATATATATATTTTTTTTTTTTTAACTTGAAACCAGTGCTCGCTGAGTGTCGTGTTAGCCCTTTTCAGAAAGCAAAGGAAGGTGGGATTGAATCCCTTTGTGTGTGTGAACATTATACTGACCTGCAGCTGTGTCAGCAAGCTGGGGAGGAGGTGTCTGTGACAGCCTCAGGCTTTTGAGGAAATGAAAGAAATTCTTCCAAAGTGCACTGGCGATGGCTAGGTGGCGTTCTTTAGCTACGAATGGAGAAGGTGCCTTCTGAGCTGCAGCTGTATGGCTCTGTTGAAGTGACTGAGATGAGCGTTTGTAAACACTCCTTAGGAAAAACAAAAAAAACACAAAGTGAACAATAGGATGAAAGTTTCTGGCACACAAAATAAGAACCAGGTCAGTGATACCTGCTGTGGAGAAACAATATGCTCTTCTAGCAGGCTTTCTTCAAACTGATGGGCTTTAGTCTGTGAAAGATGCAAACCACACCTGCCCAAATTTATGCTCCACCTGGTGTCCACAACAGAATCTCTGCTTCAAAGGCACAGCATAAACAAATCAAAGCTAAGGCTCCAGCTGCCAAGTGTTGAATTCAAAGGACGTACCATACAATGTTTATCATGTTTTTCAATGAAGGCTGTATTTTATCCTTCTCCTCTGCCCCTGATTTCTGATACTGGCAATCAGAAACCTGTATCACTTTGCAACCAAAAACAGTACACAATACAGTCATCGCCTTTTACCAGCTAACATGCATTTCTAAGCAATTGTGCTGATGTGGCCATTTAAAACAGTTCTTTTGGTTATGAAGATGATTAGGGCAGAACATAAGTAATTGACATATTTAATAAAAACGCCAACAAAGGCTTACTCGAACAAGTAGAACATGTTTACCACAACAGTGTGGATACTACTTGAATTATGTTGATGATGGCAGTATCTGGTAAGGCGATACATTTGAGGTAACTTTCTATTAATTAAAGACAATTAATGTCATGTATTTTTTTCTTCTTTGATTTCATATATTTCTTCATTAGGTTAATCATGTTAAATTGGCTTTTAGATAACCTTGTTTGTGTATATGCCTACAATTCACTGTAGTCATGTGAATTTGTATTTGTGTGTAATGTATGTATAAAATAAATAAATAAAAATATAGGAAAATCTGTTTGGCAACATGAGTCAGTACACATAAATCCACCAAAATATTTCGGAATCCGAGTGCATTGAATACTGGTTAGACCACATGAGGTGAGGAATGTAAATCACAGATTTACTTTTATAATCATTTTGCCAAATTCTTAATGACCTTAGTCCTCAAAATTGTGCTCCCAGAAACGTCTTAATACACAACACAATATATATATATATATATATATATATATATATATATATATATATATATATATATATATATATATATATTTTTTTTTTTTTCGAAACTATTTGACTCAGTTTTAAAATATCCATATACTCCAATATTAAGCTACATGGAATAAATGTATTATGAGCTGAACATGGTATAGTAAATAACACATGGCTTGAAATGTAAGCACAGAATTGGAATTCAGAATCTGGTATTAATCCCCACAATTAGATTTTGAGCCTTCTGCTTCTGCAGGACACCTTCTGGTTTATGATGTTACCAGGTCTTGATTCAGGATCCCTAGGCTGGCTCGTCAGACGAATGTTCAATGCCACACAGTGTGTGTCTGAAGCTCTCTCAACCATTTACGACAACAAGACATTATAGAACACGCAGTATTACTATACATCGCTGCATCAGCATGTATCAGTCTGTATTATTACACTATGAAATATTCATAGAATAAAGACTTTGGGAACAATGGTTTATGAAAAAAACACATGATAATGTTGGGATAATAATTATGAAAACTATGTACTATTTCATGCTGAATGCCCACAAAAAATGTTTACATTTGACTGCAATAGTATGATATTTCCAGTTAATGGGGTCTGTTAAATGAATAACAAAATGAGGCAGGTCTAAATATCACTTTCGTTTAACAATCACTGAAGTAGTATGTTTTCTGGCGTTTTGCATATTTTTACTGACACTCACATCTGATGATTGATTTTCTATTTTAAGGAATCTTTAAAGTAGAGGCAGATTTGCCTACCTTGTCCCCCTATGTCATCAGTTTTTAAAGAGAAAGATCATGTTTTTATTTTTATGCTGCTCAAACATCTTGAAGTAAGGACTAATACCAGTTGTGTATACCTTCGAGGCAGATTATTCCTCTAAAGGATTACTGGCACAGATTGAGCAGTAATACATTTAGGTATCCTGACTGTGTTAATTTATTCAAACGTGTTTGAAATGAGGGCTCCTACATTTATGACAGTCACTTTTACATGTTAAATCATAACTGAGCCATGACAGCCGATAGAATGAATATATATATATATATATATATATATATATATATATATATATATATATATATATATATATATATGGTATATTATATATATACTGGGAACTAATAAATAATCCCCTTCAAAAAAAAAAAAAAAAAAGAAATGCATAGCAGATATTTTTTCTTCAATCTCTTAAAAATTGCAATATCAAAAATTGTACTTTATTTAAACATGTTTTGTTGACAGTGTCACATTGTCAGGATCGAAAACGCATGATGTAGGTCAAAACATGAATATTCCCAAAGTTACCACCATTTGCTTAAGACTTGCAATATTCACGTGCATTCACTGCATGTGCAACATGCCGAGATGTGCCAATAAAAGTGGAGGGTTCACAACTTGCATGTCTTATCGGTGTTCGCTGTAGACACATTTGAAGTTATGCCTAGACTTACTGCTAATAATGCTATTGGATATTTGGAAGCCGGGGAATCTCTGTCAGCCATGGCACGTGTCTGAATGTTTCCCAGAGCATTATAGGACGACTTTGGCACCGATACCAGCAACGTGGAACAAGAATTGACCGTCCAAGACAGATTTATATGCCTATGTTATTTACATGACAGGTTCACCACTGCAGCCCCTACAACATCTGCAGTACCAGGGATGTTGAGAATTTCCAACCAGACTGTCAGAAACTGCCTACTGGAGGCAGGTATCCAAGCTAGAAGGCCAGCCACAGGAGTGATTCTTACGCTGCAACATCGTTGACTACAACTTCAGTGGTGTCATAATCACAGAGTATGACCTATACAAAGGTGGAGAAACGTGGTGTTCAGTGGTGAATCCAGATTTCTGCTTCGACGTGCAGACACTGTACGGCAACGCTATTCAAAACGTATGTCTATTCATGGCCAGGATGGCCACAGTGCCCTTCAGCTTCACCTACAGCAACTAGAGACGCCTGCATTAGATCCAAACTGTAACATGATTACGTGATTTGCACTGTTGAGGCACCATCTCAGAAGAGTCCAAAAAAAAAAAAAAAAAAAAAAGTAGAAAGCCTGGCTCCATCTACAAAGAAATGTGCATAACTTAAAGCGGCCCTGAAAATGAAAGAATTAAACCTTTGAAATCTTGATATTTTTGCTTAATTATCGCGAGGCAATATGATCATACCAGGGTTCTAAAAGGAATTTTGTACAGCCGGGTGGCAGAACATTACAGCCGGGAGCACTTTTAACAGAAAAATAAACTTGCCTTACCTTAAATACATAATACGACAAAGAGCTTGTATAAAGTGTTGTCTTTCGTGGACTATATCTGGTTGCGCTTTTTATGTTCTACATTTTCTTTTTCATTTCTGTTTTTTATTATGGTAAATTTCTGTGCTTATTTAGGCACGATTTGACTGGGGAACGATAACACTATGTAACACAATTTTTGTTCCTGGGTAGTAAGTGTTTTTTCCTAATTTCTTATGCCTCAAAAGTATAAAAATTACTATTATTCCCCACAAACTTTGCTTTTGTGACCAGGACAGTGACATTTCAAAATATCACTATTTCCAATGGGAAAATGCGCAAATGTGTGTCTTTTCGTTCACATAAAGTCAGAAAAAAACAACATATGAATCCAAATTAACATGTATTTATACTAAAGTAATACAAAAATGACTACAAAAGATTTAGAAGTGAGTAGTTTTTCGAGATTTACGATTATACTGTATTTACAACTTTCTTTTGAAAGTTTAAGTGCTGCACCCACCCCCTCAGTTATGGCTATAAATCTGTTAAACATAATACAGAATGTCATATTTTATATATATATATATATCTATATATATATATATATATATATATATATATATATATATATATATATATATATATATATAATGGCAATGTGTGGTGCATTGCTAAGTGAAGGCAAGACACTCTATAATTCAGGATATCTCACACTGAGACAATGTGGCATGAATTCAATAACTCACTCAATTTTCTTTGATTCCACTAGTTCCATTTCTGCTACTTAATCTAATTTGGAAGTTGTGAGTTTCTAGAGGTTTAATAGAGATGTCTGGAGGGAATCAATGTTCCTGGTGGGGAAAAGAAAAGACATTAACAAATTTGTCTAGGAGAGAAGGTTGTGAAGGCATTACAGCATCAAGCCGAAACTAAATAACATGCTTATTAAAAACAATCTGTACGAACACGCTTTCGTTCCCGTTTCCATTTATCTTCTGGTCAATTCAATTGAGAATCCCCATTAATGCCGAGGCGGTATTATTGCGTTTGTGTTATTAAATTATATAAACAGCGCTGCTGTCTCACAGCCGCTGCGAGGACAATAAGATCTGAGGCCGTCATTCATTCCTGTGCAACTAAGCCAGTGCTCATTTGGAACAGCAAATATGAAAGTGATATTAACCTGAGGATGCTGAGGAAACAAGGAATCAGTATACATGTCAGTTAATTATAGTAATCACTTCCAAGACAATACACCCCAGACACACAGAGAACAATAAATATTATGTATCATTAATAAAATATAGAATACTTTGTGGTGCAAGGTCAGATATTGCAATATTAAAAAAGACACATTGCTTGAAATGTAAAAAAAAAAAAAAAACCACACGCACTTGCACAGTATTGCAAGCCTGCCAGTCACTGAGTTTTAACCATAATAATATTCACTGGCTGCAGCTTTGTAAACAAGGTTGTCCTGGAAGAAAATTTGCTTCCTTCTGCTCTGACAATGTTCCCCAACTCTGAGGATTGTTTTTTCAAGCAGGACAATGCTCCATGCCACACAGCCAGGTCAATCAAGGTGTGGATGGAGGACCACCAGATCAAGACCCTGTCATGGCCAGCCCAATCTCCAGACCTGAACCCCATTGAAAACCTCTGGAATGTGATCAAGAGGAAGATGGATGGTCACAAGCCATATAACAAAGCCGAGCTGCTTGAATTTTTGCGCCACGAGTGGCATAAAGTCACCCGACATCAATGTGAAAGACTGGTGGAGAGCATACCAAGACACATGAAAGCTGTGCTTGAAAATCAGGGTTATTCCACCAAATATTGATTTCTGAACTCTTCCTAAGTTAAAACATTAGTATTGTGTTGTTTAAAAATGAATAGGAACTTATTTTCTTTGCATTATTCGAGGTCTGACAACACTACATCTTTTTTGTTATTTTGACCAGTTGTCATTTTCTGCAAATAAATGCTCTAAATGACAATATTTTTATTTGGAATTTAGGAGAAATGTTGTCAGTAGTTTATAGAATAAAACAGAAATGTTCATTTTACCCAAACACATACATATAAATAGTAAAACCAGAGAAACTGATAATATTGCAGTGGTCTCTTAATTTTTTCCAGAGCTGTGTGTGTGTGTGTGTATATATATATATATATCAGATATATATTATATCTATATATATATATATATATATATATATATATTACTTAATCATATATATATATATATAAAAGTCATTTACCATGTCTAGTAATATGGTACAGATCATCCTTGTTCTTTTCCCGAGCTAAAAAACACACACGTTGTAAAAAGTGATGTAAAGAAAACAATACAGTAAATTGGAACACCAAGGTTTTATCTCAAGCTCTCTCCACTGAGAAATTGACTTATTTGATTGGGAAGCTCTGAACTGAATGAGTCGTCCATGTAAACTGTTCAACATAGTTTGAATCCCAATCGCTGAGAAATGAAACGCTTTGTTACTCAATTAATCTCAAGAGCACTACAGGGAGGGACAGGATAGAAGCACAGCTGTATAAATCTAACAGCATGCAAATAAAGCTGCTGCAGATTAATTCAAAATACCCGCTGAAACATTTTTTCATCTGCAATGCAGCCGAGTGCTACAAAGAAAAACATTTTGTACTACTAAATATTTTTGACTCCCTTGTTGAAACTTTACCATTCAAATTTTGATTATCCTTTTAACGTCTATTAATCAAAATGCAATGCATTTATTTTTATATTTGTTGCTGAAGTAATTTTCCAATAAAGACTTGTACAGTAATAAACTGTACATTTGATTTTCATAGAAGGATTGTTGGCCATGTGTGTGTCAGATTTAGTTATTTGCCAACCACCTTTTTTTTCTTTTTTTAAAATGAAATATCTACATTGAAAGCATTTAAATGTAAAACGTGTTCACACTGACAGTCACCTCCTTAAATTCTCAGATTCAGATACTTTCAAAAAACACAGCAGAAAACAACTAGGCTACTCAGGTGGCAATAATTCAAGTTAAATACAAATGCACAAAAATATATTACAAATCAGCCTGCCCTATCAAGTATTCTTACACTAAATTATTTATATTTATTTAATTATTTTTTCTGTAAGAATGACTAAACTGACAAGCTTCTAATTACAGAGAAACCAAATGATCTGATTTCAGGGTTCGTACACTTTTTCAAAATTCCATACTTTTTCCAGACTTCCATTTGTTTTTCCCAGACTTAGTTTTTTAATTAGTTTCTACTAGTTTTTCGATAGTTATCCACAAGGGCAGGACAGCCGCAGAGCAGTATAGCTTTTTGATCCAGTGAAGAAGTTGCTCCTGGTTTTCTAAAAGTATTTGTCAGAATCTGGAGGTGCACATCTAGCAAGAGACAAGGCAGGTATGCAAAAGTTTAGATACAATATAAGAAAAGTCCAATATTTGAGAATTATGTTGCATTACTTACAAAAAGAATATATAAAGTTGTAGACTACAAGTATAGTTGTGTCAAAATAGGATAGCATAATGGTACCAATACTATACTAAACTCTACTATATTACTTTTGATCCAAACTTCTTTATACCCCCTCTTAAATGTTGAGCACTATGGTAAAAAAAAATAAGAAAAATGAAATAACAAATGTGCTATGCATTATATATTAAAACATGCAAGTGTCGTATTGACACACAAGTCAAATACTAAATACAGTACACCCTCTTTGGGTCCAAAGCCTGGCAATAATTCTAGTTAATAAAAGCACAAAAATATATTACAAACAATATGCCCTATCAAGTATTCTTACACTAAAGATAACCTGATTAAACAAATGAAAAAAATAAATAAAAAAAAGATACTTTTTCAACATTTATTTATCCAGAAATGATTCAACATTAAATATCCATGTGTGAAAAAGTATGTGAACCTTTAGGTTCAGTAACTGGTGCACACTAGCAAGAGACAATGCAGCAAATGACAAGTAAGATACAAACTAAGAAATGTCCAAAAAAGCGTTTCCTTTAAGCAGACTACAAGTATAGTTGTGTAAATCTGCATAATTACCAATACTATACTAAACTCTACTATATTACTTTTGATCCAAACTTCTTTATACCCCCTCTTAAATGTTGAGCACTATGGTAAAAAAAAATAAGAAAAATGAAATAACAAGACTTCAACTAACCGTTCAGTAACTGTTGCAACCCATTGAGCAGTTTCTCACATCGGTCTTGTAACTGTTGTAATTTTGGCCCATTCCTCCTTACAGAACTGTTTCATCTCTGTGACATTTAAGGGCTTCCTTGCACGGACAGCTCGCTTCAGCTCCTACCAAAACATTTTGTTTAGGTCCGGACTTTGACTAGGCCATTCTAAAAACATGGAATTTCTTTTTCTGCAGCCATTCTTTTGTAGATCTGCTTGTATGTTTAGGATCAATGTCTTGCTGCATGACCCACTTTCGGTTCAGCTTCAGCTCAAGGACGGATGGCCTGACATTCCCCTCTAGAATCTTCTGCTACAATGCAGAATTCATGGCTGTGTCAATGATGGCAGGCCGTCCAGGTCCTAAGGCAGTAAAGCAGCCTCAAACCATCACACTCCCACCACCATGCTTGACGGTTGGAATGAGGTTCTTTTGTTCGAACAAAGTGTTTGGTTTTCACCATACATTACGTTTCTCATTGAGGCCAAAAAATTCTATCTTTGACTCATCTGTCCAGAGAACATTGTTCCAGAAGTCTTGTGGATCATCTATGTGCTCTTTGGCGAATTTCAGATGGGCAGCAATGTTCTTTTTAGAGAGCAGTGATTTCCTCCTGGCTATCCTTCCATGAATACCATTCTTGTTCAGTCTTTTTTTGATAGTTGAGTCATGAACACTCACAACAGTCAAGGCGAGAGTGGCCTGCAGATCCTTGGATGTTACTCTGGGGTTCTTTGAGACTTCCTTGATGATTTTCTGGTTTGTTCTAGTAAAATTCCAGACTTTTTCAAGACACTCAGAACTGAGACATGGTTTTTCAAGCACTTTCAAGACCTGGAAATCAGTTTGGCATTTTTCCATACTTTTTCCAGACTAGCATGCAAACCCTGGATTTTGTCTACTCCTTTGCAATAAGTAAGAGTATTCTGTGGGTTCCTTCAAATGTGTAACTCAGTGTTGGATATGTAACATATGCCATGATTCAGTTAGAGCAAGTCGAGTACCAAGTCAAAATAAAGAATACGTGGCTATTCAGGTCTAAAATTCCAACTGCCAAAAAGTAAGTAGCATGTTGAAGGGAGGTGGCTGTGCTAGATTGTTGTAGTTCTGATATAACTTGACGACAGGAATATTTTTTGTCTGCGCTGACTTTCCAGTTTGGTTTCTAAAAGCTGTTTATTTTACGTTCTGTTCAGCAGCATCTGTAGTTGCCTTTTGTTTAATGTGTGATTCTGAAGCTATATCGAATGACCCACAGAAAAAAGACAGTGTAAACGATATGGATTTAAATTCACTATTTTGTTTACAGATATAGAACACGAGCATCACTTTATGCTACATGGCAAACGGTAAAAGTAATATGTACATTACAAACTGCACCAGTATTAATAAACAAAATTACATGAGGAAATCAAAAGGATTTTTTTTTTTTTTTAATTTTTTTTTTTAAATCAGTGACAGTAGAGTCAGTTACTGCAACTAGGGAAAGAAAACTGTTGCTTTTTTTCAACATGTTTTTCTTGTTCACGTCGATCTTCTGAGGACGTGTGAGGCCCGTAAAGCAAATTCAAACACCATAAATGACCGATGCTCTAATGTGGTGAATAATATTCGAGGCATGTGCAGTTAAACTGAAAAAATGGGGAGCCAACTCCAGAACTGCTATGTATCCGAACCCACAGTATAGCGAGGGGCGATATAACGAAGCGGTGCTTAATAATAATAATAGGGTGCTTGCTTGGGTACAAATCAGTAGGATGAGGCTGGCTCTACTGTCACTCACAGTGGGTCACCCATAACTCTCCAGCACGGAGGAGGATTAGACTGCAAGCACGGAGCTGGCTGATGATACTCAGTAAACAGTCTCTGTTGTAAACCCCTTAGGATGCGCAAAGCCACACTAGTTGGCTTTAGCCCAGATAAGCTGCTGAACGAGCTGTAATCTTATTTAGGCTTGAGCTGATCCTCCTGTTCTTTCATTCCGCAGGATGAAAGCAAACCACTGATGAGGCAGCAACCTGCTTGTTGGGTGCTGCTGTGCACATTTTATACATTCTGCTCTTTTGAGAAAGTTAGCACCTAATCTAGTTTGAGCTGAGACAATCGATTACACTCTGAATTCATTAGCCCCTTCATTACTTTGGAATAGGGGCTTTCACACCCATCATGGCAGATTTTAGGAGACAGCGTTTGAAAACTAAATATATTCTCATTTCAGTAAGAAACTAAATGCAGAACATTTTTTTCCTCCCCTATATCAAACAAAACACATATGGCAAAAAAAACCCAAAAAACCAACACATTGAGATGTCACAGTAAAACTAGTGTTATGATCCTAATAAAATGGTGCTATTATTTCAAATATCCTCAGTCTTCATTATGGCACTGTCCTTTAGAGGGAGTGCATTCGGTGTAGTACGATGACAACCACTTAATCTTCTGAGAGTGCTGCAATAGATCAGTCCCCACCTTAGAAACACTAGCTGTAAGAAGCTACATTGCAAATCCATCAGCATTTTTAACTAAGGGGCAAAATGTTGAATTATAACATATGACATTTTGTAGCCACACTGTAGCGTCATAAGAATCAACTGATGAGCGCTAATTATTTTTCACAGTAAAAAAAATCTTAAAAACAACCCTCTGACAAAATACTAAAGAAAGAAAGTCTGATTTTCATTGCATCATAACACATTATCTTTAAACTTAAATGTGTATATACCTCCCTGTGGTCCACGGGTCCACAAATTAGGTGATACAGACTCATCTTACGTACAGTAAATTGAGGAATGCAATGACGTATATGACGTATCCAATTGTAACTTTATGCGGATTAACACTAGCAGACTTATTCCTTGGCTATAAGGATAGCAATAGACAGGTACTGTTCAGAAATGCCACCACTGATTTGTTTGGTAAACACTGAATACACTGAATTCCTTAAACTGTGCAGAAGAGTAAGCAATTACAGATATTTGTGTACTGTAATCACCACCCGTGATCTGTAAATGCTGTATGCAAGTCAACTGCATAGCAGGTCAGGTGCCTCCCTATAGTTATAATAACTGATTTTTGTAATTTTTAATGTGTGTAACAATAGATTGAAAGCAAACGATTTCCAATTAATCATCCTACTAGTGAGATACAGAAAAAGTGGAAAATCAGCAAGCAATAAGACACATCAATAAGCCATGAAAGTGTGATTATAAACAATGCACAGTCTGGAGTGGCTTATTGTAGTTATAAAATGGTGAACATAAAATAGGAAACAAAAAGCAAGTTGACATTCTACCCCCCCCCCCCCCCCCCCCCCCCCCCCCCCCCCCCCCCCCCCCCCCCCCCCCCCCCCCCCCCCCCCCCCCCCCCCCCCCCCCCCCCCCCCCCCCCCCCCCCCCCCCCCCCCCCCCCCCCCCCCCCCCCCCCCCACCCCCCCCCCCCCCCCCCCCCCCCCCCCCCCCCCCCCCCCCCCCCCCCCCCCCCCCCCCCCCCCCCCCCCCCCCAAACCCCCCCCCCCCCCCCCCCCCCCCCCCCCCCCCCCCCCCCCCCCCCCCCCCCGCCCCCCCCCCCCCCCCCCCCCCCCCCCCCCCCCCCCCCCCCCCCCCCCCCCCCCCCCCCCCCCCCCCCCCCCCCCCCCCCCCCCCCCAAAACAATAATTTGAAAAATAACTACTACTGATAATTATTAGAATGCTGAAGTTCAGTCAATAGACAAACTTTGTTTCTGTTGAGAGAATAAAATATGTTGCCGGTCCCTGCAGCCCCAACAGCTGTCAAGGGCAGTGCTGCAATCTCTTCTGGTCATTCTCCCAATGAATTCCACCCAGTGCATTACTGGGCAATGCCTGCACGGCTGGGACATCAGTTGGCCTTTGACAAAACTAGAAGGACAATCTTTGCCATGCTATTAATGACCTTTGCCTGGTTCTTTCAATCTAGTACAGGAGTACCACTGTTAGAAAGTCAGAAAATAGAAAGAAAGAAAAAAACACCACCACCAACTTATGCCCACTTGCTGTGTTTGTTTCTTTGCAGCACGATATAGCTCACGTGGCTTGAAGACGCAGATGTAACTGATTGGTGAGGATTAGAAGCCACTGCTATGTATGAAATGTCCTTGCTACAGAACAAAATACATCAACACCCCACTGTGATATTATTAGACTAGACACTGGTACGTGTGACAGGCACTGTTGTTGGTCTGAGACAAAGACACGTGTAATGAGTAGGATCATATCAATTGGTAGTTTATTATTTTGCAACTCGGTTACGATCGAGTGATTTGCCATTTTTTATTAATCTTGCAGATATAAAGGCTCCTCGAGTCAATTAGTTAATAGTAAAACTGATAAGTATTAGGAGTCTAATTCTTATTATATTTGCAAAATCAGCTCCCGTCTAATGACGATAATGCCACAATAGCACATTGCAAAACTATGTAATTACACTTTAATTGTATTGTGAAAAAAGCATTAAATCAAAAAAATATCAGTTCTGTGGAAGGAATTATAATAATTTGGTACAGTAAAACAAATCTGAGCTAGCTAAGTAGGTCACCACGACTCAAACGCAACAGGAGACCTTTGGGAATCTATCAGTTAACGGCTATTTATGTGCAAATGAGTGCCCTCTAACCCGAAAATTCAGGCCAGCTAAAGGGTATTAAAAGTTAACGAGAAGCTGTGTTTCAGAGCCGAGCCAAAAAATTAAAGCACCCTGTTAAAACAGCTGGATTTATTCCAGAGCTGCATTACTATAAAAGATTTTATGAGACAGGAAAAAATGTACAAAATAAATTTTATTAACATGATCTCTATTTTCTTCCAGTTTGACCTAATATTGCCTGACTTTAACCGTTGAGTTTATATTGCTGAATTCTACTTTACTGTTAGTTTATACAGTACTTTACCTTAGCTTCAAGAAAGGGCACCCACTTTTCTCATTTAAGGAATTGGGGGGGGGGGGGGGGGGGGGGGGGGGATTAGGGAAGGCTAATGGCATCTTAAAATAAACTGCAGTAATTCATCATAAATAGCACTCTCTGGCATCTACAAGAAACATTTGAGTATTCTTTCATTAATAATAGCCACGGCAAGTGAAGAAGACCTGCTTTAGAAAAAGTTAATGGTAAATAAAAAACAAAAAACAACAAAAAAACACTTTTTGCATAATTCTAATAAAAAAGTGTGTTCAGACAATGTAAATTAAATGAATACGTGCTTCTTCATTCACCTTGTTTAACAGAAATTGGCTTATTACTGTCGCTACTTCAAATGTCTACTTTGTGACAGTTACAAGCATATAAGAAGCTGTGTGGTCCAGTGGTTCAAGAAACGGGCCTGTAACCAGGAGGACCCTTGTTCAAATTCCAGTTCAGCCATTGACTCACTGTGTGACATTAAGCAAGTCACTTAGCCTCCTTATGCTCTGTCTTTCGGGTGAGACGTTGTTGTAAGTGACTCTGCAACTGATTCATAGTTCACACACCCTAGTCTCGTATCTTGTAACGTGCTTTGTGATAGTGGTTTATATAGTGAAAGCCACTATATAAACATGATTACTATTATATACTGTAAGTGACACTTGTACAGTTGCAAACATAGGATAGAGAGCACGATTTTGCTGCATTTTTTAAACTAATTTAAAATACCCTGCTGCACATTAGAGTGTATTAAACTTCTGGATGACCTAACCCTGAAAATAATTCAAATTCTACATAAAACTGATGTAGAATTACACATATGCCTCTAAATAACTTCCACTGACAGTTTTAACCAGTTCTGAAGACTGCTTTATAAGCATGTCCAATCCGACACCAGAACCTATGCAAATGAAGGCATATATTTTTAACAGGTTGTGCCAAAGAATATCAACATTAAGCTTCATGAAAATTCAGATGAGCTAAAAATTACAGAAAGTGTGATACACACAAGACTCTACATGGTTAGAGGTAACCACAGATCATTCAGTGTATAAACATTATATATATATATATATATATATATATATATATATATATATATATATATATATATATATATATATATATATATATAATGCACAGTAATGTAATCAAAAAAACCTGTACATGTTCATATGAAAAAAAAAAAAAGAACAAGAAAAAAGCTGTGATGGAAGAGGTTATTAATCAAAACACATTAACATTAATAATTACAACTATGTCACCTCTATCTATAACTACGGAATTGATATCAACAATATATTTCAGGAAGAGATCCTTGATAAGAATTTTAAGACAGAATAGCAAACATTGTAAAAATGATTGTGGAAGAAAAACAAACAAATAAAATCCAAACAAAAAGCCCATTTAGTAATAAAAAAAAAATCCCCCTTTTTTCCACTTGCCCACCCCTTTACTTCTTGAAATTCCATTCAGCCCACAGTCATTCTCTTGTATTTGTTCAGCTCAAAGCCATTATTGGTTTCTTTCACTTGGAAGTTAAATTGGCTATTACAGCTGCACCATTGAGCTCCGGTCTCAGTCTTACCCCTAGGCTTTAATTAACCCTGATTAGCGATTAACTTGAGCCGCTGGCAGAAAAAGGAGTGAATGTTGACGGGGTCTGTAGAGGGTGACATGGAGAGGCTCGGAGACAAATCAGAGGGCTTTGGTACAGAAATGTGATTTTATAGATCACACCCCACTTCAGCGCTCATAAGCTGTACCTTCAACATGAACACTTCAGGAGCACTCCAAGAAACTCATCTTATTTCCAATGCAAATGCAATGTTGCAAAATGATTTAGTTTATTGTAAGCCAAATGAAACTGAATTTTAGAGTGGGATATTGTTACTAAAACATTTACCAGCACTGTTATAAATGACAGACATACATACATCAGCTTCAAATGCAAGCAGAAGCAGTCTAATTTTAATGTGTATGTCTTGCAAGGCAAAATACTTTTACATACTCTATCCAGAGTTGTAACTAGTCACCAAAATAGGGACTCAAGTCGAGTCTTTGACATGCCAAGCTCAAGTCGAGTCACTTTGAATCATTAGGTCTGACAGTTCAAGATATCTTGCTTTGATCAGATTAGTTTTACAGAAGATTAACCTAATATATTATATATATATATATATATATATATATATATATATATATATATATATATACACATACACACACACACATACACACACACACACACACACACACAGCACCCCTAGTTCCAGTGCCCTTGCTCCTTTATAGTTTTGTTTCAGATACATTAACAAAATGAAAGGAAATTTGGTAGCATTTAATTCCATGTTGAGATATTACTTCAAGGTTTTAGCACATAGGAGAGAAAAAGAAAAATAAACTGAGGTAAAATTGTATATAATTCACAGGTTATATAGAATCTGTACTACATATATCTCCTCTTAGCGTAAGCTGAGCTATAGAGTGTCTTTTTCCATTAAATGTCAACTAGACATTTTTAAAGTAACAGTTTCACAAAAGCACAAAACATAAAAAGGTGTCTGTTGGAGTCCTAATGGCATAACAAAACATAATACTGTACTGAAAAAAGTACAAAAACAAATTAATCTTTTAAGCTTTCTCTTGGGTCATGTCTTATACTTTAATATACATAAAACTTTAAGTTAAAGTATAAGACGTGACCGGAGAGAAAGAAAAGAAAAATGTTTGAAGCCTTACAGTCTTAACTAAGACTTTAAACATAAACCTCTAGTTTCACAGACCACCGATTAGCACCGACCTTGGACTTTCTAATATTAGTTTAGGTAAACCTCCAACTGTTTTCTAGTTTTTATTAGTTTGCAATAGTTTAACAAATATGTACTGTAAACAATGTTTTATTCAGAATTGGATTTAAAGGGATTTAAAAATAGCTACAAAGCACCAACTCCCTTAAGAGATACAGTGCCCATAAATAAATAGATAAAATACATACAACCATAAATTAAATAAAGAGAATAGTGAGCACCAGTACTTCCCAAATTATTTACTTTTCAAGCATTTATTAGGCAAAATTTTACTTATTAGAAATGTTTTCCATACATCCATTACCTTTATTTGTGTGCTAACAAAACCTGAAACTCAAGTCTTTTTCTACTGTGTGGTTTAATTTGCCCTGGCATTAAGCCTTAAATAGCTTCACATATTTTAATAGCCTGAAAAAGTCAAAAACCTTGGCATACACCCACACTATTTGTATTAACTTTCTAAACAAAATCACATACACAAAAAACATGCAGGTAATCCATTAGCTACATTCAGAGACTTATGGTAAAGCATTTCTAATCCATAATAATACTATTAGTATTATTAATAATATAAATAATAATACTATCTTTTAATTTCCTAATAACCAATCCTGACAGTGTCGAAAATATTAAATGAAAAAGTAAAAATAAATAAATAATTGCATGGAAACTTAATGAACAAAAACAGACTGTGTCTTACAACCATTGTTGGTTCTGACAACATATTGATATGGAAACCTTTTTTCAAGACAGGACAGAACCCCCCCCCCCCCCCCCCCCCCCCCCCCCCAAAAACAGTTCTAAGCAGCAGGAGGTGGCAGTGTCGGCTTTGCCAAATGCTTAGCTGCAATCTTTATTCTTAAGTCATAACACCAGATGACAATGTTCCCTAATCCAGCCCAAACTGATAAGTACTATGACCCTGTCACTTCCCATATTTCAAATTCGAATAAGGCCGGCATCAAAGGATTTTTACATTTAGATTTATTTTGCTGGCGGCGCCGGTAGCCTCTCATTCACCTGCGCTGTGCTAATGCAGCTCTCGCACACCAGGGTTACTCCCAGCCTGAATAGCAGGTCGTCCCAGCTCGCTGCACTCGTCTGAGGCCTGGGCGGCAGGCAATTTAGATCCAATCAGCCCTTATTTAGCTCAGGAGGAATGAGCAGCACAGTGACACAGGCTTAAGCCTGACCCCAAGGACACTACTCATCAAGCAGCAAAAACATGACAAAATCACTCATCTTCTACCCGCTAGCAAAAAAATAATACTCATTTCCCCATTATTAGTTTGATTCACACACATACACACACAAATGGGTTGTAGAATCTGTTGCCCATTGTACCCACCCCTTGCTCACTGAATGATTTAAACAATTGTAACATTGTCCATGAAGTTTTTATATATATATATATATATATATATATATATATATATATATAGATTTATATATATGGATATATATATAATATATATATATATATATATTTGTAAATTACATTTGCGTGTTCTTTATCCGTTTTTTAAAAGTAGAATTTTCAGGATTTAAGAGCTGCACACCAGGGGGAAGATGAAGCAACAGGAACTAAATGGAACACAGAAAACTGGACAGTTATTTTCTCACTCTGAGAGAATCCACTGCTGATATATTTTGGCAATAAAAGCAACAATGTTTTTTTTTTTTTTTTTTTTAAATGCACATGTATAAAATTGTTTATACAAGGGGAGTCTATTTTAATCATCTAAACATCAGAGGATCGAAATGCTGCTGCCATAATGTTCACAAACCTGCTCTATTGCGGACCTTCCTGTTTTTTGTTTTCATTGATATTATGTTTTTCCTGAGGGTAATACAGGATGATGATATTAGGACCTGCCACGTTAGGACCATAGAAATAGACCTGGTATGTATTTTTGTTGTGTATTACTACAACTAGTACCGACAGTAAAAAAAAAAAAAAAAAAAAAAAAAAGGAAAAGAGACTTTGCAGGTCAGTCCTTTTTTTTGCCCATTCTGTTTGAATAAGGCTTTGATATTTTTCTATTTATGTGCTTTATGTAGCAGATGGTCGTGTGCAGGCCAACACCACACAGTATAATATCTGTTTATGCAGAAGATTGCTTGTGTAATGTTGTGTGCATGTGTGTAAATAGTGCACGTCTGTGTGCAAGTCCCATATGTGTCAGAAGAATTCAGACTGACAATTGTGTGTTCAATTTCAATACACCACTGCACATACAATACAGCTAAAAACAAAAAGCATTCCTACACAACACAGACCTATCGAGCATACTGTAGCTGTTTGGGGATCTCTCCGAACTGTTTTTATATTATGTGCATCCACTTACTACATAAATACACACACTTTTGGGTAGCATTTTGGCTGTTATGACAAAAAAAATGTGATTTCTTCCAACATGTATTTCCTGGGTTCCGTTTGGCGGAGAAATACTGTACCTGAATTTCTCTTGTGACTCATGTTTTACAACACTGCAAATTGCACAAAAGTAGAATACCGAATATTTACACTTCAAATCTGCAGAGGTATTCCAAGACAGCACCTGCTGTATTTTCGAATAAATGTAACAAACACGTGACCCCCATTATAGGGACATAATAAGAAAGAATAGCGTTTGTTAGCAATAGTCTATTTGACTCAAGTGTCTTGTGTCTTTAAGGACTGAAACATTATCACATAACAAATTGTGGTGTACTTCAAGTGAACTTTGAGTTAACTGTCATTACAAAAGGGTTAAAACAGTTCCCAGTAGCAGCTGACAGACACCGAATAGTCTTCTGCATCCAGACCTGCGTTAACTTGACCAGGTCCAGGGCTTTCCCATAGGGACCGGTAGTGACTAATCTCCGAGTCTCAGTCTCTCAGGGGCCGTCACTGTGGGCACACTCAGGCAATTTAAGAAGTCACTCCGCTTAAGCCTTTTAAGAGTGACATGGGAGCTGTCTATACTGTCAAAACACTTTGGGATGACTGATGCTGAAAAGAGAAGGTTCTATTAAAGAAATAGGTAGAGATTACTTTATAGTAATTATTTCAATACAGAAATGTATGTATATCTATTTTCGGCTTGCATGACTTTCAGCTGGCTGGGGGGAGCGTGCAGTCAATGAGGGCTTTTATAATTCCAATTCATTCACTGAATACCAACAAAATGGTTTAAAAGGTGGTTATCACCAGTGTAATGTGGACTGAAATCAGGTAATTAAACACATGAACCCCAAGTACAAATCTATAGAAAATATACTGTATCCCAATACTGCTATGGAGATTAGCACACTCATCATCTGCAAGTCCACACTTACAGTATATGGTATTTATCTATTTAAAACAGTTAATCCAGGAGAAAGATGCTACAGGTTTAAATAATTGCTTTCTAACAGAAATCAGGGTGAGTAAAGGTAATCTATAATCTTCAAGAAATGAAAATAAAATCATTACATTAAGTACTTTAATTAATATTTATAATTTTATTCAATCAAATTTGTAATTTTGTTGCCCCACTGGCAGCAGCAGTGAGAACATACATGTTTTTCTGTCTGTCATTGGATTAGAATGCAACTACCAGAGTACTCAAAACATAGTGTTAGGTCTAGTTTACTCAACTACGATTTTGAAAAAAAAAAAAAAAAAAAAAAAAAAAAAAACCCATACTACTAGGAAATCTTTAATTCTAAGAACAGTAAAGCAATAAGTTCATTTGTCTTTTTCGAGGAAGAACTTTTAAAAAGTATTGTCAAAAAATACGCAAAAACTGTTTAGTTATTAAAGAATATGTAGTGAGGTTCCGAAAAATATAGCGTTACACATATCTTACACATATACATGCGCATGTGTAGTTTTTCTTTTCGTTCTTAACATCTGACAACATCTTTTTACACTTTAAAACTATTTTCCAAATGTCTGCTCTAGTGCACTCATAGCGTAAGGATTAGTGCCCACATTTGTCTGTGTCCTGTAATTTAACCTTTTGAAAATCCTCTATGCCATGTGTTTCATAATTTAGGGCAAGCAAGTTTAACTGGATTTCACATAACATGTTGTCCGCTGGTGAAGAGAATGTTTAAAATCAATGCATTTTTAAATGCTAAAAATAGTATTCTTTCAGAAATTGAGATTTTAACTGAGAATTGGATATTATTACACGGCACCAGTGTAGTGTTATTTTCAGGTACGCAGATAAAAAGTGGTACACAGCGCACTGTGCTTGCTCGTGCATGCCTGAACAACTTCCGTTTTAAAACACAGAAGTGCCTGTTCATAGCTGGTACGTTATGCTGCTTTCGGTCTTGTGCACATTAAAAGGAATGGCAACAATAATACATTATGATGAGTCATTTTCTAGCAGGATGAGATTAGACAGAATTAAGTTGAGCAAGTTTGTGAATGGGTTGTAGATCAGCTGTGCTCTTGCTGAGGGACACTGGCAGCAATGACGGGCAGGGCTTACAGGCAATTACTGCCAGTGCCGTTTTGTTATTTCGTTCCCTGAAGCTGTAAGTGTAAAAAGTTGTCAGGATGTTAACAATGAAAAGAAAAATGACACATATGTTATTTAAGCAGTTGTAGCAACACTCTGGGACGTATAACACTATTTTTCAGAACCCCTCTACTTACTCTAAGCCTTTGTGAAAAGTATCGGTTATCATATAATTATCACTGTTCACCAGTACAAACAGCAGTCTTGTTAATGTGTAATTCCCCAAATACCTTCTTCCAATGTACAATACAAACTGAAAAAAGAAAAACACACTTCAGGAACTTGCATATGCATTCATCATCTTTGTTTGCTATATTAATGCAATAAGAAGCAATTACCTTTCATTCCACAATGAGGTTTCATTCCTCTTTTTATCTTTAGTTGACCGACAGCTCAGTAATAAGAAGTTACTTATACAGCTAGGACTAAACAGCCCTGTTCATAGTTGAAAACTTGAAAACCATTTACAACAATATCAGGTATACTAGACTTGTGTCTAGTTTCATCAAAATCAGTCAAATGGTTAATTCTAAGATTAAGGCTATTTTTCACTAGCCAGTCAAGTCTCAGTACCATGAAAAAGTAAAAATCATAGTTCTGGGGCAAATATCTGAATACTAGAACAAATATTTTTTGCTATGTATTCGGATACAAAAATCCTATGTTCGTATTCACTACAAATGACAAAAATACCTTGTACTTATTTACTGTCTCACCAGAATTTGCGCTATGAAATGAAAAATGAGCTCTGTGTGATATGCGAGATGAATATATATATAAAACAGACTCAACACAGCAGCTCTTGAGCCTCTTTTTCAAAGTTTTAGACAGCAAAAATGAAAAAAACAAACCAGATTACGTGTGTGCATGCATAGTGAACTCTATGGAAAGCCACCTGAGACAGAAACGCGTTCTACTGCTTTAGAGCGAGCCAGACTCTCATGGGACAGAAAAAAGGCAAGCACGTCATTCTGAAATGCCTCGCTTAAACAATACCCAACTTCCTGAAAATGTTGTGTAGTGATTTTTACATAGATTTTTGTGTAGGAACACAGATTATTTTTTATTACTCCTAGGATATTTTTCCATTTTAAGGTGTTACATATTGTAAGGTCTTGCAGTAAACAAACAAAAAAAAAAAAAAGGTGTACACACACAGGGCCACGGCCATGCCCCCGGCCACTGCTGCTATGCTGTATCTACCTGCGTTCAGAGCAATATAATGTCTTTTATTACTTTTTGAAAACCGAACAAATTTTTAAATTATGAGCGAATGTTCAAACATGAAAATCCTGTGTTCGTCCCTTAACTCAAACAATCACCTTGAGCTACCTTCACACTGCGGTATGTGGAACTGGTCTGAACACATTTTGAGTAAGTACAGTACATTTAAAAATGTATGTGACACACATGTTCACATTGAGACAGACCGGTTCCTCCATATCATCTCGGATTAAAGAATCTCGTAACCCAGCTGTACCACAATTTAATAATCAACTCCCAAGATAGGCCAAAAAGATATATCCTCATACTCTAAACCCAGATTCTCGTCATCATCAACTGACATTACCAAAAAGAAAAGAAAACAATTCCTAACCTCAATCGTGCTAGCACCGTCTGCAGGAAACCAAGCGTGGTGTGGAGTTCCGACTCTCGGCAGGCAGGTAAAAGCATGCCAAAGCCCTCATTCAGCAGCTTCTCCTCTGAGAGGTGCAGGTAAGAGCTGGTCTCAAACACCTCCTGGACCCCCTCAATGTAGGTGGACAGTAGAGTCCAAAGGGTGAGCTTGCGTGTGTTGTCTGTGGTCTTCAGGTAGAACTCTTTGGCTGCCTGTTGGAAGGCGAGGGATAGCTGGTCAGCCAGCACGCAGATGTCCAGGCCCTTCTCTTCGTACAGGAGGATGAAGGCGAAGAGCCCCCTCCAGATGAGAGCCTTCTGTGTGGTGGAGATGGAGCTGGTGTTCAGCAGGCCCAGGAGGTCGGACACCCGGCTCACCACGTCCTCCACCTCGGCTGTGGCTGCCAGCACCAGGAAGAGGCTTAGGAAGTTCATGAGCCCTGCCTCGCTCAGCTCCTGCATCTTCCGTTGATGGAATTTGGAGTAAACTCTGGGGCAGGGAGTGGAAAAAGGTCAATGTTTAAAAACAATCTAAATACAGCCATCCATTAAAATCACTAAATACAATCTTTTATTTCACTTATTTTTCACAAAACGTTATGTGCCACCATGTTTTAGATCAATTGAATAGAACCTTGCACGTCTACGCTGACCACTCTGTGTACTTTCAGTGGTTGGACAATAAAAATGGGAAACCCACTTCTGAGTAAGTGGACCGATTACTTTGTTAAGCATCCCTAACATTCTGTAATATATAAAGTATCTGTCTCTTCTCTCTCTCCCTGTTGCACGTCAGCTTCATTTATGGCTGGACAGACAGATCTGATCGACTCTGATGGAGGGTGGATTAGCATGCATTTTACAGGTCCTTCAGTGTTATGGATGAATGTGCTTTTAGTTCTGGTCTCTTGTCATTAAAACGCAAGTTTGACTGTATGAGGGATATACAATCGATTATTCATATCGTTCTTAACAGGCAGCCAGTTTCATTTACCAATGGGTATATGCTGAGACCACCCTTGAGAGCACAAAAAAAAGGTCTAAATAGACAGGTGATCATTAGAGACTGGAGTGTAAGCATTAGGTGACAAATTACCATACTAAAGAATAGTGAGGACCTGCCTTTAGTAGCCTTGGCATCAACAAAGAATTGCATTAATATCTACTTGTTAGAAAAAAAAAAAGGGGGGGGGTTATAACAGGAAAAAGTATGAGAAAAATATAATACAATACTTAACCAATCAGAATTATAATTTAAGCAGACTTTATACTATAAACCGTACTTGTTCTGCAAATGCCTTTTTAAAAAAAAAAATATTTTAAGGTATCTGGTATTTCAGGGGCAGGGCCGGTGTCGTAGGAAATAAGTTGACCAGGAGATAAGCTGACGCGCAAGCGCAGTAATGCAAAAGTAGGCAAAAAGTAAGGTGGGGCAAAAGTTTGATTAAAGGGGAGGTTCACTGCATGGCTTTTTATTTTTATCTGACCGTTTTATTTGCAAGACTGTGTATACATATTACATCGATTTTCACATTCCCTTATCTTGTGTCATACTGTCGAATATATCTGATCTACTTATTAATATAAATTCAACTTACAAAATTAATTTTAAATTACTTATTTGTCAGGCTAATATAGCTTATCTATAGCAATATTCACATTCCCTTATCTAGCGTCACACTGTCAAAGACATCCGATCTACTCATTTATATAAATTATACTTACAAAATTAATTCTAAATTATTTATTGTTTCGTAATATATCCGATCAAGTTATTTCCTAGGCTCAATCCACTTATTTCCCACCCTAAGCTCGTAGACATTAGAAACAATGGAACCTCCTCGTTAAATTCTAGAGCTTGATCAACTTATTTCCTAGGACAACGGACTAACAAAATCACTGGGCCATAGGCAAGCATACACTTACGGGCCCTCTACCCCTGAACAAACAGCTATACACATACACATACACTCACACACACATCTCTATATACATTCCTGCCTTTATAACAGGTATAATTCTACATCTTAAGTTATTATGAATGACTGAATGAATCTGGCAGAAAATGAAACTGTAGGGGATGTTCTAAATAAATTACAGAATAAATCTGGAAAAAAATGATGCCTACGTTAAATCCTGTTTTACAGCTATACAATGTTCCCGATTTACTGAATAAAAAGGCAACAGTTAAAAAAAAAAAAAAACAAGGAACACCATATGAAGTTGAAAAAAGACAATATACAGAAGTTCACCAACAGTAGCTCCACAACAGTCCACGAAAATAAATAGTAAAAAAACAAAAACATATCTGGTACACTGTTGTGTAGTCAAATTAGAATTTACTGCATGCAAAACTGTCAATAATGTTTCCTTGTTTTTTTTGTTGATCTGGTGGGTTTTGACTTGTGTCATTAAAGAAATACCCTTGTCTCCAGAGCAGAGAAATCGTCATGTTTTGGAGTACAAGTAAGTTCAGGTGTTACATACATATGGTAGATTTCTGTATTCTTGAAGATTCCACGCTGACAAAGCTACATTTTTTTCAAAAGATTGCTGGACATGAACGCTTGATGTTTCTGAACAGTATTTACATGTAATGAAATGAAAATGTGTTTTAAAAAGAAAGAAAAAGTTTTATAAGGTTACTTTAATCAAGGATTTTGTGTACTGAGCAATGCAGGAGGCTGAACGTACTGTATATCTATAAAATCAGTGGCGCTAAATGTGCTATTTTACTTTGCCACATAATTAGTTTTGTCCCGTTTACAATACGGCAGTGCTTGTGAACACAGTGGGGCTCAGGCACAGAAATATCTGCAGAGGCAAGGAATCATGTGAGACACGGGACACTGCAGACGTGAATCAAATGGCGTCATCTCTGGACAGGCTTCTTCACAACTTCCAGCAGAGGTTCTAAGAATTTGAGTGTGTTAAAGCCATCTTCCTGAACCCATTTGTGGTACAAGCAAATGGCACAATCAAGCAAAAAGCAAAACTATAGTTGGAGCTTATTGATTTACAAGCTGAAGAAGTGCTTAAGATGCGGTACACTGAAACTACATCTGAAACTTTCAGGACAATCCTTGTGCTGGACTCCAAGTATCCACACTTGAGGAAGGTGGCATTTAACATCTTGACTATATCTGGCTCAACATAAGTGTGCTAGTCTGCATTCTAAACAATGGACAACATTAAATCTCATAATCGCTCCGTTTTGACTGATAATCATCTGTGCAACTGCCTGCGTCTTGCCTTGACTGAACACATCCTGAGGGAGGGCTAGGTCGGCCAGGGTGTCCTCAGCTCACCAGCGACTCCTGTGGACTGGCAGGGCACCAGCGGGCTTGCCTGTAAGCTACTTTGTCCTCCAACGCTGTAGCTCTGAGGTGGCTGCATGGTTAGTCTGCACTGTGTAAAAAAGCGGTATGCTGACGGCACACGCTTTGGAGGACAGCGTGTGTTCTTCTTCGCCACTCCTGAGTCAGTGCAGGGGTGGTAGTGGTGAGTGTGCTTTTATGTGTGTGAGCGTGCCAGCAAGACAATTCAATATGTAATGTAACATGTTATAATAGAAAAATATCCCAGGAGTAAAGAATACGTTGTATAGGCCTTCATTCACTGTGGTAAAGTAACTACAAAACAATAGATGCCAAATAGCAGTTCAAGTCAGATGTTGTTTTGGTTATTCCCGAAAATAAATAGTACATAAAGTTGACAACGCATTAACTTATTTTGCTATTGCCATTTCTTCACAGTAAACAGTGGCCATAGACATGTTTTCATAAAGTAATAACATGAGGTTTACAATCTGAACAAGCAAACAAAAAATGAAATTTAACTTTAAACACTTCAAAATAAAACAAAAACATGGAAATGGCGCTGTAAAATTATGAGGAAAAAAAACCTCACCATTTTGGTCCACTCCACATAACAAAGTCACAACAAAAAAGATATAATATATACAATCTATAGAACACATTTCCAGCAAGTTGGGCACTGTTTAATCAAGTAATTTCAGAATGATGTGCTTGCCTTTTTTTCTGTTCCATGAGATTCTGACTCGCTCTGGAGCACCACAATCCATTTCTGACCCAGGTGGCCTTCCAGAGCTCACTAAGGGTGCACGCGCATAATCTGGTTTGTTTACTTTTCGCTGTCTAAAACATTTAAATAGAGGCTGAAGAGCTTCTGTGTTGATCCTATGTTTTTATATTTATACATATATATATTTATACATTATATATATATATATATATATATATATATATATATATATATATATATATATATATATACACACACACACACACACATATATACATATATCACGTATCATACAGAGCTTTTTCAATTCCCATTTTTGAAACTGTTGCGCAACTTCTGCTGAGGCGATAAATAAGTGCAAGGTATTTTTTAGAATATTTGGACATTTGCATTGTAGTTTAAATGTACAGTATAAAGCCTCTCTAAAGCAGGTTTAAGCCTCAAAATGAGTGCAGCCAACAGATATCTGCATGGAAGCTAAAGTATTGGAAATGCACAACATTGCACGGCTGTGCCAAACTGTCTGGATCCCTTCGAGTTGGAAGGACTGTCCTTTACCAAGGTGAATAAGCCCTTATGCTTTTTAGTTAATTAGCTTTAATGTTTGTTAATTCTAGATCCTTCTCCAAAATTTGAGAAACGAGAAGAAAAACTGCATATAATCTGGGGTAATTTAGTCGATTCCATTGTATTATCCATTGCAGGCTTTGGAATCAGACTCAACTGGCAGCATTTAAAGTAATTTTGGAATGTAAAGCCTTTGCTGCACACACACACACCCCACACAGAGAGCTCTCCGAGCCAAACCGAAATGTGTTTGTGGTGTGGATCACAAACAGCTAGCTCTCCAGTGACAGAGCTCAGACCTCCTTCAGATATTCTGCTAAAATGTTATCCCCAGTGATGTGGTTTAGGCCACCATGTTAAAACAAAATCTGCAGTCAAATAAGGTACATTCCTACAAATCTAAAATAGCAAAATGGTTTAAGCAACTTATTTTCATTTACCCAGTCAGACAGGACAAAAGCACAAATGTATAATGCATTAGAAAACAAAAAATATATATATACATTAGCTTAAACACTTTACATGTGTATTTTTTATTAAAGAAATGGGAACATTACCATGTACATCTCACTGTCTTTCAAAATACTTCTAGAAAGAAGCGCAGACACATTTAAGTGATAGAAAAAAGCAAAATAAAACAGTAGTACTGTGAAAAAATGACATCCCAGTACCTTCCTTTAATCTGCTTCCATGGATGAGTCCCGGTTGTCTCCTTGTTCATCTGCAGGGCCACTATACGAAGGAATATCTGAAAGCTGTTTGCCACCCTGTAAAGATCAGGACTTTGCTGTTCACTGCAGCAACTCTTCACCAGCTCCAGCATGGAGAACGGGGTTTTACTCACACTCATCAGGCCTTTTAAACCCAGCCAGGGGATGGTAAAGGCATTATTCTGGAGCGGGAAGCAAATAAGAAGGAGAGATATTGGAGTGCACCAATCAAAGGTTTACGCAGGATAAGGACAACTAACCAGGATGCAAATGGTTTTGCATATGGTTTTCAAATAACAGCCAGTTACGCATGTCCTGAACATCAGACGGTAGCCTCATCTGAGTCAAGGCCTGCGTTGTAAAACAATAGCTATTAAAATACAGCTCGGTGCAAGTTGTTTTTTAGATGCTAATTGCAGATCATCATGAATTCTCTCTCAAACAATTCCAAAGCCAATTACTTTAAACTACATTCCGTTCTGGCTTTTAAAGCAGAATAAAAACTGTTAAAAAAATGACAGGATAGAACAGTGAAACAAAACATGACAGGAATGTTTTGGAACAACGAGTGTGTAAATATAACACTGTATTTTTTCGACTCCTACCAACTTGATCTTTATGCACAACTGATTTGCACTATTCAACATGGTTTGGTAATTGCCATTTACCTACCAGGTTTTTACTGTAATATTCCCAAAGACATGTAACTGTTTTGACGTTGAAATCCCACAATCGACATAATGTCAAGCAGCACTGTAGATGCATTCGTAATTGCTCCTCTAAGACACCTCCCTGGAACATTAATAAAATAAATAAGTATACAAATTCTATTTAAAAACAACAGTATAAAATATCAGCAGCACCCACGTTGAAATGGTGACCCCCACCACCCAAATAATCATAGAAGGGGACAAGAGGTTGGTATGTAACGCAGCAAAAGTGGTTTTCCTGGAACCAATACAATGAAACATAATGTTTAGGAAAATGTTAGGTTAAAGGTTATAAACTAAATGTGTATATCTGAAGAGTCCCACCTCCCTGCAGTTTTACAAATTACAACCATCATCACTATTTTTCCAGTATGTGATGTGTTGTATAAAGATTTAAAACGCACTCAAAATTATGGAAGCACTAAAGAAACCAAGTACAAATAGTGTTCACTACAAAACAAAACTATATGTATACACGCTATATTTACCTGATTATCACAAGAACGTTTCAAAAGTTCTTCAACAAAACTCCAGTTATCTTCTACCTTCTGAAAAATACAAAACAAAACCAAAAAACCACAGAACAGCTTTAACAATTTACCTAGTGTGCGTGTGTATCAATGTAGAAAAATAGAAAACCCAGCATGAGCACCAATAATGTAAACCATCACGAATCTACTTGGCAACGCCATGATTCAGCTCACGTGCAAATACAATGCTCCACCCATTATCAAGCTATAGTTATCACTCATAGTTATGAGATCATGCTATTTGTGCTCCGCCTTATAATGAGAATGAAAGGTCTAGTGGAATAGCCTTTTGTGACAAATAGGAGCCACAATCATTCCTCCTTAAAACTGGTTCTACGTTATAAAAATGGAGCACTGTAATTTAGTACTCCAATTCCAATAATATATATATATATAATATATATATATATATATATATATATATATATATATATATATATAATATATATATATATATATATATATATATATATATTTATCTATATATACACATACATAAAATAGGTCAGTGACTTTAGAAATTATTCTTCATAACTTCTACAGAACATTGTAAAAATCAATTCCCTGCTCAAAATTACCTTTCCTTCTACAGCCCCATTCAAACTGTACTGATAGAGCTCTGCCAGGTGTGTAACAAGCCACCAGCTGAAGCCCAGTGGGTCCTTGCAGTGTGCAGTGAAATGTTGCCGTGTTTCGTCCACATTTGTTCCCTCCAGGAGGATCCTTAGCAGCTTGTTCAAATAACTCCAGAAGAACTAGTTATATAACAAATGAAAAAACAAATGAAGCAAACACCTCAATAAAAGATATACTGACATGGTTACAACAGAGCAAAAAAAATAATACTGTACAGAACATGGTACTCCGGCTAGTGGAGAGTTTAAGAGATTAAACTTGCATCAAACATTCTTAATATATAGCGTTGTATGTGTGATGTCACAGTCATCTATTACTTCTGTTATTTGTGGCCACCCTTTTCTAAGCAAGTCAATATTTACTATGGAAAAGCATTACAGTAGCTCCAGCATACAGTAAATGACAGAAGTAACCTACAATACCGGTCAAAGTTTTAGAACACCACCATTTTTCCAATTTTTATTGAAACTTAAGTAGTTCCAGTGAATAACCTGATGGTATAAAGGTAAGCGGTAAACTGCCAGAGGTTAAAAAAAAAGTTTAGGTTACCAAAAACTGAAAAATAATGTACATTTTAGAGTTACACAAAAAGTCATTTTTCAGGGAACAAGTTATGGGTTAACAACTTACAGATCTTCTGCAGCAATAGAAGTAAATTAAGCCTTGAAAGTTGATGCTAACAATTCCTACAGGCGTCCCAACTTTTGTTGATTACTTACAAACCCTGTCTGTATAAAAGCAGTGTTGGAACAGACTGTTACTACACCCTCTAAAGCATTATTTGGACAGTATTGTACTGCAGGAAGTAGTATATTGCTATCATAATGGAGAGAAAAAGGCAATTAACAAAGGAAGACAGACAGACCATTATAACCCTTAAAAGTGTAGGTCTTTCCTTTAGAGAAATTGCAAAGAAAGCCAAGGTCTCAGTGAGTACAGTTTCCGACACCATCAAAAGGCACTTGGAAACTGGAGGAAACTCTGACAGGAAGAGGTCTGGCAGACCGAAAGCCACAACAGATTCAGAAGATAAGTTTCTGAGAGTCAACAGCTTGCGTGAAAGGTGGCTCAAAGGACAACAGCTTCCAGCACAGCTTAACACTGGTCGAAGTAAGCAAGTCTCAGTTTCAACTGTGAAGAGAAGACTTCACGCTGCAGGTTTGACAGGTCGAGTGGCAGTAGAAAGCCATTGCTAAGATAAGAAAAACAGGCTTGTCTGGGCCATGAAGCACCGCCAGTTGACTACCAAAGACTGGAAGAAGGTCTTATGGACCGATGAATCAAAATTTGAAATCTTCGGTTCATCATGAAGGGTTTTTGTACACTGCTGAGTAGGGGAAAGGATGGTTCCTCGGTGTGTGACAGCAACTGTCAAACATGGAGGAAGAAGCATGATGGTCTGGGACTCTTTTGTTGGATCCAGAGTAGGCGACCTGCAGAGTGAGTGGCACCCTGAACCAAAACGGCTACCACAGCATTTTGAAGCGCCATGCAATACCCTCTGGTATAAGCCTAGTTGGTCAGGGGTTCATCCTACAGCAAGATAATGACCCAAAACATACCTCCAGGCTATGTCAGAACTACCTTAGAAGAAAAGAACAAGACGGTACGCTTCAAATCATGGAATGGCCAGCACAGTCTCCAGACTTAAACCCCATCAAGCAGGTTTGGGATGAACTGGACAGAAGGGTGAAAGCAAAGCAACCTACAAGTGGAACACATTTGTGGGAACTTCTGTAACAGTGCTGGGAAGAACTTTCCGAACAATATCTGATTTTCTTTGTAGAAAGAATGCCACAAGTGTGTTCTGCTGTTATATCTGCAAAAGGTGGCTACTTTGAGTCAAAAATTTAGATTAAATTTTGTTAAATAAAATGATTCCATAATTTATTTTTTTATCTCCAATTGTTTACTTGTTCTATGCTTTAATTTCAGAGTACATTTAGACATTAAACTGCGTAAATTTCAATAAAAACTAGAAAAATGGAGGTGTTCTAAAACTTTTGACCAGTAGTGTATATTTTTTCTATGTGGTCCAGTGCTTTGATTTTATTGAAATCTTCTTGTATTTTGATGCAAAATAAATTAAAAAAAATAAGACAACTAATAATGAATAAGCAGCCAGTTCCAATTATTTCTTTACTATATATAGTTTTTAAAATGAACGCAAAAGGGAGACCATTTTCTGAACCTCAAGATTATACCTTTATTTTTCATAAAATGTGCTTCTGAAGTCCAATTAGGCTGAAAATAACATCCCTTGAGATACAAAAGCAACAGCATGTAACAATTTTATTGATCGAGTTTACAAACATAACATTCTCAACAGCATCAATTTATGTGCTTCAAAAAAAAAAAAAAAAAAAAAACTACCACTATTTGATTAAACAAATCCTTAGTTTTGAAAAATCATCAAGGTTCACTGCTAACTGCTTTGATTTTACTCATTATGCATTCTTGTTATGAAACATCTTCAAGAGGATGTCTTCAGATTCTTTATTAAATGTTTTAAATGTTTATTCGTTAACATTCCCAGCCTACCTCTGTGTGAGATGCTTTGCTTCTGTGGTCGAGAAGATGGATAATCATTACCCAGAGTTCTTTCGTACAGTTGCACAGATAATGGCAGCTTGTCAGAGCATCAGTTGGTCTGACCTAAAGACAATGATCATAACTTTAAAACAATAATTCAACTCTGTTACATACAAAACATCTTTCAAAATTCCAGGAGACAGTAAAAAACAATGCAAATACAAAGAAAATGTTCCTAAGTAGTGTACTGACCCCAGGACTTTGCCCAATGGGTTTCTATAGCATCCCAATGACTTGGTAGCAAAAACATGACTCTTTTTGTACCGGTATGTTTTGTATCTCCTGCAACAGAACTGGCAGAAGGCACAAGCGTCGCTGTCCATCAAAAGGGAAACACAACTAATATGCACAAGAACACAGAAATTGGACAATGGAAAAATGGTCAAAGGTGCTTTGGACTGTTGACGGATGGACAACAACACGTGTGCCTTCTGCCAGTTCTGTTCTCAATTCAACACTTATTATCTTCAAGTATTGCTAATCTTTGTTAGACAGTTTTTTGGGTCTTCCAGGGTTTGTCAATGGTGCTTCTCTATACTTGTTGATTATGCTTCGGATACCACACATTGAAAATCAATGTTTCTCCCTCAAGGTTGTTATAATAGTAGAAAATGCTAGTGGATGCTTTGAGTAAATTGCTGATGCTCATAATGCATCAGAGTAGAAAAATGCAACATGTCTAAGACTTTTGCACAGCAGTGTATGTCCCTTGTACCTTAAATGGTTAAGAATTTTAAGGACTTCCCCCTAAACTTAAATAGGTTCAGCCTATCTTCTTAATTTATACCTTGTAGGGTTGAGATTAATCTAGATCCTCTCCACTGGGCTTATATCAAAGCCACAATTTTGGTTTATGAGATATTAGTAGTTGAAATGCAGTAGCAGCCAATTGACAAGAACACATGAGCTCCATTCACAGTGATGCTAAATAACTTTTTTTTCAAATACAAATACAGGGATAGTTATTCCATCATCCATAACTTCAAAAAACAGTTGATTAAAAAAAAAAAAAAAAAAAAAAAACGCAGAAGCAAAAAAAGGACAGTACCTTGGTGTACTTGTTTATTGCAAAACCAATAAGGTCACACAGGAGATGGGTGCAGTGTTCCTCAAAGAGGCTGATATTGGTGAGGTTTTCCCCAGTTTGGTTCATGAACTGATGAGCATAAACTACTTGACCTGAAAACACCAGTCAGTGAAAACACAAGTGAAAAAAAAAAAATACAAAAAAAAAATGAAAAATGGAATTGCAACTTGGACCTAGAAAATGTTTTTAATAATTTAACAGTAAAGCAATGACTGCATACAAAGGCTGTATTTATAAACGTTACACTACAGTTGGAAGGCTTCCATGTCTATAGATATTTGTACAGTAAACTCAGTAAACTAAAAATACTATTCTATTTATCAATTCATTATCAGTATATTTAAGAGGAAAAAAACAAACCCAATAATGTTACCAAATCAGAAATTAACAACTTAGACGTTTATCAATAATGTAAGCCCCACCCACCCATTTTTTCAGCATCAATAAATATCATAATTTAAAACTGTACAGTTTAGGACACTACAGTTAGCTTAAACATGTATACACTAGAAACAAGTGAAAAGTGCACTGGGATTCACAACAGCTATGATGGCTTGACTTGAAGAGTACAGCAAGTACACATTTTACTGTAGTTACAGTAACAAAACTTACCAAGCATCTTCTCTCCCAATAAATGAAGAATTTCAAGGATTGACCAATGGATATCTAGGTGGAGGTGCAACAAGTGCCAGGATGGAGGCAACAGCTTTAAAATAACAAAACATGTGTTAATACAGAAATACAATTAAAAGTAAAATCCAATCTCTACAGCTTTCTGCACAAACTGTACAGTACAAAAAAAGAAAAAAAAAAAAATGATTCTGACTAGTCACTGAAGGAAACCAATGCATGAATGACTTGAAATACATAACACACACACATTGTACAATGGGGTGTTTCTTGCCTTTCCCTAATAGGTCATTTGATGGTGTAGCATGTTTCTATTCCTCCAGAGTTTTTCTGTAACATGGTATAAAATTTACTTTTGGTGACATTTTGAAAGAATATTCAAAATAAGAAAATGTTTGTTACAGCACTACTTGAACCAACATGCATATTGGCCTGACTAATGTCTAAATTGTAAGCAATTAACACAGTCTAGACAACATCATCTTTCAGACAAACAACTGTATCTCACCTTTCCCTGGTTCTGTATTGAGAAAGCCCCCTGGATGTTACTGGGCAGATCTCGAAGATTCCCGATGTACAGCACAGTGGCATGAAGTTCCCCCAGCAGGACTGAGGGCAGCTCGGCTTCTAGCTTCTCATAAGGATGTACTGTACTATTGTCCACACCCCTAGAAGGCTCCAAATACCTACCAGATTAAAGAAACAACTGCTTCAAGTCACCTGGTGGATGACTCATGGATGGATACAGATAAACAGGTATTATTACAAGGTTATAATAACTGGTGAGCAATTTTTTTCAATGGGCTTATCCAGTCGATAACTCCTGTAATAATTGACCGGTCATTATGGGAAACTCGTGCTCCATAACACCAGCAAAAAAATGCCCACCAGGAGATTGTAAACAAATACTGCATGGTACTGTGTGATAAATGAGAATGTAATACCTACCCTCATGGTGGCCATTAAATTCTCATATCACACACTACCCCATGCATTATTCTGCATAAAACACATGAAATACTTTTTTTGTGAACAATTAATTTATTTCATTTTCCTTTCTTTTCCCCACCCCTTGGGAAGAGGGAAATGGAGGAGACAATACAAATTAAAAAAATATCACAAGACAAATACAAAAATATTACAAGAAGATACAACAAAACTATTAAAACTAAAATATCAACTAAAGAATATATCTTTTTATCTTAATTAACTGAATAAAAGTTATCCTAGGGGGAAATGCTGTAATATGCACTTGATCTTACTCAAACAACCGTGCCTCTTTAAATCAGCAGCTGTATCCCATGCTGGCATTGTGTTAGCGATGGCTAAGTGTAGCCAAGTTGTAGATCTTTCCAAAAGAATGAAAAATTGAAAGTGTATGACATAGGGGCGTGGTCCGAGTTTAATATATTTTAGATCTCTGTGGACTTCACAAACCACAAAATATTACAGGATACTTATGCAATTACCTTGTAATGTTTATTTTAAAAACAAGCATCAGTTGAGCTTCCTGCAAAATATCAACCTTTTTTCTTAAAAGATAATCTAAGCACTGTGCTCTCTTTACAGGATGATTGCCCCCTCACAAATGTCAGGAATTAATGACAACACCAGCCATGGTCAAAAAATAGAGATAAAGATCACGGAGAACAAACGAGTAAAAAAGGCAGCACAGAGAACAAAAAAGATCCCCAACTCGGCATTCATCATATAGCAAAATCATATAGGACAGCAGCATAGCAATGACAAAAAAGCAGCAAAATAAACTGAGACGGGAGCATGGTTACAAAAATGTAAGGTGATAGAGGGAGCACAGTGCATATCAGACCAAAGTTAACATAAGTACTCCCTCTCACTCGCTGGTTCCGCTCCCCATCTACCCCTAAATCTCCAAATCTCAGCCTCCTCTTCAATACTTCCACCTCCCCAACCAACCCAACAATGTCAACGTGAACCAGATTACCCTGAAGGAACTTGCTGTGAGCCAAACCACCTCGCGAACAGGAAACCGCAAACTGAACAACCATACACAACATGCATATAACCTAGTAGCCCAAGTATTCAATGTTTAGGCAGATAATAATAATTAGAGTACAGACTGTGGAAATAAAGTGTCAAGTATCCAAATTACCAATAATGAAATGCAGCAGTATTCTTAACAGGGTTCTCAATACAACCCCCCCCCCCACCCAGACCCCACATAATGACTAGATTAATGTCAAGAAACAGCAAGTGTAAATGTGCAAACCTGATAGGTCACTGTCAATCATAAAAGGAGCAAAATGTTTCCACTTCCATACCATGAAGTTACAAAAATTAGTAATCCAGAGCAAAGTTTGTCCATCGATACCGACGTTCCATCTGGGCTAGGGAATGTGAAGCGCAGTGAGAGACAGATGCTCCCCTCTATGATTAATCTTCAAAACAGCTGGATACACCAAGAAATTGTCCACTCCCTGGGAGCGAAGCTTCGCTCTCACTTCAAAGGCCCTCCTCTTCATGGCAGTGACAGCAAACACACATAAGAGACTGATTAGCAATCGAGTCTCAGTACAGCTGCCCAAAAGCAGCATGTTTTCACTCACTCAGGGGGGGGTGTTCGGAAGTGGACAATGGGAGAGCGAGAGGAGAAAGACATTTAAAAGTAAAAGAATAGGAACAGTGAAGGCGATTGCCCAGCCTGACCTATATAAGTTTTGTTTTGTGTTCATGAATTGTTTTTGTTTGAATTTTTGTTTTTATTTTTGTATCTTTAATAAATGGCGCACATCTTGTCTTCAAATGCAGTACTACCTTGTTTGTTTTGCTTCCTGCATCTGTCCTGACGTCACCACACACGCCGTCCTGTCACAGGTGGTCATCTTAGGACTTCAGGGTTGGAAACCAATGCTAGATTTTCAGCTGAAGAAAGTGGATGGGGTCATCGCCTTCCGGAATCCCCACCAGTTTGACGTTACAGCAACGATTTCTGTCCTCAAGGACCGCCATCTTATCCTGCATAGCATCAATATGTGCGTTGCACTGATTGATTTTGTGTTTCTGTTGTCGAAGATCAGCTCTGGTGATACCCTGCCTGGCAGTTACTTGTTTCATAGAGGAAGCAATATCAAAACCCTCCTGTTTAAGAGCGTTGAGGATAGTAGCTGTTTCGGTTATATTTCGAATCACAGGCCGCAAAGCCGTGCCAATTGCTTCCTGAACTGATCCACGGAAAGTGCGTGCAACCTCTGCCAAGCAGACGTCCCAATCATCGGAGCTCAGTGACCTCTTGATATGCTTCCTCTCCTGTGTGGATTGAGGGGAAGCAACGGGTCCCTTGCGTGATGTAGCCATCCAAATATGGTAAGTGAACAATTTTTATATAAATAACCAAAAAACAATATAAAGGGCGTAAGTTGTTCAATTATAAATGAAACAGCGAAGTGGTGACAGGAGCATTATCACAAGCATTCATCCTGGTTTTGTGAATGCCACATGTAAGTGGAGAACAGCTTTAAAATGCAAGGTAAAAATGAGATGTTGACATGTTTCTACAATAACATTTTACATGAAACACCAATTAAGATATTATATAATTTTCAACATGGCCTTCACTAATAATCGTAGCATTTACACATGCCTTTAAAGACACAAATACACTAAAAAAGATTTGCATGCATTGTTGGTGATGTATAACCTCCTGTTGTCCATACTGAATGGACTCCAAATATAGGCCACCATCCTTCGAACTTACCTTGAAATAAAAACTTTCACATACAGAAGAAACGTCACACAATGATTTCTTATTTCTTCAGCCTCAAAATGAACACTGCTTGCTTGTCCTGGAGAACACAATTGAAAGTCAGTATTATTTCAAGGCCTAAAGGACTGCATGTTTACAGCATGGGTTACTTTTTCACAGCTCTTAAGACAAAAATGGAAATCTAGGCTATTTCACACAAAAAAAATGCCTACAGTAAGATCACATACAGAGGAATATAATTTATGCCATGGTAAATTTTTAGAATACCACCTGTCCATAGTAACAAATCTCAGTTTATAACAAAACACCAGCAAGACAGACTGTCAACACATATTACAACAAGCTTAGGGGTATATATACAGCAACCTGTCCATTCAACCAGTTTGAATGACAGCTCTGGGTTTAATATTGACAACCAAATGATGCAGAGGTGGAGTGCACATTAATAGTAACTAAAACTGCATCTGTTAAAATACCTTGGGTAAAAATGAAGGAAAGTTATCTAAGACAGACATTCTGAAATTATCAACTTACTTCAGCAGTGTTACCTACATAACATTCTTATTGCAAGGAAGTTCTTCCTCAAACATTCTGGTTCATGAGATGTCAGCAGCTTTTTAAATGTACTGCAATTTTGAAGATTATAGCCTTGGTTAAAATATCCTATAGGTTTTTCACATAGAAATCTGTGTTTTAGGTTTCTAGAGCTTGTAACCAATATGTTTGCAAATATTTACCAAAATCGTGTGAGCTTGACTGAATCAGGTTTTCTAATCTGTGTAACTGCTGCCTGAAAAACAGAATGAGATAATTAAGAAGAACACCATGCAACTCAAATGCATCAGCCAAGACCTTAGTGTTAGATAAAAACCTGCAAAGTGTACAAGAAACACATTGCATTACCTTTGCTATGTCTCGTGTTGACCATATAGCAGTTATATTTTTAAACATTTAGACAACTCTTTTTTTAATCAACCAGTAGTTCACCAGGAGAAATAAAGACATATGGACGAGTAGTACTTAGTTTTTTTGTTTTAACTGCGAGGGTCTACCTGCACACGTAATATTCTTATGATGCAATATGAACAAGAGGGGCCAGGGTACAATGGTACTGTGTGGTGTCTCATATACAGTAAGCTTGCATTGCACCAGCTGCAGCGAACTTAGGCGGGGTGGGGACAGTGCTCAGAAATTAAAATTCTAAGTGTCAGCGTATATTTTGTATGTTTCAAACATATTCTACCATAGCACTTCTCTTACACTGTCTTCAGGAATTTAGTACATATTTTAATGAACCACTACAACTGCTATGGATAGGTACTCCCCCCTCACAGCCCCCCTCCCCCAGATTTGGTAGTGGATTTTAATACAACAACTTTCTTTTATGTAATTTGCATTACACAAATCTAAAAATCCAATTTTTGCATTTGAGTGACATTTAATGTGCGATTTATAGTATTCACATATTGTCCACTATGCGTGAATGCCACCTGAGGAACCTTTGAAGGTTTAAAACTACCTTCGAATTCCTTGCTATTAAAATAACCTTCGAACCCGGCCCTATCAAGTAGTCACGTCTTTAGCTGTTGATTTTAATACATACATCACTACTGTACTTATACTTAAGATGCAGGCTATTGTTAAATTGCAAAAAAAAAGTTCAAAAAGTGCATCTTAAATTCGAGGGAATATGGTACTACTGAGTGAATAAAAAAACAGACCTTGGGGTAGGGAATGGGGCCCTAGTTTCTAGTTCTTACACATAGGTAGACAACAGTAGGCTTCTTCTGCCAAAAAAATATGTTGTGCAATTAATTCTTTACCTGAGTAAACCGAAGAGGAGCTTGGTAGACTCTACCAGTGCTGTTTCAGTCACCCAGGGAAAACCAAATAAGTCCACTGTGTCAGTCTCATAATCAGTAGGCGAGGGATCTAGCCTTAATAAAAGTCTATAAACATACATAAAAACAATGTTAATGTTCAATTTTTACTACTATGGTTCATAACAATTAGCCATTTGTAAATATGAATATATGTATTGGTTTTCCATTCCAATATGGACAGAGGTGTACAGTACATATTTACTGTAACTACAGTGCATATAACCTGATGTGCACATACAGGTACTGTATCGTGATTCATTTACACAGCAGTCAATTTGTAACATGTATATTCATATCTTGCTCATTACTGAATTTGTTTCCCAAGATGTGACTGCAGAGATGTAATCTCTCATTTCAAAAGTAATTCCTGCATCCACTTTAGTTTCTGAAGTATAAAATCCAGTATATTATAATAATGTATGTTTTAAGTTGCTTTGAAAAGGATGGCAAAATAAAATTAAAAAAACAAAAAACAAAAACAAAACTCTGTGCACACACATACCGCTTCAGGGATCCTCTTGCAATGTATCCATCTGGAGAAAAGAGTCTTCCCCCATCTCTGTTGTGGTCCGACACACAGCAGAATGAGGATGGCTTGGAATGGCTCAGCTCGCTCAAGCTCTCCACAATGTAGGGGGATACAGGAGGCGTGAGAGAAGGACTGAAGTCTTCATTTTCCATTTCATAAAGGAGCTAAAAGGATGACGCAATTACAGAGTCAGAATGCATCCTCAGCCATGTACAGTATGGCCCAATTATATTTACTCATCAACGGTCTTGGTAGCCCTCATAAAACAGCCAAAGGACCACAGCCCATCCCAGAAGGTAAACTACACACCTGCTGCTGTGTCCAGTTTTAACAACAGCAGCACACTTTAACAAGACTACAACACTAAAAAATGTGCGACCTACATTACATGATTGTGTAACTAACTTACACACGCAACTGTCCAAACACATTTTCTTTTTGAAAAACGTTTAACCTTTAAAACTATAACTTCTACGCACAAATAATAAATAAATAAATACATATATATACACACACACACACACACACACACACACACACACACACACATATATATATATATATATATATATATATATATATATATATATATATATATTATATATATATATAATGTATGTACACATCCGCGTTAGTACTACGTGAGACTGACAGGCATAAAGTATCGTACAAAATACAGGTTTACGTTTAATAGAATCTAGACACATTTCTTGACGAATCAAACACATCTGTCTCCAAACTTAAACCTATTCATGAATTACACTTTAATATTAGTATTTTTGTGAGGCATTATTTACCAACCTGCTACAGCAAGTTTCAATGTTTTGGTCTCCCGCGCCAGTACAATCTGACACACAACGCAGGCGCGCACTCAGGCCTCCAGCCAACCCCTTTCCTTTGATTGGTGTAAAGTTGTACTGGCTGTGCCTCCAGCCGCTGCGCAGGGGTTTCTACAGTTGTCAGTCAGCAGTAGGGCAAGTAAGGGACTGTCACTAAACACATTTGTTTTTTAATTAACATTTTTAAAAGTATACAACGCAGCTGAAATACAGTATTTAAATAATACGAAGATTCCATTAATAGTGTTATGTTACTGTTAATATTGCAAAATTATATTGTCTGTCTTGTGTAGTTGTACTTTGTTTTGAAACTTTACACGTGTCCTAAGCTACCCGTTTTGTCGGCGCCATCCTGTACGTTTAGTTTCGCCAGAATGTCCATATTACCATATAATATTTTCGTTTTTTGTTTTTTTTATAAACATTAAAAGAAATCACAGAAAGTCCACAAAAAAAGCTACGATGGCAATTACTGGTATCAGTTATGGACCGTGATTATAATTATTCATGTTTTAGTTAAATTAAATACATCTATCATCTACATGGTAAATTATATAAAACATTGTATCCACACAAGACATACCTGTTAACGAATACTGTAAATTGTAAGACGCCCTTTAATTACGCGGTACAGATAAAAACACAGTGCATTAAAAAGAAAAAACCTGTGCTATGAAACAATTGCATGAAAAGCACGTCCTCTCTTTTAAGAGCCTGACTGAGTGTTTGTTCCTGTCTAATTAAAAAAAAAAAAAAAAAAAAAACAGTACATCACAGTTAAATAATTATGCAGATATATCTGCACTGTTAGCTTCCTTCTCTGGTGCATTGTGTCTGCATTCAATATACTAACGTCCCGGCTTTCACAAAAAAATCTGGACACAAATAAAAAGGCATGCAAACAGCTGTCGCATGCCCAAGTGATGTTATTAGTATCAGCGCGTTTGTAATGCTACACATTATTATTATTATTATTATTATTATTATTATTATTATTATTATTATTATTATTATTATGTCTTGTAGCTAGCTTGGCAAGTCTGTGTCGGTCATCCAGCAACATTGTGCCGAAGCCTGGAGTTTGTATGTTTTTATTTAATTTATTGCCTGTGTGTGATGCAAAACTGGAAAAAAAGAAGAGAGAAATGTTTTAAAATGAATATATTGGTCATGACAGCAGTTTACAATAAACACTGTAGGGCATCAACGTTTCTGTGCAGAATCAGCTGGAATCATTTTACTGGTTAAACAAATCAATTTACGAAACGACAAACATGGATGCAAAGGTAAGTGACTTCATCATGTAGCACTACTATTCAGAATTACTTGTTATACAGTGTGTACTATATGTATTATAATACTTGCATGAAGATACAACTGTGACATTTAGAGTTAACCCTTTCATCTCTGGGACTGCCATAACAACATATCATTTAATATGTTTTATTTTATTTTATTAAAATGCATAATGATTTATGCATTAAGGCTGTATATAATTGCTATACCGTGTTTTCTACAACAGTGTTAAACGATTATAATTGTTCCTTAGATTTTAAATGCCTTTCTGTGAATTAAAATAATAATAAAAAAAAAAAAACCCAAACAATAACTTTGCTGCATTGATACAAACACAGTTTAATTGTTGTTATTATAGAATGCATTCCTGTGGTATTTTTTTTCTTGTGTTAATTGAGTTAAACAATGGCAGTGCATATTACAAATTCTAATTTCACATTGTAGTACTGCCAGTTCACTCAGTTTGTGAATTATTCTCATCTTTAATTTGCCCATTTAATGACAGTGTTCTGTAATCAGGGTGCAGAGACTGCTTTCCATGCATTATGTATGATGTTCAAGAAGACTTAAATGCAGGACATTCTGGAGCTCATAGAGTGATTCAGTAATTAGTTTCCCACAAGGCAGTAGTTAGATGTTAAACTACTGGAACACATATTTCACACAAACTATATGGTGTGAATAATGACATCTTATCCCCTAGGTGACCTTAGAAGCCATACAAAACTGTTGTGTTTTATTATATCCCTTTTTAATGAGCCAAACTCTGATGAAACAGGATACAAAAAGGAATCTGTTGCCAGCCATGGTTGTACATACAGTAAAGTTGTTGAACGTTTTTGATTGGCTGTGAGAATCTTTCTAAGATGTTTATGAACACCTGCACTGTCACCCCAGTACTTTGTTACAAAGTAGCTACTAGCCAATGCAACAGGGCAGAGACTGGATACAAACTGGCGACCCTGCACACTACAAGTGAGCGCCTCAACCACAGTGCAAAAGCTAGGCTTGTGAGAATTCGTGGTTTTAGAGCTTTTAACCTCAACTCATCTGACTTACAGGGGGGGTAATTCGTAACAGCAGTGCATCACACCACACTACCGTTACACTCTTCCCCACTTTAACTTGAGCGATCAGCTGCAGCTAATCTATGAGATCTGATTCACAGCACCAGTGTAACAGGCCAGAGGCTGGGCATGAACCAGCGACTCCATGCACCGCAAGCAAGCACCTTAACCACAATGCAAAAGAGCCAGGCTCGTCTCTATTCATGGTTTTAGAGCTTTTAACCTCAATTAATGACTAATAACCAACAGGGGACAGAATATGTAAAAGCAGTGAGTGAAAAATAAACTAATACACTACAAGTTAATACACAAGGTGTATTTTACACCTAGAAAGCTCAGTATAATGGGGATAAGGGACTCTGACGTTGTGTTGGCAATGAAACCAACAGATTGGTATATTTATACATATGATATGGACATGTCCAAAACTGGTGAGATACTGGTCTCTGGTAGTCGATTCTTTGTCTAGAATTACTGGAAATCTAGTACTATTGGACCCAAAGATTTTGAACTATTTTAGTGGCAACACATGGGACAAATCTTAGAAACAATATCAATAGGATACATGACTGCAAAACGTCTCATTGCCATCAACTGGAAGGACAGTGACAAAATTAATGGAGAGAAATGGCTTTGCTTATATTTGGAGATGCTAATGCTGGAAAATTGTCTTGTAATTTGTCTGAAGCATATCATAAACAGCAAATTTGGAAGAAAATTATAAAGGACACTCCAGTCTGTCCTATGCTGGATCTTGGAAACTCAAGTCAACAGGTTACTTAAACCACTGCCTCAGAATTTTATTTATTTATTTATTTGTTTGTTTGTTTGTTTATGTACTTGTTACTCAGACTTGCTTAACCTATGTGTCTGTGCCTACTTGTTATTTTTTCAAACTAAACCAATAATAAAAAAATATGTTTGAAAAAAAAAAATCTATAACAGGAGCTTATCACACAACACTGCCCAGTACACTAATAAACTTTTCTTGTTAGCATATTACGTGATTATGTCGAATATAGAGTGTTGTTCTAGTTGCGACTCCCTTTGAAGTGACTTGGGTCTACCATGACCTCCCTGTGCAAAGAAAAAAAGCCCATAGTATTAGGCCATTGTAAAATAGTAAAAATAGAGGGAGCAGTCTTATTGGCTAATAAGTGTTCCGAGCTGTGCCGATGTCACCATATTAGCGCAACTTGGCACTTGAAGTGCTATTCTGCTTGCTTCACTTGACTTGAGACATCTTTCTTTTTTTTTTTAAACTATATGAACTTAATTTAGATATTTTATTTCACTGTACTGGGGGGAAACAATTGTATAGTCTAAATGGTATTTGGTATTGCAATAGTGTAAATTGACCCAGGTGTAATGACCCAGAAGCAAAACACACAACAAACTAGCATGGCAGTGACATTCTTCCCTACCCAAGTCTGTTTCCACTTAATTTCTAACTGTCTACTTTGGATCTGGTTCTTTGGTTCACTTAAAATATTGCTAGGGTTAACTTTGCCAACTCATATTAACTCACCTTGTTTGTTTATGTGCAATATGGAAGATAAATCAGTTTGGGTGTGCAATCCAGACAAATGTGCTTATTCCAAGTTCTTTTGCACTGAAGTGTGAGGTAAATTCAAGCAGAACCTATTTTTTTTTTCCAAACATACTGAACAGTATTCACTAGCAAAACAACCACATGAAAAGGTCCAAAAACACATAATTGATGACAATGAACACATGGTTTAAAAGTCACTTGTGTTAACTGGGTGTTTAGAAATAATAAACTCTATAAATTCAAAGACAAACCAGCAATTTTACAATTTTCTATGTAGTCTTTGTTTAAACATTTTACCACTGCATACAATGTAATTGTTGATAATATCTAAGCAATAGCACCTTTATGGAGTTTATGAATGCATGTTTCATCAGTTTCAGAAAAAGAAGTAAAGCTGTGATATACAAATATTGCACTACTGTTTCCATGTAAAGACACTGAGAAGTTAAGGAATGAAGAGAAGGAATTCAATGTTTTCAAGACTTTATCAATGAAAAAAAGCTGAAAATGATTTTAAGCTTCACATTTTTGGGATACTTTACCTATAGAACTTTCATTTTATAGTAAAAATGTGATCCATTAAAATTCTAAAAAGCTTCCTTGTTGCTCTTTAGAACCATCCCATTTTTGTGTTACTGTCTCGGTAATTTAGCAGTGAAATAAGTGGAGTTTGGAATATGCTCTGAGCCTTGGTGCTCTTTTCAGAAGGGTTTCCATGTGGAGCACCTAGTATCAGCTATTTTGTGGTGTGTTCAGAAAACCCTAGTTCAGAAAGACTTCATGTTTCCTCAGTTGTCAGGCCATCCACAAGCTTTGTGACTATATTGCAGTGAGAGCTGAATTTACAAAATAAACTAGTGTAGGTCAGTGATTCTCAAACTTTGTTGGGACCCCCTTTAAAGAACAGCTCGGTGCAGCTATCCTAATGAATGCATTCTTCTTCTTGTTTTGTATTTACTGTCATTTTCAGTTTTAGTCGAATTAACTTTTTAACTGCACCTCTCTAGAGCTCTCATAAAAAGAATTACAGTGCTACCCCGCTATAGTGCGGTTGTCGGGGTCCATAATTAAGAGACCGCGTTAGTTGTGTTTCGCCTTATAACGAATATTGGCATTTTTGCTGCTGAAATGATTTACAATGCCCACAAACATATGGTGGAAGATGAAGAAAGGAAACACACACAATTTTCAGGTTTATTGGGATGATTATTCCTGGCACCTGTTAGCCTGGGCCCCACCAAAAACAACAAACAGTCTTGCACTCTTACAGCAGCACATTCACACAGTCTCACTTGGCCCTGTCTGCGCTGATGTGGGCACCGCCCTGTATGCTTTCATAGCCCCGCCTCCCTGTTTATGTTCCTGCAGATACCAAGCAAATCAAGAAGAGACTAATTCATTGTTTTTAGCGCAGCACATTTTTCGCCTAGATCAGGGCTCTTTGGAATCAATCTTATCAAGAAAAGAACTTAGTTTTTCTTAATCTTTTAACAACCCACGCAATGTAGATTCTGCAACATTTATATCTTTTGAAACTGCTGCTTCAAGACGGGTCACACAATGAGTCAGTGGCTGATCTGGGAGTTGGGGACCAGGGACCTGCTGGTTACAAGCCTGTTTCTTTAACTACTGGACCATACAGCCTCCTTTAAGTGTGTGTGTGTGTGTGTGTGTGTGCGTGCGTGCGTGCGTGCGTGTGTGTGTGTCTTTTTTTTCAGGTGTTGTTGCACTTCCTTGGTCTTCTCAGCCAGTAGCATACTTTGTCGCTGAGGTGAAATGAGGCAGTAACAGACTTCTTAAGAGTAAGGCCTGGAAACTTTCCATAACATAGCATCACATATCTTGATTTTTCATATTTTCTACAGCATTGGTTTCCTTCAAAATGCATACTTGTGTCCCATGTAGCAAAGGAAAGTGCACAGCCTGCTAATTTATATAATTATTAGCTATGCACTTAAAATTCCACGATTTTATCCGCTGAGTATTAACTTATTCTCAGATTTTTTAGATCATATTCTCATGTGCTTATTGCTTGCCAATTGCTTTCTGTACAGTCGGCCATATATAAGAATTCATAATTCATATATATATATATATATATATATATATATATATATATATATATATATATATATATATATATATTGTAAGGTACCAGGGAGGGGGTTAAAATCCTTCCCTGCTGAAAACCTTGTGAGAATGCACATTTGGGTTTAATTGTTTAATTGTTTAGTAATTCCCTGCACCTGGTGGTAGTTGTAAATTAGAGCCAGGTGCAGGGTATTTAAGAGAGACAGGCAGTTTGTTCAGGGCTGCTGTGCATAGGGAGACAGAAGGTGTGGTCTGCTTCCAAGCAGTCAAGGTAAAGTGCTGTGTTAAACCTTGTGAGTTGTGTTTGGGTTACAGGTAAACAGCTTAGCTGTCCTGGTTGAGTTAGCTTCCAGACTGTATAATTAGTGCTCCAAGAAGGAGCTAGGTGTTTGTTTGTTTTGTTTATTTGATTGGTGTTTATTAAAAGTGCGCGTCAGCACTTAAATCAATAACATTTCTGTGTCCTGGGTCTACTTTGAAAGGGGCAATGAACGTGAAAAGTGAAAGGATAGTTTACAATATATATATACAGTGCCTTGAAAAAGTATTCAGCCCCCATTCCTTTCTTCACATTTAAGATCTCACAACCAAGGATTTTGATGAATTAGATTGGGAATTTTTATTTGTTAATCACACATTCTTCTTCACAGAGTCCCCCCCAAAAAGAAAGAAAAGAGTAAACAATAAAATAATGAAAATTAAAAAAACTGAAATGTCATAATTTTTTAAGTATTCATCCCTCTGGGTCAATACTTGGTTGAACCACCTCTGGCAGCTATTACAGCCAGTAGTCATTTCAGATAAGTCTCTATTAACTTTGCACACTGTGATGGAACAATATTTGCCCATTCCTCGTTGCAAAATTTCTCAAGCTGTGTCAAGTTAGTTCTGGAATGGTGATGGACAGCAATTTTCAGGTAGCATCCCCATAACATGATATATATATATATATACAGTGCCTTGCAAAAGTATTCAGACCCCTGACCAATTCTCTCATATTAGTGAATTAAAGATGGTACATTGAAATTTCGTTCTGTTTGATTTTTATTTTTAAACACTAAAACTCAGAATCAATTATTGTAAGGTGACATTGGTTTTATGTTGGGAAATATTTGTAAGAAAAATAAAAAACTGAAATATCTTGCTTGCATAAGTATTCAATCCCCCCCACATCACTTCAGAGCCAATAGCATTAAAGTATACTTGTGTTGTGATGGAAGTTGGAAGTTGTTTTATCAGTCCTGAATTATAGATGGGAGCAGTGTAGTCTAACTTAATCCTCCCCCCTGTAAGAATAGAGAAGTACACTACTATTTTGTTCCTAATCTCGTTGTAGTCAAAAAGTAGAAAGTAAGGTATATGTTGTGTGTCCATTAGGATCTACAAAACAAAACAAAAACTAAAAATATAAAATCTGTCTTAAATACTATTTAGAAGAGAAAATTTGGCAAGATCATGCAACAGTCAATTGACACAGGGGTTGTACCGACAGACTGAAAATTTCCAAATGTAATACCGATCCACAAAAAGGGAAACTAAACTGAACCAGGTAAGCACAGATCAATAAGCCTGACTTCTATTATATGCAAACTTATGGAAACTATAATAAGATTCAAAATGGAAAATGACCTATATGGTAACAGTATCCTGGGAGACAATCAACATGGTTTTAGGAAAGGGAGATCATGTCTGACTAACCTGCTTGATTTTTTTGAGGATGCAACATCGATAATGGATAACTGCAAAGCATATGACATGATTTATTTAGATTTCCAGAAAGCTTTTGACAAAATCACGCATAAAAGATTAATTCTCAAACTGAACGCAGTTGGGATTCAAGGAAACACATGTACATCGATTAGGGAGTGGTTAACATGTAGAAAACAAAAAGTACTGATTAGAGGAGAAACCTCAGAATGGAGTGTGGTAATCAGTGGAGTAACACAGGGATCAGTATTAGGTCCTCTGCTATTCCTAATCTACATTAATGATTTAGATTCTAGTATAGTAAGCAAACTTGTTAAATTTGCAGACAACACAAAAATAGGAGGAGTGGCAAACACTGTTGCAGCAGCAAAGGTCATTCAAAATATTCTAGACAAGATTCAGAACTGGGCAGACACATGGCAAATGACTTTTAATAGAGAAAAGTGTAAGGTACTGCACGCAGAAAATAAAAATGTGCATTATAAATATAATGTGGGAGATACTGAAATTGGAGAAGGAATCTATGAAAAAGACTTTTGTTGACTAAGAAATGTCTTCATCTAGACAATGTGGGGAAGCTATAAAAAAGGCCAACAAGATGCTCGGATACATTGTGAAAAGTGTTGAATGTAAATCAAGGGAAGTAATGTTAAAACCGTACAATGCATTAGTAAGACCTCATCTTGAATATTGGGTTCAGTTCTGGTCACTTCGCTACAAAAAGGATATTGCTACTCTAGAAACAGTGCAAATAAGATTGACCAGAATTATTCTAGGTTTAAAAGGCACGTCATATGCAGACAGACTAAAATAATTGAATCTGTTCAGTCTTGAACAAAGAAGACTACACAGCGACCTAATTCAAGCATTCAGAATTCTAAAAGGTATTGACAGTGTCGACCCAAGGGACTTTTTTGACCTGAAAAAAGAAACAAGCACCAGGGGTCACAAATGGAGACTAGACAAAGGGGCATTCAGAACAGAAAATAGGAGGCACTTTTTTACAGAGAATTGTGAGGGTCTGGAACCAACTCCCCAGTAATGTTGTTGAAGCCGACACCCTGGAATCCCTCAAGAATCTGCTTGATCAGATTCTGGGATCAATAAGCTACTAACAACCAAACGAGCAAGATGGGGCGAATGACCTCCTGTCATTTGTAAACTTTCTTATGTTCTTATTTACTGTATTTAATATGTATATGTTCATGTGTGGTAGCATGCTGGCTTTGAGATGAAAAGTGCTGTCAACATACAGGCATCTCCAAAATTATTGGCACCCTTGATAAAGATGAGCAAAACAGGCTGTATAAAAATAAACAACACAGGTAATGAGCTATATTTTATGCTCAATTGTTTTTCTCAAAAAAATTATTGGCTAAAGATTCTTATAAATAAAATAAATTAAATTTGCATTAACATTCTACTTTTTTAAGCACATCTCAGCCTTATGGAACTGTATTGTGGCCTTCCATGGCTTCCTGTTTCACTGGGATATAAAAATGAGGTAACACTATCATCATCTATCACCATGGGGAAAGGTAAAGAACTCACAAACGGTTGAGACAAATGGTTGTTGACCTTCATAAATCAGACAATGGGTAGAAAAAAAATAGCTAAAAACCTAAACTTACCACTTACCACTATTAGGGCAATAATTAAGAAGTTCAAAACCAGTGGAACAGTGGTAAATCTGCATGTGCCCCCATGCACAGTGAGGAAGATGGTTCGCGAGGCAAAGTAGAATCCAAGGGCCACAGCTGGAGAATTACAGAACTTGGTTGCATCTTGGGGTCACCAAGTCTCCAAATCTACAATTAGACGCCAACTCCATGCCAATAGCCTATTTGGAAGGGTTGCCAGAAAAAAGCCTTTATTGAGAGCAACCAACAAATTTAAGCACCTGGAGTTTTTTAAACGGCAGTGGCTCTTCGATTGAAACCAGGATGCTATGGTCAGATGAGATGAAAATAGAGCTCTTTGGCCACACACCAGCGATGGATTTGGCGTTGAAGAATGCGTATGCAAAAAAGAACCTCATACCTACTGTAAAATATGGTGCTGGATCTTTGATGTTATGGGGCTGTTTTGCTTCCACTGGTTCTGGGGGCCCTTGTTAAGGTCAACGGCATCATGAACTTTACCAAGTACCAGGACATTTTGTCCAAAAACCTGGTTTTCTCTGCCAGGAGGCTGAAACTTGGCCACAAATGGATCTTCCAGCAAGACAATGACCCCAGGGAGGGCTGAAACTGTGGCCACAAATGGATCTTCGCAGCAGACAATGACCCCAAGCACACATCAAAATCCATAAGAAATGGTTTAACTGACCACAAAATCAACATTTCTCAATGGCCATCTCAGTCTCCTCATCGGGTGGGGGGGGGGGGGTGGGGGGGGGGTGCACAAAGTACTGAAAACAAGGGTGCCAATAATTGTGACACTTAATTTTTCTGGAAATACATGTATAATTTGAGAAATGTGTAATTTTGGTTGATTCCCTTGTATCATTAATAAAGTACAATATATTCAACATGTTGGAAATTTACAATATAGCTCATTACCTGTGTTGTTTATTTTATATATCCTTTTTTGATCATCTTGATCAAAGGTGCCCATAATTTTGGAGGAGCCTGTATATATATTTTAAAACCATATTTTTTTACCTGACCAAGTTTCCATCTGCACTGACTTGAAAGGTATTTGACATTGGTCCCCATTATTTTCCATCAGCAGCAAATCCAGATCAAATTGATTTCATTGAAGACTGCAAGCTGGCAGAACTTACATTGATGGAAGACATTACTTAATGAGCATCCAATGCAAAGAACTACAAAAAAAAACAAAAAATAAAGGCAGGAAAGAGCGCTGTGAATGACTTATATTTTCAGGGAACTATTTGAGGTAGGTGAATTAATTAATAAATGTATATCATACAAAAATGTGATACATACATGTACACTTACAGGCAGTCTTTGACATTTGTGTAAAGCATGGTTGCAGATTGGATTGTAGACTATAAATGGACATTGTTTAGTATTGGAATGATATGAGGTCATGTTTTACATGATGATTTTCATGGTGAAGAAGATGACGTGGCATTAGTTTCTTTTTAGGTATTTTGTGTCTACAACTTTCCCCTTTTCTGTATTTTTCTGTCCTAGTCCAGTTTAATAATGTCTTTCACACAACAAGCTATTTACCCATGTTGGAAATGGCCATGAAGTATATTTCAGAAATTGTACAAGTGTGTTATGAATGCAAAAGAACATCTTGATAGCATAATAGCCTGCTGTGATCATAATGACATATAAAGAATAAGACATGAATCTCGGAATAATAGTTATCTTGTCCAGTTCCAAGGCTCCTGTTTAAAGTGATTTTTCAGAAATGTAATAGCATTTTTTCCCTACATCTAAAAACAGCATGCTTTTACGAGCATTCTGCAAACTATCAAACAATGAAGATTAAAGGGATATTTCATCTACTGTTTCCTAGTATTTTATTTCTATTTAATATCCTATTATACAATATGAGTTATCGATCATTTTCGATTGTTGTTTTTTTTGGATCATTATTTACCAGTCTTAGTAACTTTTCAAAGACCTGATGCTCATTTCTAGAACCACCTCAGGTTACATTTTTTCAGAAGCGCATTCCAGTGCTTTAAAAAAGACAGTGGTTAGTAAGCTGGGTAAACAATAATCAAAACAAAAACAACAATAAGACTACCTTTAAATGGATTAAACAAGACTGCATTTAAAAAGGATATATAATCTACGTTATATAAATCTATGGTACTTAGTTTCTCAGCTGTTTAATTTCATAGTACCACTCTACTGTTGCATCCTCTTTGTTCAATATTTACCATGCTTACTAGTTCTGAGGTAGGGATGCATATTAGTGTAGCACCGTGCATTGAAACACAGAGTTAGAAGCACTGTGCTCTGAAGTGTTCTTTTAAAGAGACTAAACTTTTCGGGGGGAGGTGAAACACTGTTAAGACCTACAATTCAAACAATATGTTTTTCCTTTATCTTTGACACCATAGTACGATAAAATGAATAGATGTCTTGTTAGAGTCACAAAGGTTAAATCACTCAATTCGGTCAACTACCAAAATGAGTTTATTAGAAATTGAAAACTGATTCTGAAGTACACAGCCATATTCCACTACATCTCTCATTCTCCAAATGCTGCTTATGTGAATATATCCATATCACAGATAGCTTGGTGGTGATGTCAGACCAAGAAGTAAACAGACACGCTTATGTGCATATTTATTGTAAATAAAAGTTTTTTAACACAAAACAAGCACAGAGTAAAACAAAAGGCATGATGGCCAAAACAAACAGACAGTGATAAACACAGAAACAAGTAACATGCTGGTTTAAAGCCAGCACGAGTAACAATTGTTATTGATGTCTTTCACTTATGCTCCTCTTCTGGAGAAAACCCAACCCTGATTGAAAGGTTCCTGCCTCTTTTATGCAGCTGGGCCTGAGCTTGATTGTTTGTCAATCATTCAATCAGACTCAGACACATTCTACTCGTTAATTGATTTGGCAGGGAAGGCAATTAACCCATCCCTACAGATCTTGAGCAACAGTTCAAAATAACATACATTTAAATAACAACAAGGCAACACAAATATAAAATAAACAAAATACGCACAGGCCTGTGATGTACCTCACCACAATCCACCAATAATATAAACCAATTTTTGCCAAAAGCATTTTAGCATGCAGGAATGGAATGGATGTGGGAAATCTAAAGGGTTTGTTTTGCATACTGATAAAAGTGAAGACATCTTTTGTTAAACTGAGTCAGTCTATCTGAATAAGGCAAACAGATCTGAGCAGGTAATTGTAACAGATCAGGGCAGATTGGTGCTACCATCCAATGTGGCTGTCACCGGAGCTGCCATTTGTGCTGCAGACAACTTGTAGCCAAATGAGTGGAGTCTAGTTAAGAAAAGAGGGGACACATAATAGGGATTTATACTGATTGATCTAATTTTTAAACTATATTATTATTGTAAAGCTGGAAATATGTATTGTTGCTCAATATACAAATACATTTTATAAGATCATAAATATCTGCTATTGGCATTGTAGCTATACCAGTTTGCCGAATAAAAAATAACACAATACCTACTTTCAAGCATGGAGGTGGTAATATCCTATGTTTGTTTTTTCTAATGGCACCGGATATTTAGTTCCAATGCATTGTAAAATGGCTTCCATAGCATACCAAAAGATATCAGTCAATCATCTAAAACCCTCTGCTACAAAACTTGTTTTAAAGCGCAATTTGGACGTTCCAACATGACAATGAGCCAAAGCACACATCAGAATCTATTTCAAAATGGTTAAAGAAGAACAGTATCAAGGTTCTGGAATGGCCGAGTCAAAGTCCTGATCTGAATCCGATTGAGAATCTTTGGTATGAGTTGAAGAAGGCTGTGCACGAGAGAAGTCCTCGGAATTTGAATGAACTGGAACAATTTGCATTGAAGAACAGTAAATTAATTAGTAAATTAGTAAAGAATAATGCCAAAAGCTCACTGACAAATATCTTAATCGTTTAAAAGAGGTTATTATTGCTAAAGGTGCCTCAACTAGCTATTAATTTCAATGTCCTTGTCAGGGTATGAATACTTTTGAATTAGCATTTTTGGAGTTTTGCAAAAAAATTCTGAAATAAATAATTGTAGAAATAATAAATCTATTTCTTACTTACTTTTTTTCCTCATCCACTAAAGCAAAACTTTTGCTACCAAAAATTTGTCCTATAAATATTTGTTTTCGAGAAGTTTCTAGAAATTGTAAAAAATGATAAACTTTTGACCACTTGAACACTTTGGGGACTGAAGTATGTTATTCATCATGATTTATTAATTTATTGAAATTACCATCTCCTCTATTAGCAGATTAAATTTCACCTTCAGTTTCTTCTTATTGAGGCTTGTATTTAAGATGGTATATACAGTGTATGCATTTTATTAACACTCTGGTTTAATTTATTGTTTGTATTTATTTTTTTCTAAAAGCAGGTTAATTGAATCCCCTCCCTATGATATCCTTTATAAATGTTTCCCCTAGTAAAAATCTTGGTACTGAGGGTGCATGTCATTCTTGGAACTAAAACCATAGGAAATTGAATTTTAAAAAGTCCTTAGTTTAGCCAAAGCATTGAACCATTTACACATTCTACATGTTATTTGTTTTTTAGTTGTCCTTTATGCAAACTGACTTTAAGTTGCTTTTTTAAGGCAGTTGGTAGTTTACAGCATGTTGGTCTTATTAGAGAGTACATTTAACAGGGATTTGGGACTGCAGGTGGTGGCCTTAATACTGACTGCAGGGGAGATGGTCTTAATATTGAAGGTGACTTTACATTGCTGTTAATAGGAGTGTAAAAATGTGACCTTAATTGTGAGATGGCATTTAAACTGATGTGGCCTTTAAGCAAGATTTTACAGTAGTTTAAATTAAGGAAATGTTGTGGAGCAGCATGATCAATAATAATATAGACTGAAACAACAATTACAAATGAGAACACATATAATAAGATATTAAACAGAGACGAAAACTCAGTATCCCTTTTTAAAATATGTATACATACATATACAGTATAAAATGTAGCATGCCATGGAAATGGCAGATTTTGTCTCATCTGTCAGAGAGATGAAGAGGTGTCTGTTATTGCTGCTTTTGGGATCCATTAGGTTGCGATACCTACTAGTCTCCATCAGAGAGCAGGCCAGCACCAAATCCCACCCATTCTATGCAGTGGAAATGGGGGGAGACATCCATGCAGCAAGCGCTTTGGCCAAACAACACGGCTTGCACTTCATTTCAAAGGTCAGTGCATTTTTAAACTTGGTTTATATTAATATGCCTGTGATTTTCATTTTTTTCTAAATCAGTTTACTGAGTATCCTTTATAGACAGAAATATGAAAGTGCTGACTTTCATTTCCATTTGGGCTTTTATCAAATTACAACATTCTGTTCAGCATTTCTGAATATTTCATATATGATCGGAAGGTAATTCAAATAAATAAATAAATAAAATAATACACTATATTCTATGGAATTCTGGTGAAAAAGGACACTTTTAATTCAATATTTTTTTATGAAGCATGGACGTGTGAAGACTGCATGAGTTCAATTACTTTTTAATGATTGTTTTTGCTATGCACTTTCATGTCAAATCAAAAATATATTACAGTAATGTCTATGTGTAAATACGTATGACGTTTCAAAATTCTGGTTTATCACAATGGATTCCTGAACAGTAACTGGGTCAGTCTAAAAGAAAAAAAAAAAAAAAAGTAAAATTCTAAACAATATTGAACGATTCTGGTAGGTGGGACTAGGCCCTAGACTTTCCCTTACACAACACTTCTCTCCTTCTCGTGTCTTTCTCTGGCACAGAACAGTGTTTTCTTTCTCTTCTTTCTTGTGCTCTCCCTGTTGCTACCTGTGCTCAGTCTGTTTAAGAATCCATGCCCTACACCACCCAAGAGTGGAGGACCCCCAGTCCATCCCAGACAGACCAGTCTTACTATCCATGAAAGTAGGGACTTGATTTAGGCCTTGTCCTCACTACATAACCAATCTCAAGAACCATACTAAAAAACGTTTTAATTAATCCAGCTCAAAGCTTCCATGCTAAAGTACCGTTTCCTGTTTAATGTGTACACACACTATTAAATTAGTTTTGTTAAGGTTCCTAGCAGCACAATGAACAGTGGAAATTAATAGGATAGTATCCCACCATGCACTATATTTTATTTTAAAATAACATGTTATGCCCCATATTAACCGAGGTCCATATTGCTAGAAAATAAATAAAACAAATATTTTGGAAAAAATAAATGCAAACACAAATGGGACATTTTTGGGTGTTATTTTTTATTTGGATTTTTAAGTTTGATTCTCTTTCATAATTAAACTCAGAAAAAGCTATTAATTATAAAACAATCTTTGCTTTTACCTAATTCTGGTCCCCTTAATTTTATTTCAAACAGAGCTGACAAATGACGTGCATTGTTCATCCCTGATCCTACTTTTAACTCGCATTTCATTTTTGCAGTCGCCTAATTTAACACTGTGCTTTTGTTATTTTCCCCATCAGTTTAACAGAGATGTCTGGACAGATTTTTTTTTTAAACCATAAAAATGAATACCTAGTGTGGAGTTTACACTTCAGGCACCTATTCTGAGTATTTCGCCAAACGTATCACAAAGCATTTTGGGATATTGGAGGATACACAAAAAATGTAGTTTGGTAATACAGGGTGTTACAGTATCAACACTTCTGACTACGTGATGCAATCTAATTTAGAACCGAACTCGAGACTACCCCCTGAGGTGGTCTCGAGTCCGATTCTCGAGTATGGTCTTAAACGCTGTGTAGTGTAGACGCCATATTTAGCACTTTTAAGCCGGTTTGAAGGCAACTAATATGGTTTAAAGGCATAGTGTGCACAGAGCCTTAGCAAAAGGCATAGTTATTAATACACTTCCCTTATAATAGTTTACCCTGATAAATTTGCCTGGCACTGCACTAGGCTATGTCCATACATATGCAAAGGATTTACTGTGCTTTTACGTTCAGCCATGGCCAAACTAACCTTTTACTATTGTGAAAGGGTAACGTCTCTGGCAAGGCTGATTACTGACAGGAGGGAGACTCAGAGACAGAGAGCTTCAGTTAAAGCATGGGGGGGCGTTAATTTACACAAATACAAACAAAACAAGAACAAAATAAACAAGGCACAGCCATTCCTCTGGAAACCCAACCATGTCCTTGTGGTAAACCTCCATGAAGCGGGGTCTTCATATGGGCACTGTTCTCCATGGTGCCCTGTAGCAGGGCCTGGCACATTGGGAAATTAGTGTTGGTGTAACTTGTATGAGGAAATGGGTTTATTGTGTGTGCATTTTGGAGTTGTTTTGTTTGATCAATTGATTGTTTACAGACGGGTGCTCAATTGAGACTTGCTGCCAGCTAGACTTGGTTGAGAGGAAGGGCAGCAAGTGATTGGCTGTGCCAGTCCTCAATCAGCAGGTGGGTGGGTCTTGACTGAGTGTCTGTTAGCATAAAAACATCCGGTTGGGTTCACTCTGGCAGACTGCAATGCCATGCTACAGAGAGGGGCGCTGCGAACTCAGGAGGACAGTGTCACGGTACTTGTGAAGGCAGTGCCCAGCCAAGGCCATATGAAGAAGTGGGAGTTATCGTATGAATACTGGCTCATAAGTAGGTTAGTTTAGGGGCTATTGATCCCAAGTAACGTATAGCGAGGGTTACGTAGTGTAGCTGGTTCCTGGAGCGGGACGCCTCGTTTATAAGGTTAGCGCTCGCCCTGTGTGACACCTTTGATTTGTAGTTTTTGGACTTTTATTTTGCCTTTTGTACCGCCTGCTGTATGTGTCCTCTGTGCGCTACCATCGCTGGTAGTGTCACATGACCCATTTGTTTACTTTCGTTCTTTTGTGTTAATAAGTCCCGCGCGTCTGAGTGACGTTTCAACTACAACTCCCATGTCTCTCTGTCTTGCCTATCAGTGGTTACCCACACATGAGACACGAGTACCTTGTCACATGCCCCAAAAGTGCACAAGCATCACAGACTGGATTCCCCTTCTGTCTCCAACTGGCGTTGCTGGTTATGCCAGTCTTCTATTTTTCTTTTTAATTTTTTTTTAACTGCTGTTCTGTTCTGTCTCAAGGGGGCATGGCAAGGCTGGTTACCAGCAGGAGGAACTAAATAAACAAGGTACAGGGACCCACAATTCTAAATAATAAATCTTTATTAAATAATTTTTTTTTTAAAAATTAAAAATAAAAAAAAAACACACAACCAAACAGAACACTATTAACAGACAGGTCTACCTCCCTGTCACACTGTATATTACAGTAAGGACAAAGCCTTGTACTTTTAACTTTCTGCTAACTGTTTGGTGTAAATTATTTATTTTATTTTTTTTAGAAGGGTATTATAATGCCTTATTTATTTATTTATTATTTACATAAGAAAAGTCAGAAACAACATGAGGCTGTTTGGCCCTCAATTATCTCCTGGTTCCTAACAGCTGATTGTCTAGTCTATTCTTAAAGTTCTTCAGCAGCAACAGATTTACTTGATAACTCATTTATACCCTTAATCCACTCAATTGCCATTGTATGTATGTATGTTTGTATTTATTTTGCTTGTTTACATGTACACAATGCAAAAGGTGGCTTGTATTCCTGTTTCATAGTCTGTAGCACTGCTACACAATTAGTTACATGTAACTGTTTTACCTTGTGCCACAAAGCAGACTTGTGTTATACAATTGGTAAAGACGATCTCATTAAGCTAAGTCTATCTGCATGTCGCAAAGCATGCAGTTCTTGTGCTATTTGTTTTTAGCTCTGAGTTACTTGCTGCTTCTGTTTTCTGAATTGGCAGTGGGTGTTTGTATTCCAGTTGTACTTTTCAAATTATAAGAACACAGAATAGTTCGTCTTTCACATTTTATTAGTGTAGACAAGAACAGGATGGCCCCAGACAGACCTGGATGGGCCTTCATAGTTTATAAGATCATTAACTGACAAGTGAGACACCGCATATCCTCATTTAGACAGAGCCTTGATGCAATATCATATTCCCTCACTTTTCTATTAAGATAATGTAAATGTTGACAGACACACAGACAGAGCATCCCATACTGTTGCGTCAGAGACCACTTTGACTGATGGGGCTTTTCATTTCTCTTAGAGAGTGAAGTCAGTTTTTTTTTTTTTTTCCAGTTTTTTATTTTTTTTTTTTTTTTTTTTTTTTTTTGCAGTCTCCTGAACTGTCTATAGGCTTCAGTGTTCACAATAGGGCTGTCTTTAAAGGGATAGCATCTATATTACCTGAATCTTTTATTTCCTACCTGTTCAATGTCTTCCTGTATGTGTCCTCTATCGATCATTATTGTTGTTTCTGGTCAGATCGTTATTTACCATGCTTCCTGCAAAAATGCATTTTTTTCAGTCATGTCTTGGTGGTTGAAAGATCACATAGTTACATGGTTTGGCAGTGTTCAGTCCTTAGGAGTCTCCAGACAAGTCCTAAGCCAGGTAAAGACAGATACAGAGAAAAATGATAATAACTCAATATTGGAGGATCAGAACCTGGAACCACTGTACTGAAAATACTAATGAAAAATTGCCAGCTTCTTATTCTGCTGTAGTAATTGTCTTGTTGAAGTCAGGGGGTGGAGGTGCGTTGTTCTCACATTTTATTTTTAGGTTGCTTTCTGGTTGGGTGCTTGAGTATGCTAAAGAAGGAACCAAAGAAGACATTTCAGTGTTCTACAGAGGACGTGTGTCCTGCAGACAATTAAATCCCAAGGTCAAACAATTTACAGAGAATTACTTTTCTAACATCTTCAGAAATGCCTGCTTACACATCTTTAATTTTAAATGATACTGATATTCCAGTTCTCCCCAAAGGTTAATGCAGACTAAATCCAGCTGTGACCTGACACGATGCAACAGCACGCTTCCTAATTATCCTCTGGGTAGTCATTTACTTGAAACCATTAAAGTCGGGCTAGAGAGATGATTTAGATGTCTCAAAAAAGTTATCCTTTTTTAAGGAAAGTAGGGATTAAAAATAAACGTGAATCTTATCAAATGTTAACCGTTTGCCATAATGGCAGAAAACTGTTAATCTCTCAGTGTTTCTGATGTGTTAAATTGCTGACTGGTTCATTTTACCTGTCGCCCAGAGCTGATGCTAAATATCAGTGACATGAATGTCTTTCAAAAAGTTAAACACAATAAAAATGTGTCAATGAGAATTTTTTTTATTTGTGTCAAATAATATACGGAAACTACCATTGACAATTTAGGCTACATTATTAGAGGTCATAATGGCTGACCCATTTTGAAGTGGCCTCTGAATTGAATTGAAGCCCCTTTGTTCATTTTTTCGATGGCTAAGAGAGTTGTTTAGGAATGCAATAATATTCTTTAACTATACAATTTTGGCAGTGAAATAACTATTGTTATGTAGGATGGTTACCGATTGCAATTGTTGTGCACAAGAGATTTATTTTTATTTTTATTATATTTTTTATTTCTTTCTTTCATTGAGTCATGCTGATATAAACATCTGTGTGCATACAATGTGTATATTAAGTTAATAACTAAAGTTTGGGGGAAGGGTCAGACACCAATCACCGCGTCACCATTTTCAATCATTCAATTCGCACATAAGCAAATCAAGATATATATTCTCTTCATTTAACTCTTATTTGTGTCTCGATTTCATCGTACCTGCACGCATCAGTGAGAATTGCCATTTCCCTGGAGCCGAGATCCCTTCAACCAACTCAACCAGCTCCTCCTGTGACTGATTTATCAACACATGACAACTTTGAACGATGGTGTTTACTACTCCAAACTTCTCTGCTCGGATATCTGCTTCTTCAGCGCCATCACCTTATCCCTTGTCTTTCCTCCGTCGCCCAGCACAACAACCGGATCGCTCTCCTGTCTGCTGCAGCTCCCGCTTGGCCACTCGTTCCTCTGCAACCCGTGACATAAGAGACTGGACGATCCCCAGGCTTCAGCATTATCGCTATAGCAACAACATCCCTTCAAATCTGCAGCAAAGGATAATTTGTTTAATATTTTTCTCTCCACTCTACAGAATCCTTCCCATCTCAGGCTTTATGACAACAGAAAAGATTGTCGCCCCGCACCCACTGCCCCAACTCCACAAAGCTCTGCTTCTACATCCAGGAGACGCCGAAGGTGGGACCTTCATAACACCAGTAAATCTACGGCTCATTCAGCAGTTTCTAATCCAGAGACTGTTTCATAGTCAGGAGCGGCTGCTCCTGCGATTTATCCTGGGGTTTCAGCACAGGCCACTGTTGTCCAACAAACCCCCCCTGTACCTCCAACTGTAACCTTTCAGTTAGCCCCCCACTGCAGGCATCCAGCAGGTCCCTGCAGTGACCTCTTCTGCCACTGTTAGTGTCCAGCGAGCCTCAATAGTGGTCCCTTTTCTGTCAAATACTTTTCTTGCTTCTGCCTTTCCAGCTGCAGGCTTTCAACAAGGCCCTGCAGCTGCCTTATATTTCTTACCTGAAATAGCTGCCCAACAGGGCCCTGCTTTTCTGTTCTCTCTTCCATCCTTCCCAACGGTCCAGCAGGCCCCTGCTTCCTTTTCTTTCTCAAGTTTGCAGCAAGTGCCTACATTTATTATCTCTAAGTTGGGTTCTCAGCAAGCCCTGTCAGTAGATTCTGTGTTCCCACCTGAGCCGGGCCTAGCTCTCTTTTCCTTTTATTTCCCCACAGCTATGGGTGTCCAACAGGCCCCCATAGCCGCTTCCTCCTCCTACCCCACCTTCTCAGCTGGCACCCCCCAAGTTCCCCCAGCGCTCCAGTTTTTTGATAACCATCTTTTATTCCTCCTTCCGCAATGTCAGGTTTTTCCTTAAAAAATGCTGTGGCCCTGCCTCCTCCTGGAAATGCCCTGATCTACACTCCCAAACCTGTGTCCCTTTGCCTACATAACCAGATGTTAGTAGGTTCGGATATTAACTTAGTTTCCCTACTCACTAACACATTAGATTCTGTCAGTACCAGGATGGTTCAGTGTGGCAACCTCTTGGTTACACTTAAAACTTCTGACCCCCACTTATTCAAAACACTCACCATTTCTGAGTTCATTTTAGCTGTCAGCCATTTCAGGGACATCATTTGGGAATTCTATCCTGACTGCCAACATGAGCTGGATGATTATTTGTCCATCATTTTAGATATGTCAATTTAGACTCGAAGGTTCCCATTTTTTCGAATACCACAAAGCCTCCTCTGCCAAAGCCGCTGCCCGTCTCCAACAATGGAACCAGAGGATCTACTGGGGTGCCCTGGACCAATACCGTTTTTTCACAGGTTTCCAGCTCCTAGCATGCTCTGCATGCAGTTCCACTGCTCACCCCACCATTTCCTGCTCCCTTATCGACCCTCCATCCCGTTCCCTCATGTCCCTCTCTCACAATCCTCCTCATTCTTTCATCCCCTCCAGATCAACACTACATTCTCCAGAGGCCATCAGATTTGTAACAATTTCAATGAAGGAATCTGGCCTAATCTGCCTGTAACTTCCTTCACATATGCAGTCACTGCAGGGAAGCCCATTCCCAATTAGTTTGTCCCCACAAGCCCAAAAATCAGCTCAAATTAAAAAAAAAACAAAACACTGCTAATGTTCCAAAATGACTGTTAAAATTTCTGTCCACCCCTATTAACATCCACACCCTAGCTGCAGAACTACATAAGCACCCCTCCCTTCTTTTCTATTTTACTTAATTAATGGTCTTACTAAAGCATTTTCTACTGGTCTCTTGTCTTTCCCTTGCTCTTCCACTTTTTGCAAAAATCTCTAATCTGCCACCTTAGACCCCCGACTCTGTTGATAAATTACTAAAGAAAGAATTAGGCAACCATTTCATGATAGGTCCCTTTCCACTTTTCCCATTAACCCCATAGGGTTACAATAAGTACTCAGACAAAAAGAGACTGATAATCCCAATAACTCCACCACCCTTAGCATCAATAGGTTAATCCCTCACAAAGATTTCTCCCTGCAATATGCAACAATCAACCACACCATATATTTAATCAAAATTGCTGGTAAAAATGCATGGTTGGCTGAAGCCGATATATCAAATGCATTTAAAATTATGCCCATTGATCGCGCGCTCTGGTACCTCTTCGGAGTACAGTGGCCTTCCAAATTTTGCTTTTCTGTTCGCCTGACATTTGGCTGCAGGAGCAGCCCCAAGATATTTGATACCCTGTCAGAAGCCCTGTGCTGCATCCTTCTTAACAACTACTGCATTCCTTTCCTGATGATTTTCTTCTCATTAATTTTCCCCACACCCCACCCCTGCCACCCTGCCCAGAACATAACAAATCTCAAATCATTATTTTCAAATCTCAGCATCCCCGTAGCACCAGAAAAGACCTTGGGTCCTCTCACTTCCATCGAATTTGTAGGTATCACCCAGAATTTTCAATCTTTTTCAGCTTCGCTCCCCCAAGAAAAAATAGATTGTATCATATTTATTAGTTCCACTTTTCCTTCTGGTTGCCCTCCTGCCAAACATGATATTCTATCCCTGCTAGGCCATTTGAACTACACCATGAGAATAATTCTTCAAAGGAGAGCTTTCATCGCCTACCTTCTTCTCCTGATCCCTTCTGTTGATTCCCTTAGCAACATCATATTCCTCGATTCTTTTTGCCGCTAGGAACTGTGGGAGCTCCTACTAAAAGAATGGAATGGGATTACATTATTTTATGATGACTGTCTCCTGCTGCCCGAAGACATTCAACTCTTCAAAGATGCAGTTCCCCTCTCGGTTTTGGAGGATACTACAAAGGAAAATGGTTTTCTGCTCCATAGCCCGAAGAATTCAGCACCATTCTTACACCCAATCAGTTCTCGTCATTAGACGAGATGTATCCGGTCGCTGTAGTCGCATTCCTTTAGGGGTCTTCCTGGGCCCCAAAATCCATTTGTATTCACTCAGATAATTTAGCTACAGTCCACATTATTAACAAAGGTCATTCATCCTCCCACCATATAATGAAAATATTCAGAAGGATTACCTGGTTATCTTTAGTCATTAATTCATTCTCAGAGCTCAACACATTCCCAGCCACCTAAATGTAATTGCTAATTCTCTTTCTCGTTTTCAAATACAGAGATTCAGAGCACTAGCACCCAAAGCTGACCTCCTGCCAACTCAGATTCCTCCCTTTTCAGAGCTGATATTCCTGTGAGACATCCTTTGCATTCCCTGGTTCTACAGGCACAAGAAACAGCTCTTCTCTGGATCACTCCCTGCTCACTGCAAACGTACTGGTCATCTTGGAATTGCTTTAACAAATGTCATTCTACATTCCCTTTCCTTCATTTTCAATGCCCGTAGTATCATCCTTTATTATGTCCCTTAAAAACAGAGTTATAAGAGTTTCCTCCGTCAAAGTTTCAATTTCCGGTATCCAGTTTTTACGGTTAGGTTTTTGGTCCTCAGGTGCTTACCAAGTTTACATTAGAACAAACATTACAGATCCTAAAAATGCTCTTACTAAGATGTACTCAAGTCTTAGTAGCCTGCCTGGAGGAAGGGCAACTGGATTAGCCATAGATTCCCAAAGGTTTATTTGTGGGTTTTGTTTTCCTCTCCTGCGAGCGGACGATCCTTGTAGGTCTATTCCTTCAAGTGGGCTATCCTTTTCTACTTGGCATTGAGAACTGCTTATTCTTTTGGGGGGTTCTTGTCCATATGGCCAGGCAGTAAGTCCTCAAGTTAAATTAGGTTTGATGCCAAATGAATGTTTATAATCAATGTTATTCTGTATTGTCAGTCCTTGCACACTCTGCATTCTTTAATAAATATTTGGTATCTAAATTGGTGTTTGTCCCAAACTACTGAATTTAGACTTTAGAGACTGATCCTGCTGTAATTAACCTGAAGATTTTTTTAATGACCTGTGTGGTCAGGTGCAGTGAATGAAGCAGGTCCACACAATCTTTCTCCCAAAATAGTGCTTGTTTTAATGATAACAATAACAAAATTAATAACAAAACACCACAAATATGTCCACCTTTACCAGCAATGGTATTGGGGGATACGCAGCGGTTCTTCTTAGTTAAAAATAAAAAGTAAACAAAAACGGGACTTTGTCCGTCCCCACATTCTCTGTGCATGCAGTGCTCTTGGTGCTGAGAAGCGTGGTGCATTGAGTGGTGCGGTGCGGTGCGGAGCTGTGCTGTGCTGTGCAGTGCAGTGCAGTGCAGGGACGTGCTCTGTGTTTTACCGGTCCGCGGCTCGCTCCTCCTCTGCAACACAAAACACACGTAATCCCAAAAACAAAGCAATACAGGCTCCGGCTGTCTATTTTCATTATCAGCGTAAACGGAGGTTTTGACGTAGCTGCTCCCCTTTGTATCCAGCAAACTCCTCCCCGCAGTCACCGCATTGCCATGGTTTCCCTAATAGAGGGCTGTCCTGCAGCAGACTGCAATGGAATCGTCCTGAGTACTTGCAGCTACGCGCCCCTCCAAATATGGTCACCTTCCGGTTTCCACCTACCACAGAGGTGGCAGCTCCAGGAGGCAGCTTACCTTCCCCCTTACACAGCGCCCTTTCTAATCGGGAGGGAAATTTACAGCATCGATCCTTTCTCTCTCTATCACACCTGCTAATTCTGTTTTGATATGCATCGTATGTGCCAGGGACTGTTCTGAATTTGCTATTATAGGCAAAACGTCCCATTTTGTTAAAATTTTTTCACTGTAAATAACAAATGACAAAATAGCAAGCTCTTGACTATATTAGTAAACTGTTAAGCAGATGACATATTTGGAGCCTCATTCCCCATGTAGCTATACTTTCCTTGTGTGTTGCTCGAAATGCCAGAATGTTTTGCTATTTAATAAGGGATAGTTTTCTCAGTGCATGCTGAATTACAGTACTCTGTATACAGATGTGCACATGCATGTATTCAGGTGTGTTTGATAGCTTTTGCGAAGTCTATATAATTCATTTTTTGCTTCTTGCTTTTGAATAATAAAGTCCTCTCAATGTCTCGATTTATAGTTGATCATTACTGGTCCGATATGCCATTGGGAAATTGGTTGCTCAAGGAATATAAGAATGAGTCTGGGAAACATAAGTGCATCACTTAATTTAGTAAATGCATGTAAAATAAGCCATGTGATGCAATTATCAGACCACACAGTTCAGAAACGTAGTTGAGCCATGCTGAGCCAGCAGTGTCATCTGTTGAGTGGCACTTGTCCTTGGGAACCATTAAATTCACCTTGTCCTTGGAACTCTCTGACCCCAGTGAATTGACTTAACTGGTGACACGACCTTTCTTTTCTTTTTCTTTTTTTTTTTCTTTTTTTTTTTTTTTTTTTATATGATATGTTGTTGTCTTAGTCATTCAGGTTTAGCTCTCTACCCGAGGCCCAGTTTATTTATTATAACACATTGTATTTTCATCAGGAAAAATCAGTAGTACTGTATATAACTTTAATGATATTTTCTAACAGCAGATTAGGCCTACAATCAATTTCTTTTTTGGCAGTATGCCTCATTAGTCAGTAACTAATATGTATGGCTTACAGTAAATAAATAAATACATTTACAAAAATAGTATTACAATACAGGATTACAAAAAGGTCAGAACATAAAAGGCCGTATTTTCAAAGCATAACCCCATTTGTTATTCACCTTTTGAAGAAAAAAAAAAACAGAGTTAATGACAGACTCCTGATTAGCACTAGTCTTGGACTACTTTACCTAAATAACATTAGTTATTCCAAGATTGGTGATAATCAGGGTATGTGAAACCAGCCATTTGAAAAGATGTCAACTAATTATTGCATTATAATTGTATTTGATGTATTCATATAAACATAGTACTTGGTATACAGATGCTTTGTATATACAGTACAGTTGTAGTCTGTAAATATACATATTGTACAATCATGTGGTACAAATATACATACATGCATATGTACAGTACTGTATATACATGCATAGATACATAATGTATGAACTGGTAATGTCATATTGGATACAGGAAGTATGGTAAGCTATCCATTACGTATTCTAAACGTTTTTATATTAAACGAACGTGAATTTACTGTGATGAATGGGCACATGTTTAAGAGTGTGAGGGACATTTTCTTAACATTAGAAAGAGTGCATCCTGAAGTGGGAGCAAGAAGGGGTTGAAGGTCTATATTTTAGTATCAGTAAGCAAAGCATGCAGTGTTCTTAATTGCAAGCCTAAGATGTATAAGTTTGGAGTGCAATGATGAAGAGAAAAATGAAGGTGATGGAAAATAAACGATTAGCGCTCTTGTTTCAGCTCTTGTTTAATCGCCTAAAGGCACCAGTCTCTTGGAACAGGTTCCTTCTGATGGTATTGGCTAAATTGGGTTTGTGAGCTGCATGTAGTTTAATACAAAATCAAGTGCAATTATGGGCATGGTTCATGATGGAGATGATGATGATTATTATTATTATTATTATTATTATATTATTATTATTATTATTAGTATTATTAATATATGATAATAATAATAATAATAATAATAATAATATATAATAATAATAATAATAATAGTACTACTAATAATAATCACATATTTATGTATTTATTTTCTCATACTCTGCAGAGATTGCATTATAATTATGACACCACTGTTCTGACTCTATAACTTGGCTTGCTCCTTTTTCAATGTTTATTTTTCAAGGGCTCACAAAATATCGTAATAAATCACTCACCTTTTAGAGTAACATATTTATTTTTGATCTGACACAGGTTCTTTATTGAACGATCATGAAACCTGTTAGTGTGAAATGTTGCAGGGGGTTTTGCTACTAAATGCAATTATACCCGACACTTTCCTGTTGTTGACTTTGGCAGTATCTCCACTCCATTCAATCACATTGTGTTGTCAGCTTAGCTGGTCAGAAACGACTCATAAACTGAAAGTGGAAAGAAAATGGTGTATGATTAATAGGTTTGATGATGTTCGAATGAAGAACCCCAGTCAAATACCTTATTTATTCTAAAAGGTGTGCAATTTATTATGTTTTTTTGAGCCCCTGAAAAATAAACATCAAAAAGGAGAAGCCTACTTATAATGAAAAACAAATTGAACAACAATTCATTTTTTTACATTTTATGCAATATTAGAATTAAATATTTGTACACTGTTTTTTAAAAGAGGTGATATGAATGGTAGAACCACAATTAAAATGAAGAGATTGTTATTGTGATAAAGAAAAGGGTATTGTTTTATTATATTACCAAAACTCCAAGGGAAAAAACTAGTACATTAAGTTCAATATTAAAAATCATAAAATGTCACATCAAATATAAAACATTTTCAAATCAATGGCGTTTATTTATTCACTATACAACCATTTACTGTGGTACTGCATATCATAATAGTAAAGTAAAACTAAAATGAAATACTAAAATACATTTTTAATCAGAACTTGTGGTTAGAGCTTAGGGTCCTGTGACACTTCATCCCTTTTCTTTGAAACCACAATCTAGTTAGCAGTCTCTGTATGAATCCCCTCAATCATTGCACAATGTGCCATCTTATCTGCTTTATGCAGGATAAATATGCGTTTTTCAGATGCAAAATTAGTCATAATGCATTCTCCGTACAGGTACAAAAACAATAGACGTGTAGAGTTCCATGATTGACTGTTGTAAACAAGCACATTCCTCAGGCAATTGTGTGGTGCAAGACCACTAGCACACTGCTTGTAATTAATGAATATATGATATGCCTTTTTCACAGCTTTTGGGAGCCAGGCCAGCTATTTTACAGTTATGCATTGTTTTAAGGTATAAAGCATTTCTTTTACTGGATGCAACACAGGGTTTGGACTTGTTAAATCAGATATTGGTGTGTAAGGTTTCAAAGACATAGTTGCAAGCAAGCTTTGCTGACACGGTTAACACCACAGTAATATAAATAGCTTTTGATGCAATTTTCTGTTTTTCTTTTTTTTTTCCTCTTATGTCTCTTTAACTTGTCAAAAACATCAAATTTGTATTATGTTTAGCAGAGCAGTATGATTCTCTGAAACATACATAGGGTTTTAAATGGTTGTATAATCTGTTGGTTAAAAAAATGTTTATAACATCTAACAGAGTGCTCCAGGTCAAAGCGGCTGGTGTGAAACCCATCTTATATCTTAAAATACCCTATGCAACATAAGGATAATTAAACCATGTAAAGCAGCTCATTGTAATGTGACATCCAGTCAGGGGCTTATTCAATGAAAGCAATCCCTGGCAATGTTTTGAAATTGCATAGACAGTTCTGCTTGAAGTAACGGTTCAATGCTTGCCTGCTGTACCCTGAGCCCCTCAAGAGCATTATGTTCATCTCATGAGGCTGTCTTGGGTGAGCACCATTTTAAGCAATTCAAAATGAATAGGAGGTTCCAGTTGGCTTGCAAAGAGTTAAATATAAAGTAAACATCATTTTATCACCCTGTTGCCTTTAAATTTTTAGTTTCTTAAAACTAAAAAGCTTAGATTAAACCATGACAACACTTTAGTATTTTTGGGCTAAGATTTTTTGTTTCATTTTGACTGCACGTGTTATCAAAGTGTTTGTCCTTATATTCTTTTCAGATACATTAAGTGCCAACAGTAAAGGGTATACTTCTCTTCTAGAAATGTTAAGTGCTTATTTTTAGTATTACATTAGTACTGCTGTTAATGGATTGTCCTTCTGCTGTTTACATGTGGACATGTTTTTTTTTTTTTCTCTAGATGCAGATACAGAGCATTTTTAACACATCTGGAAAACGATAAACTAAGGTTACGCCTATTTACAAGTGAACCCTTGCATTTTAAATATTGGAAACTGTGAACTTTCCTATATCCTGTACTGCTTTGGTTACAGTAGCACTGAGATTGAACCAAAATGGGCAAAAATGTAGAACAAAAAAATCTTGCTTTTAAGCTGCCAGGCTGTATGGCTATAGACAGATATGATATATTGCAGGAAAGTACACAAGTTGGCCGTGTGATAGATTAAACCACTTTGTAGGAAAATTACTTAGAGCCAGTCACCACCCCCAAATGTAAGGCTTTAATAAAATTCTCTTCAATATTAAAACTGAAGAAGGTGGTGGTGGGGGGTGGGCAGAGGCTTCAGACACAGTAACTATTTCGGCACTAGTCTTGAATGCTGCATCTTTCTATTGTTTGTATTGTGATGGATATCTGCAATTAACTGGTAGACCTCCCTTTCTCTCTCTGATGAAAACATTACAATTCTGTGTGTGTGATTTGTTTGCTCTGTTAGATGTGTTTATCTTTCTGTGTGGTCCTTTTTCCTTTTCCATCCCTGCCTCTCTTCTTGTTACACTGCGCTGGATAAATGCTGCAAAACTGGCAGGAGAAGTAGCTAGAAGTTCAGAGGCCACGGATTTGTCTCAGAAGGAGGTATTTTTCAGAGTTCATTGCTTGCCGCATTTCAAAGAGCTTATCGTCTGGCTGACAGCACTAGGTTGTGCTTTCAGCTGGCCCCTTGGTGGCACTGTGTTGCTAAGGCAGCTAATGCGGGCTGGACCGTTTTGTATATGGGCCTGCTCATGACTGGAAAATTATGATACTTGAACAACAGAACTCTTCATTTATAAAGCCGATGCCTCCTCATCCCCTCCTCCCAAAAAAGGAGTCCAAAAAACACACCACAGACACACTACTGGTTTACAAATTGCTGTGCCAAAACATTACTTCAACAGGAAGAATGTTTTTTAACTTGTGTTACACTACATACATTACAGTAGTTTATTTTTTTACAATGATTATTTTTTATTTCAGCTTTATTTATATAAATAAAAATATACTTTGAACCTGTAAAATCGACCATATATATATATATATATATATATATATATATATATATATATATATATATATATATATATATATGTCGTATTAGCGAAATTGCTAATGAGCTTGCCTGAATGTAAATTTTTTGGTTTTGTAATGTTTTTGTGTAAAAAATAAAACAAAACAAAACAGCTAAACCATGATACATATTGAAACAAGTTTTTTTTGTTTATGTATTATTTATGAAACACTTTTATTTTTTTGAAGTACAAAGGAAGTTGTTTTTCACCATCACATGCATGTTAGAGAGGCAAAATATTCAGACACCTCACCACATTACTGTGCCCACAAATATCTAGACGGACACCTGCAAAGCTGACCCATGTCCTCCAGGGGCTGGTAACTTGCCGACATCTGCTGTTCAGCTTATGCTAAACTCGTGGGTGCTTGTGGGTGCTACGGAGAACTTCTGCCATGAGGAGGGGAGGGGGTGCTTATGAGGAGAAAATAATTGGGGCTATGATATTTGGCAGAATTGAACCAAACTTTCTGAGTCAAATACCGGTATATGTTTTAAGGAGTTTCTTGTGTAGTGATATGTTTGAGACGTAACTGGATGTTTGATTGAATATTCTAATTAAAATAACGCGGGTTGTAAAGCAACGCTGTATTTATTGAGCTAACTCTTGGTGATAATAATAATGACAAGTACAGTTTCACACTTCGATTTTGACACATCATGTAAGTTGCAGCTGTCAGATGATATAAACTAGAATCAAAGAGGTTAACGTAACTGAATGTGAAGATTGGGTTTTAAACAGCTTCCATTCTTGACACAATGACTCAGACATAATTGAGTGGTGTCATAGTCTGTTTTCACTGGAAATGAAGATCAAAGCGGAATTAAGCCTGGCTTGTTTATTGCAAAATGTAATGTACATGAGCCTACAGCAGTTGCCCTTTTTTTCTGAGAGGCAGTTCTTACAAAGATAGGCAATGGAGGGCCTTGATTTGTGATTAAATGCTGTATGAAATCAGACCCAGCAAATAATATGGCATCTGGATATTACTCTTTTACAGTATCTGTCTGTATAGCTTGATGTCTGTATATGTAATTTCTTATTCCAACAAATTACTCTCATGTGAATGTTTCTTTCTGCTTTGTCAGATGAAAATACAAATATATAATAGGATTGTGGTTATAGGGATTTTAACCTCATCTCATCTCACCAGCAAGAGACAAAATCTGTAATGGCAGCCCTGTACACATGCATTGGTTTCCAGCGAAGTCGGGCAGCTATACATGAAATTGAAGTAGGTGGAATGTGACGCTGCAGCCTTGTGGTCACCTGGTTCTACACAAATCTGTAATTACACTGGAATCTGAGATAGGCATTTCTACCATGTAATTAAAAAATGAATAAAACAAATGTACTGTATTCATTTATACAGATAGATGTAAGACACGTGGTTTGCTTTGCTAGCTTTTGTGATATAAAGTACGTGGGTGCTGAAACACCTGACATGGAAATGCAGCCTTCTATGTACCATAAGGTGTACTTTATTATAGGAAATTCTGTAGTTGTATCTGCTATGTCACATTCATATTACATTTGTATAACACTCATAGTCTCACCTATCTAAACTGCATGGAAACCCTGCCAAAGTATTTTCATTGTTGCAGCTTTTTCCTGAATTTGATATTGAAGACGTTTGTGTTTGTTAAATTTAGGTAATAATAATAATAATAATAATAATAATAATAATAATAATAATAATAATAATAATAATAATATAATATTTATCCTTCTGTAATCATACGACTAATAAATTGAAAACAACATATATGTTCAAAAATAAATTGGTTGTAGAGTTTTTCAGAATACAGAATTGTACTGCGGAGCATCACTGTGCCAAACATCCCTTTCATTGTAGATTTCACACAGGTGTGCAATTGAACCTTAAGCCAAGTTCTGGTCTATTCAACCTCCCCAAGAAGGTTTCCATAGAAGAAAACTAAGATAAAAAGAGATAAATATTTAACTTCTTTGCTTCTGGGCCTCTTCAAAGCATCAAGGAGACCGTGCACAGAAAGGAGCTGTCATTAAAAAAAATCATGTTCTTGACCTAGGTGAACTCCAGTGCTACGGCTCATCATGGGATCCTCTGGCAGCATGCAAGTCTTCCCATTGTTTCACCTCAAAGACAGAGCTCTGTCTAGTGTGAGCTGATCATTATCACCAAAGGAGGTGTGTGTCTGTGTATTGTGTATTGGTCTCCAAACCACCTTCTGTGCACCTTTTTACAAAGGAGAACTTTACTGTGTTATATATAGGTTGTATGTTTTATATGAGTTGGTCAATATACCTAGGTTATTTTACTGTATATAGTATACAATGGAGTTTTAGGATGGTGTGCAAGAGCCATGTGTTATACAGCAGAGGGCTCAGTCAAGTGTGTTCTACATTATACAAATGATGCATGTTGTATTTGAGGAATTATGGTAGCGCTATTTTCTACCTCCCTGCGTTTTAAGTTTTACATCTCGGAGAGAATATTTCTCCTTAAATATAATCCTGTGCTTTAATGAACTTTTTATTATCATTTGTAATGTATTAACCACGAAAATAAAGATATTCTTAGGTAAGGACTGCCGCAAGCAGTATAGATGCAGTATATAAGCAGAATGACTGGGGTAGTGTGTCATTTGACTATTTTATCCCATGTGGTTGCTCTCTAAACAATCCATTCAAATTTGCAGCGGTATCCCTAAATAATGAATCTACTACCAGTGCAGAATGACTGGGTAGAACATGCATTTTGTTTGACCCTCGAGATTAGGTTTCTGCTCTGGTGATTGCCACGCCTCATTGGGGATTCATATTTTGTACAACTGGTAATAAATATCCCACTGCATTTGTGCAGTTAGAGGGTAGTTTGTAAAAAGCATCAGATATGAGTTCATGGAAATGTAGTTTGCTAACTTTTATGTACAATTCTCTAGCTGTTCCTAAGAGTATTGCCCTATACCCCATTTCGTGATGTTAGATTGATTGGTCTTCTGTGCACCACTGACTGACTATAATTTACATGTTCTTTGCCTTATTGCCTGTTTAAAAAATATCCAGTGGTTGATGACTTTTTCAATTATTTGCACTTCCAAATGCAGGTGCTCATGTGTGTGGTAGCTTTCAGTTCAAGTTCAAAGAGTGATAACCAAGGTTTTACAATGTCTCTTGTTCGCATTAGCAGGACTTTTTTATTGCCACACTTGCAAAAGAAAATCTGTATTTCCTTCTTCCTGGAACTTCATCACTTCATCTGGTAAAGGTTCATTTACAGGGTCTTGCCAAAGCTCATGGCCCATATTTTTCAAATACAAAACTTTTTTCGCTGGTTTATAGCGTGTCTTTTTAAAATGGTGGGGGGGATCCAGAAAATGTGACGCTTGCTGTAATATTGCTAGGTTGCTACAATTAAAACTGTAATCCCAGTTGGAATTGTAGAGGTTAAAAAGCATGTAAATGTGTAGTACAACCCAATAATATCATAGTGAACTTTGTAGTTATGCTACTAAAGCATGTTCTTTATCATGCTTTCACTGTGCTTTCATTCTGCTTAAGTTATGATTAGGTGTGTCCCAGAGTCCGAGCACAAATGAATAGCCATAAGGAGCATCACCATTTTTTAATTGATATTAAAAGAGAAAAAAACAACTAGTGTATCATTTTTTTTTAATATATTTTTGTGTAGGGTCTTCTTTTTGTCTCTCAAGAACAGCCATTTTGTGTGTCTGATCTGCGAAATGCTGGTCACATGGGTGGTGTGTAGTATATTTGTGTTTGTTACATTTTAAAGGCATTTACTGTTGATAGCACAGCTATGTTTTTTTTTTTTTTTAAATAGATTAAAAAAAACGTTTAGCACTTCAAAACAACGTTTATTCAATGCAGAACTTTCAATGCAGAACTTTCCACCTTCTATGTGAGCTTGCTTATTGACACTGATGGCGGGTTAAATAAGAACAGCCATACACTGTATGGCCACTTTGAAATCAGGGCCAGAGATGCATATTAATAACACTTCCGGTTTCAGCCACATTCACTTCTGTTGACATCATCTGAGTAAATTCTGAGTATGAGTATTCAGACAAATATTGGTTTTCAAGTACTGGGTTCTGTGCACAGCCCTACTCATGATATTGCTGTAACACTGAAGGCAATTATAAAGGAAAGGTGAGATATGGTGAAACATTGCTTGAAATGTACAGAGCAACATCCAGCCTTTGCTGTATCTGTGTTGTCTGTATAGCAGTAATATATCCTTCAAGTTAGTCCCAATTGTTTTTGATGTTTTTTTTTTTTTTATTTTTCATTTATAATGGGTCGTAGATCAGCTGGAATTACATTTCTCAAATTTAACTCAGGATATTGAAATTAATGGTAGTAGTGACAAGAAACAAAAGGTGACAGGAGGCAGTATGATCTGAATACAATCTTTCTCCTGATGAACATTCCTTAGTAAAAGTTGATAAATGTCTACCACCATTGATTGACAGTAAAATCCATGCTAATGTCTCCAAAAGCCAGATTGGACACTGGACTAAAGTGGTAACTCTTAATTTGATGATTTATTGAGGAGTTTGCAAATACTCATACTTTCGGAGCAATTCCCTTTAAGATGTTTTTTTTTTTTGTCGGCAGGTATTAAATGAAACCAAACAAGCCCATCAAGTGTTGATTTCACAACAAGAAAGTCTGCCTTTCTTTTGTGTCTAAAATTGGGTACCAATCGATGACAATTAACTTCCTCATTGAGTGATTTAAAAGCTGCTTGGAAGTGAATTGTCCTTTCACACAGAGTGCTGACATTTTTTACTGCCATGCCAAAGCCATAAACTGACAATAAAAAGAGCTTGTAGAACTAGCATATGCACCTTGCTGCACTTGCATACTGGGGAAAGTATTCCTTTGTCGAAGACTACTTACTATTGCAAAATGAAATGCAGAGGTGGTACATTTCTAATGAAACGAGCAAAGTGAAATCAAAAGGATAAAAGGTAAGACAAATAATCGCTTAATATAGTTTAGTTATTTTGATTGTGACAGGTTCTTTATTAAATCACTGTGAGGTTGATATTGATTGGTGCTCAATAATTGTGTACACAAGGACAGTTGAGGGAATGCTTTGTTTTGTGTTGAGTGATTAACACGTTTTTATCCATTTAACTAATCCTTACCAATTTAAGGGCAATGATGTCAACCAGTGGCACCTGCCAATAGCTTTACAAGTCAGTCAAATGTATACCTACTTTTCTTTGCAGTCTGGACTATGGTTTGAGTTTACCTCCTCCTTCCCAACTTCCACCTTATTTTTGGCCTTATCCGGGAGATAGGCATTTGGACGGAGGCAGCACCAAGTGCCACTAAAATTCCTTTTACCCCCATTCAAATGTATTTCATTCAATGAGTAATAAGTAAAGCTGCTGCAGTGAAATGATCTCCTGAAGACTGTCTCCTCAGTACCACTGTTAGCTTTGTATAGATTGTTATTCCAGTCAACTGTGACACAGTTTAGAGACCCAGGCTTGCACCTTTAATTAGATCTGCTCCCCGTTTAAAGGCTGCCCTGACCTTTTTAACATCCCCCACGAAAAGTGTATTAACACAGCCCTTTAGTAACGCAAAAGGAATAAAAGACAACAAAAAAAAAGTTTTTTTTCTTCCCCCATTTGGCTAACATTATACCTTTAAAAGATAAAAAAAAAAAAGAAAAAACACGTCTATTGAGTTTTTGACAAACAAGGGAAATAATTAAAGGCATAATCATTAAAATAACTGCTAACTGAATATAATTTGCCACCTTTTAATAACAGATAATGGATTTGTCAAAGCCTGCAAGCAGCCAATGCATACAGCACAAGTCCTGTTTCTCTATCCTGTGCTTGTCTAACAGATTGGAAATGCTTCATGCCATTACCACTTTAGCAAAATGATCACACATTAAGAGATAGGCTGTTCTTAAAATACAGTAGGATCTTTTTTTTTTTTTTTTATTTAAACTAGCTCTTATGCAAACCTTTATCCAAACGCATGTTTTCCAGAGTTTCCCCCATAAAACACAAGGGAAACAAAACAAAAACACAGACATAGCGTTACACAAATACCAAAAAAAACAAAAAAAAAAACATAAGAAATAGCTTTGTACTGTCCGTGTATTACGATTAGTAACCCACAAAACAAATTGACTTAATGCACTGGGGCAATAAACGATTTTTGGTAAACAAGTGACTATGACATCCATATAAATAATGTATCACACGTTGGATCATGGGATATATTCTATATACAACATGTACAAAAGGATGATTTTCTACTAAAAGCTTTATTTTAGTATACACCACATTGTGGTGACTCTATCAAAGGTTTGAAATCAGTAAATCGATGCATTTTATCATAAGATTTACAAAATCATATACACATGTCAATTCAAGTTTTTTAGTTACCATCAGTTTTTCAAAAATGTTATCCATAGGGATTTAGTGGATGTACCCAGGGTCCATGACTATAATAATAATAATAATAATAATAATAATAATAATAATAATAATAATAATAATAATAATAATAATAAATAATTGAATCTGAATTCTGCAGGGACAATGCAAGTTTCTTGCCAGTAGCATACAGTTATACTTTTTTAATTGGGGATCCAGTTTACTGCTAGCCCATAGAAGTTCAACAAATTCCTCAGTACAGTAGATGCTAATCTATCCAGGCACTTTTTTTCCCCTCTTTTTCATTATTGTGAAACAAATCTTGTCCTATGAATTAGGATTAAGAGATTTTACTTCAACTCTGTACACAGTCGCTCAAGCCTGGTGCTGCGGTCAGTAGCCTTGTAGCATGAAAAGCCGTAACGTGTTTTGGCTACACACTTGCTGTATTGTGAGGAATGTGCATGTTACATTGCATTCTCATGACAATGGAGAAGAACAGCAGATTGGAGTAAAATATGATTTTCATTCAATTGCTGGGTTCCCCAAGAAGTGCTATAGACTGTACTCATGTAGCAATTAAAGCACCAAGAACGAATTAATTTAATTTGCGTACGATATGTGCTCATAATTTAAATATTTGTACATATATTCGTTTGTCTTTAAAAAGCAATAAAAGCCATTATATTGCTCAGAATGCAGGCAGAGACAGCATAGCAGCAGGTGCAGGGGGCATGGTCATGGCCCCTGCGTGTGTGGCCCTGTGTGTGTGTGCCTTTATTTTAGCAAGACGTTACAATGTGTTTTGTAACACGTTAAAGTAGAAAAATATCCCAGGTGCAAAGAATACGTTGTGTAGGACTTACTTTACCCCAGTGAATTAACTACAAAACAAAGGATGCCTAACAGCAGTTCAAGTTAAACGTTGTTTTGTTTATTCACAAAGATAATATTACATTATTTAATTTAACTTTTACTTTTTCCATTCCTAGTGTTTGCCGTTTATTCACAGTAAACAGTGACCATAGACACGTTTTCATAAGGCAATAGCCTGAGGTTTACTTGTGCCTTTTTTGTAGCTATACATGCAAACAAAAACTTAAATTTAACTTTAAACACTTCAAATAAAAGAAACGTGGAAATGGCATTATAAAATGAAGGGGAAAATGTTGGTTCTCATTTATTACACTCCACATAACAAAGTGGGAACAAAAAATATATAATATATAAAATCACTACACATTTCCAGCAAGTTGGGCATTGTTTAAGCAAGGCATTTCAGAATGACGTGCTTGCCTTTTTTTCTGTCCCATGCGATTCTGACTTGCTCTAAAACAGCACAACGTATTTTTCACCCTGATGGCCTTCCAGAGATCACTATGCATGCGTGCACATAATTAGGTTTGTTCGCTTTTTGCTTTCTAAAGCATTTAAATAGAGGCTCAAGAGCTGCTGTGTTGATCCTGTATTTTTTTGTTATATATTAATCTCACATATCACACAGAGCGCTTTGTCATTTGCCATTTTTGAAACTGTCACACAACTTCTGGTTAGGTGGTAAATAAATGTATTTTTGTTATTTCTAGCGAATACGAATCTGATTTTTGTAACCGAATACGTATCAAAAAATATTTGTTCTAATTTTCAAATATATGTCCCAGCACTAGTTAGATATGATGTCCATCTCCATCTATTAAATGTTGTGGATAAATGGCCAGGCAGAACCTACATACAATGAATTAATTCCTCAAAACAGCAGTGCGGGCACAAGCGGCTACATTTACCCTGTATGGCTGTAGTGGGGCGTTTTAAATTGAAATGTTCACATGCAAGCATCTTTAGTGACATTAAGATTTATTAATACCTATTACTTAGAAGCTTGCATGCGAGTGCTCTACGCGAGATTGATAAACCATGATTTAATTGTGCATACAACAATTCTAAACTTTATGCATATGAACAAATCATGTAATTCCCACATAAATTATAAATATAGCCCAGGTGAAAATATTGCTATAAGATACAGAAAAGAAAAAAAAAAAAGCCTTTCTTTTAAACACAGCTAGGTTTTCTTTAAGTACAGCAGTGATATCGAATTAGATTTTTCCATGGGACATTGTCACGGATTCATGGGTGCTGCCTCCTGGTGGGCCAGAAATGAAATCACAGACCACAGAGATGGAGTTGAACCAGAACTCAAGACCCGCAAGGACACATGGGTAGGGTAGTTTATTGAAAAACAAAAAGGGGGCCGAAGCCATAGTCAGCTCCTTGGTAGGGCAACAATAATTGCAAAGAAAATAAATATACAAACAAGTCCCGAACACACTAACAACAAAAGTCACGATAATTCTCAGTAGCGGTGTTGGTGGTGGTGGCGCTGTAGTGGTGCTCGGTCTGCTCTAACTCTGTCTATGGCAAAACTACAGCGCTCACTGCCCTGGGTTTGTCTGGAAGGTCTGGGTTGTTCTGTAGCACACAATGGGGTGAAGTAGGGAAGGGTTGAGATACAGGCAGCCACCTGATTAAGGGTCTCCTATCTGCTCTCCCTCAGTGTCTGAACGGGTCTGGAACATGATGACAAACAAAATAGCAACAAACAAACAAGCAGCACAGTTTCCTCCTAGTTGCTATCCCAGGACAGACAGACCGAATACAGGCACAGCACAGCCTAAATACTGCCCAGCCCTGCCCCTGCAACCAGCCGACACCCCCACCCCAGCCAATTGGCGGACAAAGCACAGCTGATTGCAGAAAGGGGGCTCGGCTACCACGTGGTTCCGCATCGGGACAAAATGGCCGACCAAACCGGAACTTTCGTTCTGGTCGTCTTCTGGCCATTCACCCCGATCTCGATCTCTCCTGCACTCTCCTGATCTCTCCTGATCTCTCGGGAGGGTAAATTACACTCAGGACCCATTACACCCCCATCACAGACACCTATAAGAATTGAGTTACATTCCAAAATACTAACTGCATATTCAGAGGACATTAATTTAATGGATTACTTGATATTAGTATGGTGTTCCACAATACTTAATAATGAATCCGTGGTCATTTTATAACTAGAAAATAGTTACAACATAACTCCAAAACATGTTATTCAGATGTTAAAATCCTATGAAATTCAAATGAGACATTGTATATCATGCCACGTCATGCATACTGACCTTATATAAATCAGTCAGTAAGAAGCTGGAAACAAAATATTCAAAAGTTGTTGAGTAAGGTAAGGTCTGCATACAATTAATTTGAAACCTTCATTTTTTTAATTGTGGGTCAGCGACTCACAATGTCATTGTCGAATCCCATCCCCTTCCCTTCTGAGACACCATTGAAAAGAAATCAAATAATCACATTAAACAAATACATATTAACCGGAAATGTTATTGTGTAGAGGTTTATGTAAAATGTAAAAAGCCACTGGGTCTTTGCTGCTGTCTTTTATTCTCTGTGCAGGGCATTTGGTTTTCAGGGTACTACCTGTTCCATTGGTTTAAAGTAGAGGCTGCTATTGTGGTTGTAAGCGTATTCTGTTTTTTCATGTTGCTTTATAGTTAAAAGTCTCAGGATGCCTGCTGCTCTGTTGGGCCACTGTAGCAGTTGGCTGCCAGAGGCTCTCTGTGGGGAACGCTGTGTTGGAAGGAGAAGCTAGCCATGCACGGTGCAATTTACTTCTGATTAATGAAGGCCTAGGAAGCACAGAAACAATTAATTTGTGCAGTGGTTCCATAGGGCCCTTTTTTCTTGTAGTTCCATTTCCATTTTCCTTTTGATCAGCCATCCTTTTTATGACACTGGTTATCACTATCATTAACCTACTAGATTGCATGGGGGGGAAATGTATTTGCTAAAACTAGCCAAAAGATGTAGACAGTAAAAATATTTGGTCTGTATTTTGTTTTTATATATGGGGAAGCACATCACAGATGTCCTATGCTTTTACTAGAGTCAAAGAACGAAGCCATTTGTGTGTGTGTGTTGAGATCTGACACAAAATACTATCAATGCAATGAAAAAGGCATGAAACACAGTTTCCAGTGTTGCATCTCATATGGCTGGTCGCTAATGGTGCAACAATTGATTGATACATCCATTATTGATCATCTGTAATTACATTTCCTGAGCTTCGATTACATATTGGTGAATCGATGCATCAAATTATAACCTAGTTTGAAATCTTCTGTTGCCGGTTTGCATTAAAACCTTGAGTGGGTGTGATGAAGTGCCCATCCCTGTGTGTATTTTCTGTTATATGTTGCATGTGGTGTGTTAAATGTTGGTGTATAGCCATTGGTACACGGGATATAAAAGGGTATGTGTAACAAAAGTGTTTAAAATGTATATTTGTATTAGGCACGAGGATTGCACAGCACTTCACGTGCAAGTAAAATTTAATATGTGAGCACGGGGAATTGCACTTTATTAATTCACATGCAGTTGTACCGCGACTCCAATTGAATGATTGATTAGAGGTTGAGTCTCGGTACAGCTGTATAAAAGCAACATGTTTTCACATACTCGGGGTTGTGTGTTCGATGAGTGGAGAATGGGATAGGAGACGGAGGTAATAGTGAATAATTGTAAGAATAACAGTTAAAATATCTGCTCACCCGGTTTTGTGTAGTGTTAGTCCGTTTTTGTTTGTCGATTTATTTTGGCGAATGTGCCGTGTCCTGTTTGTGTTTGTTACAACCGTTTATTTTCTGTTTTGTTTATTTATTAAATGCTAAGCGAAAGCATTCGCTCAGCTCCACCAAACTCCACCTCTCTTGTTGTTTTATTTCCTGGCTCTGGTCTGACGCCACCCACTCCGGCCGTCTTTGTGACAGTGGGTCAGAGTGCATTTCTTGTAGTGCCAGTACAGTAGATAAACAACATCAGTGCATTGCTAGGATGCACACTTTAGGCCTCTACATTCGTGTTAAATTACATTGTTTTGTTTCAAAGCATGTTGTGTTTGGATATATGGCAGTATTATATATATAAAATAATCTGAATTTAGTACAGTACAGAATTTAAATTAGTCAGGATTTGTGAGATTAATTAAAATATTTTGTTTCGGACATAACAGTAGTGAACAACCATAGTTCAGATAGAAATGACTTCTGTTAAAATATAGTATTTTTTTATTATTATTACAATGTTAAAGGGACATCTGATGTGGACGCACGTATATTCTTTTCAGAAGTTAAAAACTCAAGTACTTTGTATTTATTTTTAATGTAAGTTGTGTGTTTTTGTTTAACTATTATGCACAACAGTGTTTTCAGTTATTGGATCTCCTGTTCAAAAAACACAAATGTTTGTTCTTTATTTTGAAAAATAAAACATCAATGCATCGATTAGCATTGATAAATGCCTATACAATAATCAAATAAGAAATTAGGATGCCAATTGCACCACTACTGGTTGCTCACCAAATGTTTCAAGCATGAGAATCTCAAATGTTTGACATAACAAATGTGTTGTTTGTATTTATGTACTTATATCTAAGATCAGCTTATTGTGTGCAGGTGTGACAAGTGGTGTGGTACACCAAGTGAATGTCCATACAGTATTGTACCCCCCAGAACATCCATGTTTTATTAATTAACAGAAAATGGCTGCCCCACTACCAGCGATGGCGTTGGGGGGGGGGGGGGGGGGTGTATTGGGCTGGCTTGCAGGTCAAAACCAAAACAATAATAAGTAGTCCCCAATCCCAAGTCCCGGTCATGAAACAATGCTCTCCAAACAGCGCAGGCGTGGTGAGTGCTGGTGTCGTGAGGTGAGGGAAGTGATCAGTTGCTTGGGCTGCCTCTGTAACTACAGCCCCTAGTTCCTTACTCCTCTACAGAACAAATACAAACACATAACAAACAAACAAGGCTCTGGCCGTAAATTACTTTTCAGCACAAGGGCTGTACTCATGTAGCTGCATCCCCTCTGTACTGCCCACCTCCTTCCTGCAATCAGCCCGGCGCCCCTGTGTAATCAATTGCTGCCTGGCCTGCAGCTGATCACATGGGAATTGTTTTGACTACACACAGCTAAGTGCTACCTCCAAGATGGCCGACTTCTTGTTTCCTCCCACCTTCGAGTCGACCTGTCAATGGTGAAGTGTACTACCAACCTTACGCAGCGCCCTTTCTGGTTGGGAGGGAGATTTACAGCATTGATTCCTTCTATCTTTATCACAAGGTGTGATACGATGTTGTTGTACAGATGGGGATTGACATGGTTTGTCAAATTGTGATGTTTATCCCTCATGATATAATAACTTAAGTCACACTTTTTATCTATCTATCTTGTTGAATTGAGATTAAAATTGGTTAGCACATTTTTAGTTATTGAGTATTAGAATCAGGGAACCTCTGCTCACTAGTCAAGTGTTATGGATGATTTGATGTTGTAGATGTGGAAGTTTTATTTAAAATCAAGTTAAGAGATGTAAGATAGATTACAACAAACATGTTTAGGAAAAATGTGTTCAAACTGGTGTCTTTTAAGTTGATACATATACATGATCTACAATGTGTGCCTTCTTACTGTTCCTGGTATAATCCAAAACTTGGTTTGTGATGAGTCAAAGGGATTTTGGTCTATGATTCAGCCTCCCGACAGTAGATGGCATCAAACCAACTCGGGACTTCCCTTACCAAGATCTCGTGACCATGGCAAAAGTCATCTTTTGAGGGGCGGCACCTTGGTTAGGGGCAGAAGTACGAGTATATAAATTCCTGCCACTGGAGTCAAGTGAAGGATAAGGACACTTGTCAGTTGGGGATTGGTGTTCCACTGACTACAGAGGCGGGACATTACATACTAAAGGGAACGTACTACTGTGTTCGGGGTTGGTCCGAAAGTAAAATAGGAGGAGTAACGGGTGGAGGGAGAGACTAGTTTGGTGCATCGTGATTTTTTAAAAAAACACTAACATTTCTTTTGTCTTTTTTTGTTTATGTATGGTTTGCCACGAAGACGATTAAAGACGAGTTATCACGGTCTGTTTTGGATTTCACCCCTGCACTCCTTCCCTCACACCATTTTGTTTTCTTTTGTTATTTAATTATTTTGTTGTGTATAGATAATAAAAATAAATTATTTTATTTCTGTACACATAAATTACTGTCTGGACATTCCATTTAATACACTCTCGCCTCACACGTGGTGTCAGAAGTGAAAATGGATCCAGCTACAGTTTTGGCAATGTTTAGGGAGCAGGAGGAGAAGCGAGAGGAGAGAGAGACACGGCACCAGGAACAGCTCGCCCAGTTCTTTGGACAGCTGGTGGAAAAACTATCAACATCAACATCAGAGAGAGCGGTTGCCCGGATGTTTGCAGCTCAGCCAAAACTTCAAAAGGTGACTTTTGCCATGGTCACGAGATCTTGGTAAGGGAAGTCCCGAGTTGGTTTGATGCCATCTACTGTCAGGAGGCTGAATCACAGACCGAAATCCCTTTGACTCATCACATGGTTGTTAATTAAACGTTTTCTTAAACATCTGTTTGCATGTTACAAATATATGGTCAAATTTCTTCCCCTTATAACAGAGCCTATACACAGTATCCAGTTAAATTACTTAAGCGATTGTGCCCTCTTGATGAAGGCTCTACCATGTGGTAGTTGACCACAACTGAAGTTAATGCGCCCCGAGCTGAAGATGAGGCCGCCAACGAAAGTCAAGGTAGTGTAAGCCTAGAAACGAGTTTCTTGGGGGGTAAACGTGGTGTTTGAGGTTCACATAAATCGAGACTCTTAGACACAATCTCTGTTCCATGCACTTGTTTATTTATTTTAATTTTTTTCTTTAAAGCTGAGTTGCAGTTACGAGCACTAGAATACCAAGCACAACACAACAGCACCATCCTGCTCCGCCAATCTACAAGAGTTACAAGCCTCCCTCCAAACTGTCTGACTTTACAACATACAACTGAAAATAATATGTTCCAGGGAAGCAACAAAACAAATAGCGATTTGTTCTTGCTATATAAAATAAAATAATACACAGTATTTTCCAATAATAGTTTTCATACATATTTATTGTTTTAAAAGAACAAACTAATGTCACAGTAGATTTTTTCAGGCAGAAACAGTATAAAAGAGTTTTTATTTTATTTTATCACTGGTATTGTGGTTTCTGCACAAGAAACAAAGTGGCAAAATACACATTTTCATGTTACTTTTGCCTTTTTTTTTGTTAGATGTGCACGCAAGTGAAAAGCCACATTTAACTTAAATAAACTCTTCAAAATGTTTTAGAAAAGGGGTCATTGTACAAAGAAAAAGCATCTCACCATTTTGTTTTTTGTTTATTACAGTCCTTATAAAATACTAGGACCAAAACAAAACAAAACGTTGATCACTATGGTTAACATGTACCTTGCAAGTTGGGCCCGTGTTTGCAAAACGTGAAGCACACCTCCATCTGTATACTGATTCTCACTCGCTTACCAAATCTGAAACAGCACTTTGATCCTGTTTTTTGTTATTGTTAATCCCTACTGTCCCACACATCACTTGCCATTTTAGAAAACGTCTCACAAATTCTGGCAATGGGATAAATTGGTGCAAGGAAAAACGTGTTATGATAATAATTTCTAATATTTATCAACTGTGTAAATAATGATAATTACTCCATTCCGCTGTTTTCATGTTGCACTGCTAAAGTCTTCTCTCGTTGATCAATGAATGAGCACTAACACAAAGCGAAATGGGCAGAGATTTGTGACTCATGGTAAAATCAAATCTGATCAGACTGAAAGCTTGGCCAGTCAACACTGAATGATTATACTGATGTTAACGGTGGCCAATCGCAGCTAACAGAAACAGAAGCAGTATGAGGAAACAGAATGCAAGCAGCACAAACTGTGCAGAACGAAAGCGCATTCGAGAAACGCTGCGCTAGTGGACTGTGTATGGGGATGGAATGCATCTGGGTCAGATGAAAAGCAGATTAAATAAGTCCTGGTTCCCTGTACTGGCATGAAAATAAGTTCCGGTACAGAGTACCGGTGAGTACCGGCACTTGTTACTTTTTCTGCCTTGTAGTCGCAGTTATTGTGTTTTACACAAAATAAATGTAATATTGATAATAATCATTGTATTGGTTTTACTCGAAGTATTTGTGCCTGTGATAGAGAGCGAATGAATCTTGGTCAACAATCTCCCTCCTGATCTGTGGGCACTGTATAACCGGAGCAGAGCGCCCCGTAATGGATGGTTTGGCAGAGCTGTTTTTCATTACAGTCAATATACAGTAATAGATTACCGTTCTAAAGAAGCTTCAGTTAAGATCTGTATGAACTCTCTGAGTCAGTTCATATAAATGTAAAACTGTACATACAGTAGCTTCAGCTATATCTTTTTATATTAGTAATCACTTTTGATTTCATGAACAAGGTTTTATTTATACTTTAGTTTTACATATCCCCGATACTATATAACACATAATTTTAGTTTACTGTAAATCACATTTTTAAAACCCATTAATTTTCTCTTTACCCTTTTCCAAACCTAAAGTAGCTGGCCATTTGAACTGAAACCTCACCACTAAATGCTTACCTAGTGTTCTTAACTATTTTATTTAACATTTGTGCCTCCAAATGTTATCCAATTTGAAATGAAAAAAAATTCTTGCACCTTGCACATTTTTTTTAAATAATCTATTTATTTATTTTTGTATTTTTTTATTTTGTATTTCTTTTATTTCTTTTTTTTATTGATTTACCTTCCCTTTTCATTATGTCACAGCATATTGCCGTACTCAGCACAAGGGCAGGCTGGCTGAGGGTTTTCAATTATTGTGTCTTTTTCTTTTTCCTTTTTTTTATTATTGGAATGCTGTAGAATGGATTATCTCATTGCATTTTTTTTTCTCAGCTTTTTGAATCTGTGTTAGCAATTTGAGATCGCTAGATTTTATGCACTGTTTGTTTTATAAATTAAAACATTTGATATTTGATTGAGGTCAAAACATGCCAGGATAAGCCATCTATCACTTAATTTTTTGGGTAATCTCGGTATGACTTTGGTACAGTGGGGGATGCAATCCAGGGTGATTTGTCAGTGCTTTAAAATGCTTTCAAAACGTGCTGTTTATTTAATTGTGGTAAGAAAAATAAAACTAAATCTGATTATAGCAGTATAAAGGGGGAGCTTGCACAATGTTGTGGGCTGTGTTGTTGTGTGCTGACCCTTGTTGAATAAAGTCTGCTGTTTAGCGAGGTTTAGCCATTCTGAATTAAAATACTTCTTCTGTTGAAAATATAGTACTGTACCAACAAAATGAACACAGTACATCTAAATGGAGGCCTTCTTATTTTAAAACACAGTCTTTTCAAATATGTATTTTTGATATTGTATCTTTTTTGTGTTCCCTGAAAAACAGACAAGGGTTGGAACAGGCCCAAATGAATAATCAGATTACACGCGTTTAACTGTCACTAAGGTCAAAATTTTACAGGGTTACATATATATATATATATATATATATATATATATATATATATATATATATATATATATATATATATACACACACACACACATATATACACACACACAGCATAATTGTTTCTAATAACGTTAATCATTTTGTTAATTTGATTTTTTTTTTACCCAATAAAATACTATTATGAATGGAATAATAATAATAATAATAATAATAATAATAATAATAATAATAATAATAATAATAATAATAATAATTAAAACAACAATTAACTACACCTACCCATATCTAAAATACCCTCTTTTTAATACATGTTTGTTTACAATTTATTTTTCTTCTAAGAAAAAAATAAAATAAAATACACGCTGGAATTCTTGCCATGGATGAGAGAGATTTGGCAGAATTTCCTTTTTGCAAAATATAAAGCAGGTAAAAATGGTTACAGAGGTGTGATTAGATAGGGGGTATATTTTGTTAAAAATATTTACTGTAACACAAACCACTAAAAACTCATTGAATAGCAGGGGATGGGGTGGTTGATAATTTAGCACCAGTAGGCTGTTTTAAAGGGGGTACGAACCTAAAAATCGGAGAAATATTCACTGTGTATGTGTATATATATATATATATATATATATATATATATATATATATAATATATATATAAATACCCTTAAACCTTACCCTTAAAATTTACATATTTGAGATTTCTTGACCAATTCCGTTGAATAATATGTTAGATGTATAACGGGTCACGTGACAAATTTCACTAAATGAGTATTTTTTAATGTATTCATTTTTGTAATTTGTCATCATATACAGCAACCTGTCATGTACCTGACTGCTGTGGTGCCACATTAAGGGCGGATATTATAAAAGGAAGGGGTTGGCAATTGTCTAATTGGTGCAACAGAAAGATTGTCACTGGGGCGGGTTTTATTCTCGTCGATCTGGTGCTTCATTGGTGCACTGTGTGTTCAAGCTGTATTGGGCGTGGTATGGTATTGGGCGAAAGGTATGGTATATGTTATATATTTTTATAATATATATATATATATATATATATATATATATATATATCTATACAAACAATAAAAAGTCTACAAACAATATAATTAGACGGGAAGACTTTTGTAATATATTTACCTTGATCCGTTACAGTACAAACCTTTATTAAACTCCTTGACCTTCTCTCTTCTGAAAACAAAGGAACGAGGCAATGTCATGTTTGGAATTATTTTGAGGAACTGGAAGAGAGAACCGTGGTATGTAAATAATTAGGCCAAACAAAATTGCCGTACCACGAAAAAACAAATTTAATGCTTCTTTATTTGAAATGAAGACATTCTGCAGATGGAGTTACTGAATGCAGTAAAAACCATAGGTGCCCGACGGCTACCTGCGCGAGACTGGCTGGAAATACCTGAACAGATACATGCATCCCAGTGCCGCAGGTAAGAAGTGGCTGTAGCCATCTCCCCCCGAAATGACAAGGCCGCCAAATCATGAATGAATAATGAAAAATATTTAACGCTCTCCACAGTGGCACTCTGCCACCTAACCCCAAATATTGAATTTAATTAAAATCAGCAGGTGAGACACAGTCCGTCCCCTAGAGAATGACTGCATCGAGGGAGAGAGCCCAGCCTCTCAAACCCAACCAAGCACCCCGCAGAACTACTAAATACGAACTGCTCAGCACTCGGGTAAGGAAAAAAACCCTACTCACATATTTTAAATGATTTTTTAGGGGGAAACCTCAGGAAATCCGTGGCTGAGGGCAGCCCTTCCTCCAGGCTCTAAGCGCTCAACTCCTGTTTCAGCAAAAAGAAGCAACAAGAATGAATAGTACACACAGCTTTTATGCGCTTGCTGATGACATATTGATTATGGGCGGATTCTCCTTCCAGAAAAGCAAACAAGACACGATTTTAAAAGGAAGTTATTTTTAATATTAATTCAAAGAATGCATAAGAGTAAATTAATTATGTATAGGGTTTACCAGTACGCTTCTACACAAATCATTTGCTTAAAAAAATTAAGTTGATAGCTATATAATTTTTTTTAATATAAAGGGAGGATAGTTAAAAAAAAAAAAAAAAAACAAACAAACAAACAAAAAAATGGTTTCCCGTTTGTGTCACCGATCCCTGAACAGTAGACTTGAGATAATAATGTATTGGAATCTGTGCTTTTGATGGATTCTGTAACATATGTAAGCTGCGACTTATTATTATTATTATTATTATTATTATTATTATTATTATATTATTATTATTATTATTGGTTTTGTTTGGTTCTTTGAATATAATAAAAGTAAAAAAAAGGCTTAGTTTATTCATTTTGTGCCCACAGGTCCAGCACAGGTACATCTCAATAGTGCTGTACGAATACATTCACTAAAATAAAAATAATAAAACAAATGATTTATTTATTATTTTTTTTAGATTCTATTGATTTTTTTGTATTATATTCAGGACAGCTGCTATAAGATCGTTACCGTTATTAAAAATGTGCACGAAGAATCGACTAATGCCCATTAATTAACTGATCAAAAATGTAAATAGAGTGAATATAGAAAGTCTACACCCCCAGTCAGAGCCCCGACCCCGCGCTCAATTCTTCCAAGTCCCAGGTCTCTTGCAGACTTCAGCAGGTTTTCCTCCAGGATTTCTCTGTACTTTGCTGCGTCCATTTTGCCCTCTATCTTCACGAGTTTTCCAGGCCCTGATGCAGGATTTAATCAGATCGTTGTATTCCTAAATTACATTTATTTTCATACAGCGTATGTCTTAAACTGCGATAATGAAATGAAATCAAGGAAACCTATTAATGGAAAGTGGAAAATCCAGCCAATTGTTCTCATGGTTTTATAACTGTTAAAAGCCATTAAAGAAATACTTTTTTTTTTTTTTTTTAAAGTGAAGTGCAGTTTTCTTATCTACAAATTTGTATTGTCTACAAAGTGTGAAGTCGAATAATGCCTTAGTAACTTTAGATTTACTACATATTATTATATGTTTCACTCACCACATCCACGTGGCCTCAATACATCAAATATAAAAAAAACTAACCCTATCACCATGGAACGTTTTGTTCCTGGATGTACATCAGTAGAAAAATGTCACATACAACAAATATGGTAATGGTTTACACCCACTGGGGGCAGTGTTGCAGGGTGACAGGTTAGTGATACAATATTTGACAGCACAACAATGGTGCATCAAAAACTGAACAAAGGTTTTATGCACAAATACCCTACTGTATGCAGATGTGAAGTGGCTGTCTGCATCCATTCTAGCAAGCAAAGAACGACCATTAGGAGAAGAAGTGACATGCTTGCATCTTCTGTCCATCAGCAGTGGAAGTCTATTCTGCCTCTGGCAAAATGCAAGCCAACCAGGGGTGTAATTACAACCAGAAGCTTGGTGCCCCTTTTTAATGGTTTCAGATATCAGACAGACTGGGATTGTGAGCAAAAGACCCTCAGGACACATGGCATAAGCACTAACCAGCATTTTCCATGAGACCAGCTTTAATTTTGTTGGTATTAAAATAATGTTAGCTTTTTTCAGTTCAATGCCTGGCAGCTGTGTCTGTATTTTGTTTTTTTTAATCAAATACATACATAGCAGTTTGTGCGCTGTGGAAATATAATGAAGAAAAAACAACTACGGCTATAGGAGTAATTATTTAAAATGTATTACATGCATTACATTACTGCGGAATGCATGTGTTTAAAAACACTTTATTATTAATTTTTTTGCTGTATAGCGTATAGTTTACATAAATTGTAATATATTGTGCAAAATATGTAGGAAAATGGTAAGATGTATTAAGTGCAAAATTTCAGGATTCCAAAGACTACCTGTGCATTTCATTCCTTGCCAGATTGGATCAGTGAGCCTTCTAAGGATGACTTGTGAAATAACACAGCATAGAAATGTAATAAGTCTGTTTGCTGTACTGTAATAGTCAGCAGTCAGATGAGAACTTTTGCTTTATTTGATTAAGACAGAATAAAGTATTTTTACATCAGAATATGGTTTTATGCTTCAATATAGGCTTCTGTGGTCCAAAACAAACTAGCCTTACTGTAAACACTTCACTTGCCAGAATATGTTCTTACAAATATGAGAGGGTTTAAATTCAGTATATCCATAGCCACTGGATGGAAGAAGCTGAATTATTGTAAACTATAATACAATCTAATAATCCTCTTTATGTGATGCACAGACTTTATAACTGGTACCATATAACAATAACACAAGATATTACTTATATTTGAGAACATTTACAAACGAGAGAAGGCCATTCAGCTCATTCGATTCCTCAACAACGTGAATAGGTAACTCATTCCATACCCTCTCTGTGTGAAGAAGTGTCTCCTTCCCTCAGTCCTAATTGTGTCAGTTTGAAATCTTATCCAGCCCTACTCATACTTCAACCCATGTTTTATTTTAAGATTTTTTTTTTTCTCTTTGTAAACGTCTCCCCAGAATAGACAGCATTTAAAAAAAACAAAATCCAAAAAGGGTCAAGAAAAGCTTCACAAAATGTAATTCCTTAACACAGGCTTTGTAAATGCATTTTATACACATGTTCCTTCGTCCTTGACTGAACATATCTCTGAAATCAGACCCATCAGAAAGATATACTTGATCCTTCTTTAGTGTTGCTGCTGGATATGAGATTGCTGTTGTAGTTCAAAGAATTGTAAAGGTTGATTTCCTGCAGACCAGGTTTCAGAAGCAAGCCCTCCTATCTGTGATGTAAAATATCTAACTAAATGCACCTTATCCAACGAACCTCTCTTTTTAGTAGTGTGCAACCTCTGCATGCACACTAATAAAAAATGAAATGATCAGATTTGAAAACTGTCAGATCTATTAAAAATTGCTATGACAAGACTGGTACATATTCATTAACGTGATGTAGAGTGTCTTCTCTGATGGTATTTCAACCTACTGTATATGGCAATGAATCATACACACTAGGCTTATCCAGTTCCTTTAAGACCTTTAAGTGTACAGAGTATTAGCCAAAACGTTTTTCTACCAAATCAAATACTGAAGAAAACTGTTGACCTTCAACCGTCAGATCAAGGTCACAGAATACCAGGTTGCCGTTCATGCAATTGGAGTAGAGCCAATTATCACATTTTGTAAACTTTTACACGAGTGTAAACTTGGCTCCAATTGCATTTGAAGTAAAATATGACATGAACATAGCGGTAGATCTTCAGAGCAATCACAAAGAGGCCTATACTCTTGTTTTTGCTTTTCTCAAAGTGGGAGAAGCAGCAATGATCTAAAATTGGATTTCTAATAAACACACACCTTCAAATTTGATTACCATTATTTTTCCAACAAAATAGGAGACTGTGTGGTCCAGTAGTTAAAGAAACAGGCTTGTAACCAGGAGGTCCCCAATTCAAATCCCAGCTCAGCCACTGACTCATTGTGTGACCTTGTGCTCTGTCTTTGGGGTGAGATGTTCTTGTAAGTGATTCTGCAGCTGATGCATAGTTCACACACCCTAGTCTTGTATCTTGTAAAGCACTTTGTGATGGTGCTCCACCTATGAAAGGTGCTATATAAAAATAAATATTATTTATTATTAAAATCTGTTAATATGAGTATGTCATGCCTGCCACCGCTAACCACAGAGCAGATGCTTCATTTCAACAGTGTTGCCTGTGTAAGGTAATGGTTACAGAACTTACAATACACGATTCTAGTTTTGTTCTACGCTCAGGCATTTATCTTTTATTTGGTTAATGCAAAACTATTAGTGGAAGTATTCATTTGGGGTCAGGTTACAATTGTGATGCTTATCTCAATTTAAAAATATCAGATTTGAAAGCTTCTGTTAAAAAAAAAAAAAAAAAAAAAAAAAAAAGCAAATGCATTTCCACAAATTTAAAATACTTACCTTTCAAGAATAACAATTGGGCATCCCTCTTCAGAGCTAAACAAAGAAAGTGCACTGTTGAATGAAATGGTGTGCTTATAGAATGAGGGAAATATGTTGTAAAAATGCATAGTATTACATACACTATAGAATCTCTCTTTCCCCAGACCACTTTGTTTATATTCTTACGGCTGCATTTTTACATAAATTAAGCTTAAAAGGAATCTTTTGGTTGCACAATTTGATTTAAGCATGACAGTCGCTCATTGCATTGTCTATGCAGTTCACATCACTGAACAATGGATGATGTAATGGAGGTCACCACGGCTCACAGTGGAGAGGGAAGTAGCAAAAATGGAAAGAACATTGTAGTGTTATCCATAGAGCTCAGCTCACCACCACATTCTAAAAACATGCATCACAGCCACATTCTAAAAACATGCATCACAGCCACATTCTAAAAACATGCATCACAACCATTCTAAAAACATGCATCACAACCACATTCTGAAAACATGCATCACAACCACATTCTAAAAACATGCACAACATTTGTATTTCGTTATTGAAGAACGCCAATGATAAACACTAAGAGAATTCATGTAGCTGGTAAAACTCCTATTTTGAATCATAAAGTTAAAATGCATTTGCCTAGCATTACATTATCACAGATAAAATGATATATGGGTCAGAATATATCATCACACAATACATATGTGTGTGTGTGTGTGTGTGTGTGTGTGTGTGTGTGTGTGTGTGTGTGTGTGTGTGTGTGTGTGTGTGTGTGAAAAAATGTTGTAATGTAAGAATGCTTTCAAAAATAGACATGTTAATAGTTTATATTTATCAATTAACAAAATGCAAAGTGAGTGAACAGAAGAAAAATCTACATCAAATCAATATTTGGTGTAACCACCCTTTGCCTTCAAAACAGCATCAATTCTTCTAGGTACACTTGCAAACAGTTTTTGAAGGAACTCGGCAGGTAGGTTGGCCCAAACATCTTGGAGAAATAACCGCAGTTCTTCTGTGGATTTAGGCAGCCTCAGTTGCTTCTCTCTCTTCATGTAATCCCAGACAGACTCGATGATGTTGAGATCAGGGCTCTGTGGGAGCCATACCATCACTTCAAGGACTCCTTGTTCTTCTTTACGCTGAAGATAGTTCTTAATGACTTTCATGTATGTTTGGAGTCGTTGTCATGCTGCAGAATAAATTTGGGGCCAATCAGATGCCTCCCTGATGGTATTACATGATGGATAAGTATCTGCCTGTACTTCTCAGCATTGAGGAGACCATTAATTCTGACCAAATCCCCAACTCCATTTGCAGAAATGCAGCCTCAAACTTGCAAGGAACCTCCACCATGCTTCACTGTTGCCTGCAGACACTCATTCGTGTACGTCTCACCAACCCTTTGGTGAACAAACTGCCTTCTGCTGCAGCCAAATATTTCAAATTTTGACTCATCAGTCCAGAGCACCTGCTGCCATTTTTCTGCACCCCACACAGTTCCTGTGTTTTCATGCATAGTTGAGTCGTTTGGCCTTGTTTCCACGTCGGAGGTATGGCTTTTTGGCCGCAAGTCTTCCATGAAGGCCACTTCTGACCAGACTTCTCCGGGGAGTAAATGGGTGTACTACTGTCGATTGCGAAGGTAAGTAAGCATGATGTGTCTTGCATCTGCTGCAGTACGTTTCCTTGGCCTACCACTGCGTCTACGGTCCTCAACGTTGCACGTTTCTTTGTGCTTCTTCAAAAGAGCTTGGACAGCACATCTGGAAAACCGTGTCTGCCTTGAAATTTCTGCCTGGGACAGACCTTGCTGATGCAGTATAACTACCTTGTGTCTTGTTGCTGTGCTCAGTCTTGCCATGGTGTATGGGTTTTGACAGTAAACTGTCTTCAGCAACCTCACCTTGTTAGCTGAGTTTGGCTGTTCCTTACCCAGTTTTATTCCTCCTACACAGCTGTTTCTGTTTCAGTTAATGATTGTGTTTCAACCTTCATATTGAATTAATGATTATTAGCACCTGTTTGGTATAATTTTTTAATCATACACCTGACTATATGCCTACAAAACCCCTGACTTTGTGCAAGTGTACCTAGAAGAATTGATGCTGTTTTGAAGGTAAAGGGTGGTCACACCAAATATGGATTTGATTTAGATTTTTCTTCTGTTCACTCACTTTACATTTAGTTAATTGATAAATATAATCTATTAACATGTCTATTTTTGAAAGCATTCTTACTTTACAGCATTTTTTCACACCTGCCTAAAACTTTTGCACAGTACTGTATATATATATATATATATATATATATATATATATATATATATATATATATATATATAGATAGATAGATAGATAGATAGATAGATAGATAGATAGACACACACACACATACACACACACACACACACACACACACACACAGTGGCTCTCAAAAGTATTCATCCCCCTTGGACTTTTCCACATTTTATTGTGTTACAACATGGAATCAAAATGGATTTAATTAGGAGTTTTTGCCACTGATCAACACAAAAAAGTCCATAATGTCAAAGTGAAATATAAATTCTACAAATTGTTCTAAATTAATTACAAATACAAAACAGAAAATAATTGATTGCATAAGTAATCACCCCCTTTGCTATGACACACCTAAATAAGCTCTGGTGCAACCAATTGTCTTTAGAAATCACATAATAAGTTGAATGGAGTCCACATGTGTGCAATTAAGATGTTTCACATTATTTCAGGTTGAATACACCTGTCTCTGGGAGGTCCCACAGTTGGTTAATACATTTCCTAACAAAAAAACTACATCATGAAGACAAAGGAACATTCAAAGCAAATCCTCAAAAACTGAGTATCCGGGCGAGAAAGGCACTAGTCAGGGAGGCCACCAAGAGGCCTATGGGAACTCTAAAGGAGTTACAGTCTTCCACGGCTGAGGTGGAAGACACTGTGCATACAGCAATAATAGCTCGGGTGCTTCACAAAACTGGCCTGTGACAGGGAGAGATCTGTGCTGACTCTGCTGGTGCGTTCATAGGGCTGCAGGAAGAGGGCAGCAGTCGTCCAACAACCGCCTGTGAGTCATGGCAGTGACAGGGGGAGGTGGGAAAGTGGGTGTGTGGACTTTCCCCCTCTCTGAATGGCTGAGAGGCGCGTCTTGGGAGATTGTTAGCCCTATAAATTAACGCTCTGTTGTTTCCTCAGGTCTGCCCTTTTAAACGCGCAGAGTGCGCAGAAACGCTGGTCCACGACCGAACGGAACGGAGGTTCAGAGCGAGACAGTGAGGGAGGGGAACCCTTGGGCAGATCCCTGAATAAGTATAGCTGAGCAGGCTAGGTAGCCGGCAGCGTAGGACGGTGATCTGGATTGCACGGGCAGCGGCGACTAAGATATTGCTGCAAAGTGCAGCACCTTTTCTTTGTAGTTTTGTTAGTTTTATTTTCCCTGTTTCTTTGTGCCTTTGATTTTTGCAGTATTATTTTGAAGCACCTGCGAGTGCACCTGGACTGTTTACCATTGCTTGGTATTCCCGTGGTTCTGTTTACCATAGTTGGTAAGCAGACCACGGACCAACAGCGCCCTCTGTGGGCTAAAGAAACCCAACACGTCCCTGAAATAAACCTGGGCACCTGTGTGGTGTTTTCAATTACACCTGTCTGTCTCCTGGTCAGTGAATTACCCACACCCCTTCCACATGGCCTTTATGGGAAAGTGGGAAAAAGAAAGCAATTGTTGAAAAAAACTCACATCAAATTTCGGCTAGAGTTTGCCAGAAGGCATCTGGGAGACTCTGAGACCAAGTGGAAAAAGATTCTAGAGCTTTTTGGCCTCAACACTAAGCGCTATGTTTGATGCAAGCCTAACAACGCACATCATCCCGAGAACACCATCCCTACCGTGAAGCATGGTGGTGGCAGCATCATGCTATGGGGATGTGTCTCTGCATCAGGGCCTGGAAAGCTCTTGAAGATAGAGGGCAAAATGGATGCAGCAAAGTACAGAGAAATCCTGGAGGAAAACCTGCTGAAGTCTGCAAGAGACCTGGGACTTGGGAGAAGATTCACCTTTCAGCAGGACAATGACCACAAACATACATCCAAAGCCACACTGGAGTGGCTTAAAAACAAAAAGGTCAATGTCCTGGAGTGGCCCAGTCAAAGCCCGGACCTCAATCCAATAGAGAATATGTGAAAAGAGTTGAAAATTGCTGTTCACCAAAGTTCCCCATCCAACTTGATGGAGCTTGAGCAATTTTGCAAAGAAGAATGCACAAAAATTGTAATGTCCAGATGTGAAAAGCTGGTAGAGACTCATCCAAATTTACTCATGACTGTAATTGCTGCCAAAGTTGCCTCTACCAAATATTGACTCAAAGGGTGAATACTTATGCAATCAATTATTTTCTGTTTTGTATTTTTAATTAATTTAGAACAATTTGTAGATTTTATTTTTCACTTTGACATTATAGACTTTTTTGTGTTGATCAGTGGCAAAAACTCCTAATTAAATCCATTTTGATTCCATGTTGTAACACAACAAAATGTGGAAATGTCCAAGGGGGGTGAATACTTTTGTGAATGGCAAGATAACAGGTGAAAACAGCTGACTGGTGTAAGAGCGTGTGAGAAATATAATGAACTTTGGCTGTAAATCTCCCTCCCGAACTGTGAGGGTGCAGCGAAAGTAGGGTCCTTTGGACGGGCTGGCCTGACAGTTCTTTCCCAGGGTCAGTAAGTCGGACAGTCTGGAAGAAGGCCATTCAAAGGTTGTAAGAACATATTGACCTGGAAGGGAAAAGATGTAGCAGCTGCAGACGTTTACCAAGGGGTCATGCGTGGTGGCATAAAAGGAGCCAGAGAATCGCAATCTACTTCACTTGGTTTTTGTGTTAAAAACTAAAAGGAACATGAGAGACCCAGTGAATTCTGTGTTAAAATAATATTCGTGAGTGTTTTGTTTGTTTGTGTCTTTTAGTAATTGTCTGTGTTTGTAAACCAACAGACGGCTAACACATAACCGAAGCTGCCGCCTTGGGTCAGCACAATGCCGGATCAGCACTTTACTACAGTCACTATACATAATTGTTATACCCACCACGAGCACTACTGCATGCACCCGGACTGGTGACCGAGGCTAGTATTATTGTGGGGCAGATAACATGTGTTGATTATTTGGGCTGCAATCCCTGTCTTTTGTTCTTCATGTTTTACACATTGATGTGTATAGCCGGAGCCTATTGTTTGGTCGCCAGACCAGGAATTACAAAAATAAAACATCCCTTTTCTAAACCAGATTACAATTGTCTGTCTGTGATTATTCCTGCACTGCATCACCTCTGCACCTGTTCACAATCAGCAGCCACTTTGCCACAGAGCGATTAGTAAGAGCGATTAATACAGTAACAAGCAGTGTGTTTGTTATTTAAATCTATAAGAATGGCACATAACAAAATCCAAACAGCTGAGTTTGGCCTAAATATGCGGCGTACTTTACACGGTATGAACAATGCTTTTGTTATTGAAATTAATGGGAATGGCAAAAGGCAAACTCTCTTTATCCGATATAAACGGCTGACCGAAATAACCCTACACGGTGTAAGTGGTGGATACCGTGTGTGTGTGTGTGTGTGTGTGTGTGTGTGTGTATACATATACACACACACAGCGCTAATGTACTGTACATTAGCAGGATAGATACTAGACTATCAGAAAGCTGTAACATAAGTGCCAATCCCTGTTATATAGTCTTTTTTTCAGCTCTTTGGGAAAGTGTGGAAGCACCTGCTGCAGGTGCTATAATATGATTAATATTGATGCATGAACAAAATGTACAGGACCCAGAGATGTGTCTCCCGAAGGAGGTCTGGCCAGTTCAGTGGAGCAGGGGAGCGATGGAGACAATTCCACAGTCATCCATCATCCTGTGCCAGACTACATATGTTATTGAGTTAAATGGAGTGTAGTAGCTATCAGGGGTGTACAGTAAGCATTATAAACTTAAAGTGTGATTATTGTCAGGTAGGGAGTCTGCAGACTAAGTGGCACCAAGCACTGCATGGTTTTGTTCTGCTGTTGTTGAGAAGTCCTATGAACACTGGTGTGTGTGCGTGAGAGAGAGAGAGAGAGAGAGAGAGAGAGAGAGAGAGAGAAAGAGAAAGAGATGTCAGTGTTTTAACAGTACTTAATACATCTGCTTTCATGATTGGGAAAATCTGTGTGAAATGTAACATAGTTAATGTACAAGTAATTTGAAGTATACAGTGAAGTACACAATGTCTAAATGGTGTTTTTTTGAATAAAATACATATTACCAAAATATTAATGACGAGTGTGTAATACTCTTGACCCTCCCTCATTGAAGTAAAACATAATTTTTCCTAATTTCAAATTTTTTTAATGTAGCCATCTACACCATTTCTTCTCAAATCCTGAATGGACCTTTGTGTTTGGGAAAGCTTGTGTATTATCAACATCTATGCTGGTCCAATAAATGGTATCAAGTTATTAAAATTGAAATCCAAGGAAAGAACCAAAATATCTTAAACAAAAGGAAAGGGTACCAGTGGTAACAGTGTTAGTGCTACTAGGAGGTAAGATAATGAATTTTAAATCCTTGGTAGGCATTCCTTTCAGAGTATTTTTGTTCACACTGTATCACACAGCCAATCATCCTATCATTACTTCTGATTATAGCACATTTTCAGCAGGCAGTACAATACAAAAAGAACTGTGTGAATCATTGTGGTCTGGACTTTACTGTCAACTTTTAAAAGTTTGGTCAATTTGCATGTAATAGTATTTGCTATGTCCTTACATGTCTCTGGTAGTCGGCAACAAAGAATAAAACACATTTTGGAGGATTATAATCTACGTTTTTTTTTTTTTTTTAAACCATGCCATGAGTTCCTGGCAGTCAGCCTCGGAGGAATTGAGATAATGAAGAGAGAATAAAAGAAAATCTGGAGACTGTGGCTGGTAATGTAGTATCCGTTTAATTGGTGCACACTACACCATTTTAATTGGAAATGGGAGACAGAATTTGTTAACAAAGCAAAAAAAAAGCATCCATAAAGTTTTTTTCCCCCTCTTTTAGCGCAACCGCTCAAAGCACGCCTGTATGTACCAGGGAAAGGAACTCAATTTAGGACAATTTGCTCTAGAAGCCAGGTTCTCATCCCCCTGAGGGTTAGAGATGAGGAACAAAATGAAACTGAAAGAGGACTTGATGAAATCACCTAGCACATGCAATCTCTACAGAATAAGTTTTACCTAGTTATATCTACCCCAGTCAATATGGTTCTGTTGTTATAACTTACAATTGAAAATTATTTATTTATTGTCATAGGCCAGCATTAGGCTGACAGAATTTTGAAGAAATACAGTCCGGTAGACGGAATTTAATTATTATTAAAAAACACAAATGCAGACTTTGTACTATTTTTAAACTTTGCAATTGTGCCATATTTTCTATGCACAGGATTAGATGTACTGGAATTACTGTCTGATTTTTCTTATGTGATTTAAAATAGTTGGTATGGCTTTTATTAGCACATACTAAACTGTTGAAATATTTGTATTTCTTTGTTTTTATTTTATTATCAGAGACAACATATAGTTTATAACATTAGCCCGGGGGTGATTAAAATAAACTGGTCTAAGGGCCACATGTACACCCCTCATAAACCCTTGTGTGCCACAAAACCTATTGATTTTGTATTTTCTGTTTTATTAAACAAAATATTATGGTATTAACTGCTATTTATTAGCAGTTCTTCAGACCTTGGTCACCTATTTGTTCTTTTAAGCAAAAACAGAAAATAATGTTTTGCACTCTAGGGTATTATTTTGAAGAAGTAAACAACCTTTGCTTACTTAGATGCCAGATTAAACATCCCTGTAGGGTGGGTTGGCCCTTGCGGTTCCGGTTTTGGACCCCTCCAATGGTGCCGTTCACTGTTCACTTGAAAAATAGAATAACACATATTATTACTGAAAGCCTTTCATTTACATGCTCCCCAATTAAACACAACTATGCATTAACTTAACACGCACCCCTTGCCAAGTTGTAAATTCTTATTTTGTCTGAGAAACATTTTCATCTTCTGATTGAGTAACCAGAAAGGCATCAAACACACAGTCAAAAAACAAACAAAAAACATTTACAGCATCTGCCACGTCAGTAGCGGTGTACAGAACTTTGATTTAAGTTTGGGCTTCAGTGCTCACTTGTCCAGAACAATGGCTTTTTTCAAGACATGCAATGTAAATACTGGTAGTATAAATTCTGTACTTAACAATAAAAATAAAGGTTGCATTTTACTTTCTATCTGTATTGATCATCTACTGTAGGCCTAGTTAATAATGGGTGAGTGTTTCATTTAATTTTGGGGACATTGTCTAATTTAATTTAAAGTGAACAAAGTAATAAAGAAATGCTTTGAGACAGTTTTATCGTTTTTTTTTTTTTTCTGATTGTATTACAGCTTCTTTTCTTTGCTATACTCTTTCTTCATAAATCTCCAGTAAAGCCCTGTAGACACAACAGGCAGTCTGCAGCAGGCTGACTTTAAAGAAACAGAGGGAGGCAATGATCGTGTTTTTTTAAAGGCCTTGCTTAGATTTAGGCTATGTTTTATTTAATTTTTTTACAGGTGAAAATTTTAAGCATTTCCCCCCAGCTAGCCGAACTGGAAGACCTTGCAAAGTCAAAAATCATGTACTTAATCAACAACTCTTTCATATTTTGTAAAGTATGTATATTTTGGTAATTGAAAATAATAGTGCTGGGACAAATATTTGACATTCGAACAAACACTACTTGAAATATACTTGTTGGCAAAAATGACCACGTTCATATTGATTCATATAACAGAAAATTGTGACAGACATTGTGACTGTCAAAATTGCTACACTGTAAAATGAACTTCATAAAAATGTGCCCAGTAAAAGATGTACGATTCTCAAGTTCAAATCAATACATTTTTCAAAGAAAGGCTCTAACTACTATATTTTTTTTGAGAAGCATTTTGTATTAAAATATTTTTCAATATCAGGATTCAATGCAATGAGTTTCAATAGTAAGTAGTGGGGTTCCCAAAAATATAACATTAAGTGTCCCCACGTGTTGGTACAACTGTTTAAATAACATACCTCTAAATTTGCTTTTCATTGTTAACATCCTGACAACTTTTTACACTCATAATAACTTTAAACTCTGTATCAAAGCTCTTTTCAAAATGGCTGCTGTAGTGCACTGATAGTGTAAGGATTATTGCCCACATTGTCAAACAGGTAACACAGCAATAACGATCCATGAAGTGGTACAGGATGTTAATAATGAAAAGAAAAATGACATGTATATTATTTAAACATTTGTTGCAATACGTGGGGACATGTAACGTTATATTTTTCGGAACGCCACCACTTACTTTTTAAGGACTGTAAGCTAAGGGTTTATTCATTGGTTTAAACGGAGAGCTCAGCTCTTTCATTGATTTATCAGTTATCTGGAGGCACATTATGTATAGCAACATGCATATTGCATTTGTAATATACAGTTTAACCAGATTAACCTGTTTTTAAATTTTTCAGAGATATATGATTTTAAGTTTCTGAGAATGTATTTTGGAAAATCATGGGGAAGCACTAATGTAGCTTTTGTGCCCTGTACCTGGTTGTGTGTGTTTTATTTTTATTTTTATTTTTTTTAGTTTTATTGACCCTTAGTGTTATTTGTTTTGATGTAGGGCAAAATACATTTATTAAGCCAAGATTTGCAACAGGATTACAGAAGATAAGGCAGTGTCTCAGTAAGATAACGATTCTGCAATTTGTCCCTTGAGATTTTGACGCATTTCCATGCATGGAACGAGGCTAACCGTGCCAAACTGGCACTGGCCTACCCCCTTCAAGCGTTCCACACTTGGAATCTAATATCTAGAAAAGATGAGTACGATGACGGTATGATGACATCACAAATCTAGAAAATGACATTCCATTCTGGGTGCCAAACGTTGTTGTAAACATAGCCAATAATCACATTCTTTAAAATCCAGACCATATTAATGTGGCTTATTTTCTCAGTGTGGTTTTGACACCTCTGTAATAATATTGTGACTATTTAATTCTACAAAGTTTTATTCACAGTTATAGCTCTGCAGTAACACCTCCTTCAGCAGTATCTATTAGCTGTACAGGAGGCACTTACATATTCAAACAAGCAATACGACTGCATACACACACACACACACACACACACACACACACACACACACACACACACAAAGAAACATGTTGCACCTGAAAGCTGACTGTACAACACCTGTAACTATGCATAGTAATTGGGAAATGAGGTGTATGATTAATAATAGAAGTCATCTATTTACCAACAACATTAGCCTTGTCCTGCTGAAATGTGTGCCTTGCTAGTATTTTACTGTTCAAAGCACCTTTTATTCTTTGCTGTTTTGCATCTTTCATTGCGTGGCCGCCGGTGTGCAAAAAAATAACGCTTGAAAAATGGCAGAGGGTACATCTAAAGACCTTAGCAAAAGGGCAGCTGGAAGGTATACCCAATATGTGTGTGTACTATTTGGGTATATCTCAGAATGAAGAAGAAAAAAAAGCAACATTTGCTCATCATATTTCTTTCAAACTGTATTAGAAAATGAACAACTATATCAGATTTTTTCTTCATATAACTAAAATATAATAGCACTCAATAAGTTACCTTTGTTAGTCTGAAACTTCAAAGCTTACAGTATCCCAAAAACAGATCTGTTAAATACAATATTCTAGGCTGTAGTGCTACTGGTAATTTACAGTAATATATATGCTTTATGTATTTTTTGTCTTTCTTTTAGACATGGCATTTGGCTGAAATGAAATGCAAACAGACAGTACAGCTCAAAAGAAAATGTCAGATTACGTCACTGAAAGTGAGAACTTCTAATTGTCTTTCAATACAGTATGGATCAGTACAGGCCCTACCTACTCTCTGTCTACATAAATGTTCAATAAGTGAGGCTGGCAAGGTGAAAGGTCACATTGTCATATGGAAGGAAGCCTTTCAGCTAGACAGAATTCTCCAGATAAGTTCCTCAAAGCAAGCTCAAACAGGGAAATTTAGAAGCTAAAGAATTGATAATAACTAAAAATGGGAGTAACAGAAACTAGAACTGCTGATTGCAAAGCCACACATACACAACAAAATTTAAAAGAATACACGCGAAATTTAAAAGAATATAAGGATCCGTGAAATCTACTGTCCAGCCGGACATTAATTCATTATTTGTGTTCGAGATTTATTTTGTGCAGTTCATTTATTTATGCTCTGCGAGCAAGTGATTATTTTTGCTTAAATATTTTATTTATTTTTGTTTTCTGTAAATAAAACGGCGCACGCGCGACTGCATCATACTTTTTGTTTTTGTTGTTCCTCTGGTCTGGGTCAACGAAACGCCATTTCCTGCAACACGGCTATTAGTTTACCATTACCTTAATACAGTCTCTTGGAGTGTGTTAATGCAGGTTGTAGGGAATTGCAACAACAGCTGTTTCTATTATTATTAGCACATTTTTATTGATTGGTTTCTTTCTTTTTTAAATACAAAATTCTATCTGTCAGGTAATTTAAAAACGATCTACTTTTTTTGTAATTACACAGTTTTATGTAGGCCTATAAATGTATGTGTACAGACCACTCGTATAACAAGGATTCAGCATATTTAAATCCTTGATGGTCTGGATGTGTTTGCACGGACCCCTTAATAATATTGCTGCACATTTGACAGCAGAAATGACTAGCAAGCGGGATTTCATCTTGTAGGTCAGTGTGTCCTAGTAAAACTTGTCTTAGAAAAAGAGGTCAATAATTTTATTTATTTTTTTTAATTGAGGTACTTCATAAAAAGTAAATGCACCACAATATATAACGACTTTGTACTGGTAACAGAGTTAAAGTTGACTGCAGAGAAGTTCTTACTAACAGCTGTGATGTGTAATTGTATTGTATGTATGTTGTGACAAACCTACCGAAAGGTAACTGCAGGTTATATAGAAATCACAGTTATAACATAAATAATTATTATTTTTATTATTCTTGTTATAATAATAGTAGTAGTAGTAATACTATTACTACTAATAATTATAATAATACAAAATAATCACACCTTTAGGGTGTGTGAACTATGCATCTGCTGCAGAGTCACTCGCAACAACGTCTCACCCGAAAGACAGAACACAAGTAGGTTAAGTGACTTGCTCAGGGTCATACAATGAGTGAGCTGAGATTTGAACTAGGCATCGCTTGGTTACGAACACTTTTTTTTAGCCACTGGACCAGACAGCATCCTATGTTAGTAGGGGTGTGTAGATTCTCAGATTTTCAAAGCAGTTCACTTCAACATGTTTTAAGTTAGTAGTTATTATAACAGAAATAAACTTGTTAAAACCTGTTAATCGAGATTCACGTCCTAATAATCATGTTCTGAGTGATCTTCAATCACAGAACATGAAACTTGAGTCACTGAAACTGTATAATTATTGGAAACTAATGTGCACCTCTTGTATAATACCCGATCAAAAACACCATATCATACCACATAGAATGCAAGCACTTAAGTCTGTAAAAAGGTGCGCTTTATAGTTCACAATTTTTTGTGGTATAATTCATGCTCTATGAGACACTCCTTAAGCATATGTTACAAATGCTTTTCGAAGTAATCAGCCATGCAATATCTGTATTCTACACACTGGTGCATGTTGCCCCAAAGGCTGGGGTTTATCTAGGACTGATTCAGGTCCAGCAATTTCCAATACTGCTTATGGGTGTTCCAATGCTTTTCTAAATTGGGACTTTTTTTTTTTAAAGTGGTGTGGGTCACCTTTATGACTCTTTATCCTGTCTGTGCTGCATATGTGTTCCGCGATGTCTCACCCCTTTCAAGGTGCTATTTTCTGCTATTAGAGTAAAATGCCCTTCCAGATAGAGGTCAGAACGTTGCTGCGGTCCCAATGACTTTCAAGACCATAATCACTCTGCAGCATGGTAGCTCTTTTCTCTGCAGCGATAATAGTTTTGCCTGGAAAGGTAATAATCTTTCACTTTCGGACTTCGATTTTATTCAGACTGCGCCTAGCCCACCTTCCTTGAATCGCTTTGTTAAATGAAAGGATTTGTTTTTCCCCATCATGGAATCTGAAATGTGTTGCGTTCTGTATCATATATCTGTATTCATAGTTCTGTATCATATTTCATTTTGGTAGAATGTGTTTGTCTGGAGTGTTGTTTAGCTGCCTGACAAAATATGTGTGCCCATTATACATATACAATACTAGGGTTCTTACTGTGGTTTTTAAAACTTGATGATGAACATAACTATAGTACAATTACAATTTTTCCTGGAACAAGTTTTGTTGTTTTCAGGGCCGCACATTGCACTATAATTTTAAATACGTTAATTTGAAAATTCGTTATTAGTTAGAGGACTGCAGAAATAAGACCTAAAGGATACCCTTATAAAAGTTTGCCATAGTAAAAGCTAGCAAAGTGTAATAAAGCATAGTGAAAACATGATAAACCATAGGAAAGTGATGCCAAGAGGAGTGAGGTATGGTAAAGCATATTAACAAACATGGTAAACCAGGGTAAAATATGGTTATTACATGGTATTACCGTGGTAAAAGCATGGTAAAAGTGGAAAAATACAGTGCAAAAATACCATGGTAAACTTGTAAAAGGGTAGTGGTAGTTATAACAACAATCAAGGGCACATTGGTTGCCCATGATTACTCAAACTAATGTTAAAGCAACTGATCACTTCTTCAGTAACTTGTGTGTATGGCAAAAGAGAAAATGTGGGATTTTTATTATTTTGTTTTACTTTGGGTACAGTTACTGAGCTGATACGCTAGTGCAATGTGTTTTTTTTTATTCAGTTGTTGTCAAAACTTGTTTCTGAAAGAGCAGAGCATCAGATACACCTATACAGTTACAATATACACACGTAATTAGAGTTATTTTTTGAGGAGCCCACAAAATACTGTAGTAAATCCCTCGCCTATTTAAGTAAAGTATTTGCTTTGCGCATACTCTGGTTCTTCATTTAAAAACCAACATGCCCGTAAATTGTCAGGATTTACTACTCAAAGCAATAACAGTAAACAAAGCAAAGAGAATGAGTTTGATGGAATACATATTGTGAACAGGTGCGAGTGGTGTAGTGAACAGAGTGAATGTCCAGACAGTACTTTCTCCCAAAACGTCTGTGTTTTATTTAAAACAGTAAACAAAAAGAGCCGCCCCTCTACCAGTGATGGTATCGGGGGGTACACGGCAGGCTTGCGGACCAAAACAAAAATACATACTATAATCCCCAATCCAAGTCCCAGTGAATGAAAATGTACTCTTCAAACTCCAGCGCTGTGGTGAGTGCTGGTACTGTGAAGTGAGGGAAGTGCTCAGGTGTGTAGGCTGGCTGAGCAGTCTCAGCCCTTGGCTCCTTACTCCTCCTCTGCAAGACACAACAAAACAAACACGTAACAAACAAACAGAGCTCCGGCCATAAGTTACATCATCAGCGTAAGTGGCCATACTCATGTAGCTGCGTCCCCATTATACTACCAACTCATCCCTGCAATCAGCCCGCCGCCCTGGTGTAACCAATCACTGCCTGGCCCACAGCTGATCCTATGGGAATCGTTTCGTGTATGTGCAGCTACACGCTTCCTCCAAGATAGCCAACTTCCTGTTTCCGCCCCTTGTCAAGTTAACCCGTCTATGGGGAAGTGTACTACCAACCTTATACAGTGCCTTTTCTGTTCGGGAGGGAGATTTACAGCTCTGATTCTTACTCTCTTTATCACACACATCTAAGAACTTTAACTCTTGCATATTCGTTTAATGTTTAATTATATAGAGTCAACCTCGATTAACTTGACATCCCACGGGGATGCCATTTAGTGTTGACTTATCCAAGGTGTTGAGTTAACCGCGGGTGCACATGAGCCATGGCATTAACATGCATTTAAGTCACAGAAATCACACGTTTACAGTAGTTACAAGTTTATTTTTATTTACATGTTCCTATGAAAACGGTTGAAAGAACTGCAGTGAATGAATCAATTGCAGTATAGAGTACTGTACAATCTCGGTACAATCTCGGTACAAACTCGGTACAACTCCTATAGTTCAATTGAAATAAGAATGAATAAATAACTACAGCATTATTTTTATGAAAACAATCCAACCACAAACTCTGCACACTGTTGACTATACTTTTAGGTATTGGCTTGTACAGTCTAATATGATGGCTTAAATAGCCAAAGTTAACAAATGTACATTATACAGAATGAACAAAAACAATAATAAACAACTTACAGTTTCACACAGAAATCAAACACCATTGATTGTTTCGCATGCAAAAATACAAGCTTTGATTGTTCTGTTGACAAGCTTGTTATCCTGAATAATCAGAGCTTTAAAGCCAATTGAACGGGAACACATTTTTCACTTTTCACTCATTGTGAACTGATACTGTAACCAGCTGCACTTGTAGTTGCGAATGAATGAACGAACGAACAATTTGTTTCCAGTCAGAGGTCAGTCATATGAAACAAGAGTGTTAAGTAGATCAGTCACGTGAAACGACAGTGTTTAGTTGTCCACCAGTCTTTTTAATAGTTTTTATCTCTTTGGTAATGGTAATAAGTGTCAAGTAAAGCATGGTGTCAAATTAAACAACTAAGAGAGACAGGATGTGTATATTTTATATGGAGAAAATCCCGGACCAAGACTGCCTGTTGAATTAAGCTGACTGTTGACCGCATGTGTCATTCATGTAGAGTCTTTAAAAACTTAATAATTTCAGTATTATAAGTAGTGTACTTGTTTTAACATTCTTCCCTTTATCACCTTTTTTGGCACTATTTTACAATAAGGACCTTGGGCCTTCCTATTAGACATTTTAATTCACTGTTAATCTGATAAGGCAAGTGTTGGATAAGATCGACACCCAGTCTGTGCTCTCGATCATCAACAAAAGCATTGAAAACTAAGAACCCTGTTGTACCAGACTGGTCATCCCCATGAGCTATCCCAGCCCTGCTAGTTTCTATTACATCATTTAGGACTAGAAATGGATAGGCCGTCAAGAACTGGAGTTTAGTACCAGTGTACTTGTCTAAGAAGTGTTAGACATTAAAAAGAGAGGTTCACTAAAAGTTGTTTGGTATGTCCTATAGGAATTGACAGAGTTTATTGGCTAACAGTAACATTTCCTGGTGGAGAACTTGCTACACTGTGAACTAATGGTTAAGTTTTTCTCAAACATGTATTAAGAAGATTACCCATTAACCTAAATTAATCAATATGTAAAATGTATAATTCAAATGAGCTGGGTCTACTAAATTTTTTTTGTCATCTACAATTTAAAATGTCTTGGGGGTCTTCTAAAATAAGAGTTCATTTATTCGTTTTGTTTTGCTCATGTGCTTCTTGTATTTATAATGTCCCTTGATAGGTTTTTCTGGTCCCCCGTTTTGAAACCTTTTTCTTATTTTTTTCCTTTCAGACTCCGGTGAATAAATCATGCCACTCACTATAAGCTGTTCCAGTGTTTAAGGTGCATTGATCTGAACAATGCAGTGAGCTTTAATCGCAGAAGTCCAATGACAAGTTGTGCTATCTGAACTTCTGAACCCTGCAGATTTAATTTACCAGAGAAGGTTGTATGGGGACTACTCAAAAGTTTTCTCCAGATTCTGCAGGGTTTTTGTTTGATTTTACGTTTTGATTGAATGTGCACATTGCTACTCAGTCCATCGCCTGAGCAAGTGCAAAGAACCCCCCCTGAAATGCTCCTGAACCATTTCTTTGTTTGCTTTAACAGCATTTGATATTTCCTTTGAAGCAGAAACCCACTTGAGATGGGCATTGATCCCAGGGTATACTTTCCCTGTATAATAAACTTACAACTCTTTTACATTCTAGTGGAGGTATTCTTCATAGAATAATGCCCCAAACAATTGCGGTTCCCAGCACTCCATATAATTATACTAATCGTTTATGTAAACGCACCGTGAATGAAGACTATTTTAAACTACTACTGAAACGTTTAGGCATTGCTGTAGTATTATGTTAAATATCTTTAGAATAAATATATATTTTTCTTTTTCATATAATATTCCAAATATGTTTCTAGGGTGTATGCAGTATTCTGTTTGGGTTTTTATCGTAATCGTAAAAAAAAAAAAAATTCTACCGTACATGTACGTTTGTTTTTGCATTGCATCAAGCAAATGAATACTCCCACATCACTTTGTATTTTAAAACGTGGAAATGGTACAATTCACTACAAAAATTCTAAGTATGCATTTGTTGCAGGCTGTTTAAAAAATATGGATTAGAATTTAAACATGAAATGAAAAAGATATGTTTCTGGATGATCTAGCTACCTAGTGGTGAAAATTCACTGGCTATTGTATTTTGCATTTACCTAGAGATCCTGCTGTTCATGATCAGGCCTGTGTTGTTTATATTATTTCATACCACTTCAAAGGAAAACTCCTCACTGTAACAACCACCAGTTACTGATTCAGTAGCACAGAACAGGAAGAGGGGGAATCCTCAAAATGCCCAGTTCCTCCAGACAACAAAGCAAGGTTCTCTCAGATCCCCTTACACAATGACCTTCAATGGCAGTGCAGCAGTGTTACTACAATGGCAACGGTTCTGTATTACAGAACAATGGTGGCACATGGGGCAGCTACAATGGTTATGGCTTCACATGGTGTACCACTGAGGTAATGTTTTAATATTTTGACAGAGAAATGGTATCCAATAATCAACAGACTCTGAAAGTCTGTTACGGTAGCATGGTACTGTACTATGTCAGTACCAGTTTGCTGTTATGTTGGAACAATGCTTATTCCACATGAACTGTGTTGCTGCTGATGTAGTGTAATGTACGTATGGTCAAGTACAACCCTCCTCTCAAACTTGTCCTCTTCCACTTCAAAATACCGTATTGCTTTGAATTAAGGCCGGTGCATTTAAATTGGTAAAAACAGCTGCAGTGCTTATTTAAGGGCGGGAGTACTTAGAAATACCATGGCTTTCGAAAGGCGCAATGTTTTATTGATATTAAGGGAGGCGTATACTGAAGTTTATTTCTGCGGATACAGCTTGATTAGGATGGCGAAGAAGCCCTGCAACTTTAAACTGAAAGCTGTAGAGCTCGCAGATCAGATCACTGTTTGATTAGGTGAAGACACATACCAGTGTAATGTGAGCGAAATACAGTAATCCGTCACGTATCTGCCTTAGCCGTTTATCCTCCATGATCAATCTCTTCAGCAATGTTTATTATTGAACAGAGAAGATTAGCTCAGCTGTTGTAGATACTACCAAAGTTTACGTACACTGTTGTAAGTGCTCTGTGTGCTGCCACTACTGGTAGTGTCATGTGAGCTGTTAAGTGTGCTGATATGTAAATAAATCCTGTTCACCTGTGGGGTGTATCAACTTCAACCTCGTTTCGATCTCCTGCCTGTCACTCAGCAGTGAATGCATGCACTCACACGGGAGGCGGCTAATCTGTTACAAGCATTAATACCCTTTCTAAACAAGGGGTGTTGTGGAGCTCCCTAATAAAAGCTGAATCTCAAAACAATAATTGTGTGCATATAGTAATTGTTACAGCTGTGTATAATGGTATTTAAAACAGGATTCATTTGTCTGCCTTTTTACATACCCACTCTTACTCTGGTCCCACCGCAGTCAGGTAAGCAACAGATTACTGTAATAACACGAGAGAAATGTCAGTTCATCATAGAGGAGGTAGGTGTATATTCACTTTCTTTTCTTACAGCAGTTTCTAAGAGTCACAGGGCTGAACTCTTTAATATACAGTGAGTTTCTTTCTCTTCAACCAGCAAGACAAGTAAACACTCATGGTCTCCTGATCCAGGCAGGGCTTTGTTGGGGAAGATGAGTTGATCCTGTGGCTATGCCCTAAACAGCAATGTCAGAGCGAGAGCTTCTGTTCAGCACTATCTCTCTGAACTTCCTGTTTGGCTCAGGATTCTGCAGCATCTCTTATTATACTGTGAATACCGTGCATACAGCCAAAACAGAAATGCATTTAACAAACTTAAATAACAATCATACAGCTCCTGCATTACTACTAAAATGTATTACTTTTCTTGTTAATTCCTAAACATTTATTTTAGTGCGGCTGTATTTATTCCTACACCAGTGGTGCTGTGTACCTACGGTATTCTTTTTTTGTTTGGGTTCCATAAACTTTACAATAAAATATCGGTATGCTCCAGTGTGTAATTCTGTTTTTTTAAATACATTTTATTCAAGCTTATTCAATTAATTTTGTTCTATTTGGAATGCTTTGCCATACTGTGTTATGTATGCATTTCTTTATTAAGTGCTGCATTTATTTGAGCTAGGGTAGGGAAAAAATGTACATGTTTCATTATTGAGTGTGGCACTTATTCAAGGGCGGCAGTAATTCAAAGTAATACGGTACGCACTGGTAAATGCATTTTTGAAGTGTATTGCCAAAACTGGCATGTAGGGATACCATTTTTTGTTCCTATTGCCTAGCCTTATTCAATGATAAGGCTCAGAAAGACTGATTTGATTACTCCACAGCTTATAGGGTTGTGAGACATCCCGGAAAAGAGATTGCATCAGTATTTGAAACCTGAAATTAGAACGGTCCGGCGCGTAGGTATTAAGTCAATATGAATTCAATAACCATTTCCATTTTTCCATTTCTAGTGTTTATTGGATATACACCGATTTTTCTTTTTGTATGGGGGTTGGGGGGAGGGGGTTATTGTTTTTTAGCGGATAAAAGCAAAAATCAGCCCTAATTATACAACAGGGAAAATGACTGTCTCACTCCTATAGGGATTCCAAGGTAGTATATGATATACTGACCCAGTACAGAATTGACATGTCCTGCATCAAGTTCCGGTGTCTGATTGTCAGTCACCTACCTATGTTACTAAGAGTGTATTTTTTTTGGCTGTGTTTCAGTACAAAACTTTTTTGACTGCAGATCCTCTCAGAAATGTAATATCAACACACAATGATGTAAATGGGGACACACTAAAGAATATTTTAGGACCTTATAAATAAAACAATGCATTAAAATCCTTTGTTAGCTCTTCTTAACTATTAATTGTGAAAGGAATCTTTAGCTGCTTCACTTTTCTTTTGTTTATTTTACCTCAGCCCTTTACTGTCCTGGGTATGTATCCATACCTATTTAATGCCTATTTTCTCAATGTCAAATATATTGGACACTGGGTCACAAAGGGTTATTTCAGGACATGCTAATATTTCATACAATACTATAGGTAGAATCAGAGGACTCTAACAGGAGGACAAATTGATTGCATAAACTGCTATAATGCTTTGTTCGTATACTGGCTTACATTTTTTTACATATCCAGACAACAGTTTATCAAGAATAACCACACAGACTCAAGTATTCAAAGTTTAATGAATCAGAGTATATATTTATTCCAATGGTTTATTAACGCTTAAATGGATCGAGTGATCACAGCTCTACTTTGAATCCTAGCTTATAGACAATCCAGGCAGTCTGGTGTTTTTGCAAACCGACAGGACTAATACTTAAAGCAATATGGCTACATCACACACCTCAGGCACCCAATTACATTAATGCATACAATATAACAACATCTCTAAAGCTAATAATAATCCTATCTTATAACATCATGCTAAAATATAAGTGAGGGTCACAGGATGGCTTGAGCGGTGACGTCGAACCCAGAAGAAACACACAGTACTGCGAGATGAAATGGTGAAGACACTTGCCTGCGCAGGTTTTTTGGGCAGAAAATAAAAGGTTGAACAAAGCAAAACACTCAAAATAAAGGGTACAATGGCCAAACGAATATAGACAGACAACACAGTGAGTCGAAATAAACAAACAAGTATCGTGCTGGTCCTTCCAGCACATAATAGAAAATGTTATGAATGATTCTTTTAAATGCTTTCCTCTCTCTCCCATTCTCTCCTCTCCTAACACCCATCCCTGAGTGAGTGAATTGTGCTACTATTTATACAACTATGCTGGGATTCAAATACCAATTAGTTATTCACTTGAATCCCAGCATGTGAACTAATTTGTGCACTCCCCATGCTAGCATATTAATACACAGTTTATCTGCAAGTGAAGTGATTGTGCAGTCCTTGTGCCTAAAACTGTATTTTAAATCACTTGTGCTACACAGACCCATTTATATCCTGTGCACCACTATATCCACATATAACTGACAACATAACCACCCACCACATACAACATAAAACACAAAATACACACAGGGGCATGGCACACTGCCACAGTGATGTATACATTCAAGATTATGCTTACCCTCTGTAGAGAAGTAGGTCTTAAAATATAAAACAAAACAAAGAAAGGACAGTCATCCAAACCAAACTCTGAACACAACACCAGCAGTCAGCTTCACAGAGAGGTCTATAAAAGATGGACCAGTTAAGTCTATGTTAACAATCTCAACTGATGCCTAATTGTAATTTTGCTCCCATATTTATAGGAATTTTTCTCTCCCTTCAAACATTAGAAAGCTAAAAGATCTGGTTTGTTAGACAACCTTTATCTCTAAAATTAATAATATGCTTTTTGGTGCCAGGCTACTCCTTAAAACTAATAATATGCAGGACCAGGCTTTCTCTTATTTTACTAAGATAAAGATATATTATTTCTCTCTCTCTCTCTCTCTCTCTCTCTCTCTCTCTCTCTCTCTCTCTCTCTCTCTCTCTCTCTCTCTCTATATATATATTATGATATAGTATATAATAATATAATATATGAAGATATATATATATAGGTTCATTCATTCTTGTCCCATAAAAATCCTAGTACTCCCACAAGATAACAATAAAAAACAAGGGGCCCTGGAATTCTAAGCTGCAAAAGGCCCCATCAAGGTTATTGAATTAGGTCAGTATTTTATCATTTCACTGAGTCATCTCTCATTTAGGCTAACATGGATTGCTGCAATAATATTCCTGTTTAATATTTTCTAAACTAGTACAAAGTTTTATAATAATATTATTGCCCTTAATAGTTATTTTTCTTTCAATGGTCTTTTGAACACAGTATCCAGTTTGTGTCCAGGATATCGGAGTGCTCCCAGCAGGATTGGAAATCTTTTTCAGGCTCTGCTCTCAAAAGTTTCTTAAAAGCCATCACAGGGTCCGCAATCCAGCGCTGAGCATCACAAGTATGTTTTACTAAATCAGTTACCAGGTATCTACAGGACATCTTTACATTGTAACTTTCCCAACCGACCCTATCTCACCTGATGAGTCTCATTACATCCTTAACATTAAATTCTCCTTACATCGTCTAATTTAACATTTTAATGGCAAAAGGATACTTACTCCCTGTGGATCATCAGGGGCACACTCAAGCATTATCCTACAGTGCTCTACCATATGGGTACATGCAAGACATGCATGGTTCTGTTAGTGACAATCCAGTTCTACATCTTTGACATCCATATATTAGTCTGGACACATGGTGGTCTGCTCCCCTTTTCAGAGAGAGTTTCCCGCAGTGAGTGATGATTCTGGACTGCTAACTATTACGTCCACCCAAAATATCTGAGTTGGCAATAGCTCACTATTTTTCATATCAGAGGTTTCCCAAGCCTCATTATCATCTTCATCATCAGTGGGGAACCCCTTGAGAAACAAAGTTGGTTCGATCAAAGGACCAGTTACTTTGGCTGTATAGGCCTTCCCTTCAAAAAGAACCAATACCTTATACAAGGGAGAAGGGATTTGATGGTCACATGTGACATTGGTACCTGTGCTCTAGTTTAGGGTTTCTTAATCCTGGTCCTAGGGACCCACTGTGTCTGCTGGTTTCCAATCCAACTGAGTTCTCAGTTACTTAATTAAACCCTTAATTGAACTGATAATTTGCTTAATTAGACATGTTTACTTGTTTTCAGCTCATACAGTTGTATATGTCTAGTTAGCTCTAACATTTTATAAGCAACTTGAAATCTGCAACTGTTTAAGAGATGAAAAACAACTAATTAAGCAAATTATAATTTCAATTAAGGGCCTAGTTAAGTAATTGAGAGCTCAGTTGGAATGAAAACCAGCAGGCACAATGGGTCCCCAGGACTAGGATTGGGAACCACTGGTCTAGTTCATAGCCTGCTTGGAGCTTGCCCATTGTCAAGCTCCACAGGTACCAGTTTGAACTGTCAAGTAGCAGCAGAAACTTATCATTTATAGCTTTGTATTTACAATATCTGTGTATCATAGATTACAGTGCAAAACACAAGCAAAGAACCAGAAGATTTCCAACACGAGAAAATGTATGTAGTGATTATATTGCAAGTTTCTAAAAAGGGGCATAAAATGAAATTTAAAGCCTTGGTTAGCAATGCATGCAAGTTTATAATCTGTTCACTTCGATGGGGATGGGAGTTGATCTTCACAATTCAAATCCTAATAAGTGTAACACAATTAACTAATTTTAACTAAGAGCAATTGTCATGGGGGTGGAACCAAGCGCTTACGAAATTGGTTCCCTTTTAAACACTGTCCCTGAAGTCAGTGTTGGTTCCTTTTGCCAGATGCAGGTGTTCCCTACTGCTGTCAGCCTGGGGTGATTAATGAGGATTTCCCCTATTGAAAGCCTTTGGAGCATTCGGGGCATCTTTAGAACTGTCGGGGGAGACAGGGACACAAGTGAACAACCAATTATTTGGCCATCACGGAGGCAGCACGACAAAGACATTAGGCAGGGCAGGATAGCGAAAGTTATAATATTAGTCTATTTCAACAGAATTTTGTTGCCAGACATAAAGAAACCTTGAAATTAGAACTTTGCAGTGCTGCAGAAATGGAAACAAAAAGAAAGTAAATTAGAGATTTTAAAGCCGTAGAAAATCTAAACATTAAAAATAGTTCAGTGCACATGGTATATTAATTTATATAACTTTTGATTTTTTTTGTATCGTTTTTAATCTGACAGCAAAACATACTGTCCTATACAAAACTAGTTTGACAAGTTTGACAAGTCTTCCAGTATCAGTAAGATTGCCCTATAGAGACTACTGTGCATGTGTCTTTATTTTAAACATAGTTTTGTCTGTGCCTGTATTTCTATTGTGGAGTTGCAGGAATTACTGGATTGCTGCCTCCAGTTTAAAGTGTTTTTCTTTTTCTTCTTTGGTATCTATTTACTTTACTCTCTTATAATGTACATACTTTTTTCAGAAAGGAGACCTTCTTGCCCCACCCTTTAAAACTTGCCTTGCCTTTTTTTTTTTTTTTTTATATATTCATTTTTTTATATTGCGTTCAAGTTTTACACTATCAAAACAATTAACCCAGACTTAAAAAATGGAATCCTAGCTCAATATAAACACTGTTTATGCAATCCCTTATAAAAGTTGACCTTAGTAAAAACATAACAATGTGTGATAAAGCATAGTGAAAGCATAGGAAAATATTGTAAAGGAATGGTATAGCATATTAAAAACCATGGGAAGTAGTGTCAAACTATGGTAAATGCCTATTCATAACACTAAGTTTTGTTCTGTTAAAAGATTTTTTTCTTTTTTTATAAAGGCCCATTTTGACTAATTAACTAAAGTTTGTTTTTTGTGAAACTGTTTTTTTAAATTGTTTTAGAGAGGGTTAGAATTTTATTCAAATTTTAAGCACTACTTAATCTAAGAAAGAGTTTATATGTACTCATCAAGATACTCTTTAAAAATCATTCCTTCTAACAGTCTTTAAGAGCATATTAGTTGAGTGTAGCATTGTCTTGTGTGTGCATCTCTTTTACTGTCTGCTCACTAAAAATTGTTCATTCGTAGTTAGTTGCTTGATAACTACATTCCTTCAAATACTGGTTTACTATTACATGCCATTTTTATAATAACTCATAGTTTCAAATTTCACCAGATAATTGGATTAATCTGCTTTCAAATGGTGATTGGTTGGGTTCACACCTACATACCAATGTAATTCAATTTGGTTCATTGCATTTTATTTAAAAACACAGTCAATATTTAATAGGGTTAAATAATACTCTGCCTTGGAAACCATAGATGGCTCAAACCCAATTATTAAAAACATGGCCAGCATCCAAATCTCCTGGAAAGTCCTGGGGATGGTATTGCATAAGAACATAAAGAACATAAGCATGGAAATATCACAAGTAAAATCCTCATTATTTCCTTTTGTTTTCTTTTTCATGAGAAGAACAATTTCCAGATTAAGCTCTTTAAAAAACAAGATAATAATAAAAAAAAGATCTTGTATGTATTTATGTATACCATATTTTTCTGTGTCAAAGTGGTACACAAATGAAAGTTACACTTTTTGGGGGATATTCCTGGGCTCAGTTCTTGTGAAAGAATTACCAACATTAGAGTACTGCATCATCACACCCAAACAGATAACACAGCATAGCAATAATTAAGATATGTGACCCCTAACAGCACCCTACCAGTTATTTATCCATCAGTGCCAAAGATTGTGAAATATTTATCAACTACTGCTTAAATGTAACCACCACATTCTGCCATTTGCAATCATACAGCATTATTTATTTATTTTCCCCCAGAAGTAAAGCTTGTGGCAGTTTTAAAGTGCAATTGTTTTAATAACAATATCTAATCTCATGTTTTGTGGGTCTACACTTCTTAAAGGGGGTTCAAATATGAAATAATAAGAGCTTGAGGATTGCAGTGCAAATTATTGCAAGAACCGTTACAATGGATGTAATCTGTAACAATGCATGCTAAAGCCTTCTGTCTATGGTAGAGCTAGGCAGGACAGCTTCGTTGGTGAGTATAAAGCCTATATAATCCACTTAATATTTCACTCAGGGTCTCAGTTGCAGAACAAGTCTTTCAATCTAATTGAATGCATGCTGGTACAGGTTTGTGATTTGTAGCTGCACCCACCAGCAGCCTTGCTGAGTCTATTCAAATCTTTCCACATTGGAACAGCAGAATGATTTGATTGAAATAACTTTCCCTAAGGTAGGTTTTAACACAGGGTTCAAAGTTTACAGTGGAAAAATAAAAATAAAAAACGTGGTAGGGGGTAGTTGTTGTTAGTTGTCAGTTTATTCCTCCATAGTTTTATTCTTCCATAGTTTTATTCTTCCATAGTTTTATGATGCTAATCTGGCACCAGTGATGCTTTTAAGACTTTAAAAGACACAGTGCTATCCCTCAACTCATAGTTACTGTGACGTTGTATGCTACATTACTTCAGCAGCTTTCTGTGTGTTGGTATTAGTTTATCTTTTGTACAGGAATCTTATAATTACATTTTACTGATAATCTTCAGAAAGTTCATCAGGAAGCAGACATTGTTGATTGCCTGGTCTGTTTATTGTACAATGGAATGGCCAAAACATTTTATAAGTAATACAAGGGCACTGTATCGGATATTTATTTATTTTTTTACCATGGTTTCTTGCGCTAACAAGCTTTTGAAATACTAGTAATTAGAAACTGATTCAGTACCAGCAGCCAATCAGCTTCCAGCTCTAACAGGCTTCTAACAGTAGGTGCCTGCTGCAACGTCACTGCATCAACTGTGAATCAAACATAAAATCAATCCACAGCTTTTTCATTTTGACTTACTAATTGAAAGCTCAGTTCACATCTATTGGACTTCAAATACTAAACAAAGACACAGTTGGTCCAAATAAATGTTATTATATACCAAAACCAGCCAATCAATACTTTGCACCAATGAAGGCAACCAGTCCTGTACCGGAGCTCAGGCAGCATCTTTCAACAACAATATACCGAGACATGTACAATTAAGTAATATTGCTTCATTCAGATATCTGGCAATGTTCAGATAAGCCAGAAGCAGCTCTGATAAGTTAAAAAGTTATTTATTTAATATAGTTACTGCTGTTTTTCTCTTATTTTGTAGGTGATCCTTTATGAACATTTTGGGACTATTTTCCTGAAACCTTTCTTAGCAGAAGGGTACCTGACGAATCATTAAAAGTTCAGGGTAAATTTAGGTTTAAAAAAAAAAAAAAAAAAAAAAAAGAGAAATTATTTTCTAACAGAGATAGTCCCCGTCCATGAAGGCTCTAACGTGTGGTAGTTGACCACGACTGGAGTTATACGTCCGGAGACGAAGGTACTATCCCTTAAGCATAAAGCATATGGGATCCTACACTGATATAAGCAACACGAAGAGGACTTGTCTTAATGGGTCATCATCTTAAAGAGAATAAGGCTAGGCTGCTTGGATCAAAATTGAAGTGCTAGGGAGATCTTTTATTCCACAGCGTAGGGGAAATATATTATAGTCAATTCTCATTAAGAGACATTTCAAGGGAGCAGAAAGAAAATGTCAGGAATTCTCATTATCAGGAGTTCATGCCAAATAGCCTTGCCGACTAGTGTACATTGAAAATGCATTGGTATATCACTTTGTATACAACGTCCACTGAACTGATACATACATGTACAGTGTACACAACTATCTATCATTTAATTTTAAAAACAGAATACACTTTTACTTTCACAATTTAGCCCACAAAATAGTGTACATCTTAAATCGGCAGATTTGTCCTTAAATGTAACAGGTAAGTCAATATGATATTTAAAAAAATACTAGCGATGATTAGGGTCAGTCTCCAATGAAAACAAGGCAGTGGGTGGCCTGGGTTGCAACGAGATGAACAGTAGGCAGCAGGACAAAATTGATTACATCTGTCTCCCGATATAGCTGAAAACTACGGAACCTCCTCTAATCCAATTACATTGTTATTGATTTATACCTTGTGGGGCTCCAAAAATAAATCTGTGCTATGTGACTGTGTATTATAAGGTGTGTTTTACATAAAGATACTATTATGTTCAAGACCTTGTTAAATAAATGTATTAAGAGGACATTTGTATTCATATTAATGAGAATTGCCTTCATAACTGTAAAATACTTAATAGTGGTATATTTAGAAATAAAAAAAGAAAAAAACTCAATGACAAACATTTTGACTAAAAGTCTTTCCCAATGTCTTCAATGTCAAAATTAATTTTGGTTCACATACTTCTATCACTGGAGGAAGGAAATCTCCAGCAGCATACACACATTCCATTTAATCATTAAGAGATCCTTCACACTTAGCACTTGGGGAGTGGAGATCAACCAAAATTAATTCAACACTGAAGACATTGAGAAAGAGGTCTCTCATTGGGTGTACTAAGTTTCCTTTAGTATTTTTTTAAATTAAGGAGAATTGACTACATTAAGTTTAGCTAATTTAAGGTGCCTGGTGGAGGTCAGTGTTGTACAATATATCCAGTCTATTATAAGCTTTGACATTTTTGTGAAGGCCCTTTAACACTGGCACTCCTACCCGGGTTTTGGATACCCGGGCAACAATCCTGTGTAGTGTGAAACCACATACCTGGGTTGTACTTTTCTGTTTATTCTGTTTAGTAATATTTTTGTTGACTGAGACACACCATGAGCCAGATTGTGGCAGGGATGAGAAAGCATTTGCTATAATCAACATTTGGGCCAATGGTTCAATCCAGAGAAACTTGGATGGAAGCGTCCATAACAAGCTGCTACTAGGGCATTGATATGCGCATTCTATACTTGCTTCTGTCACCCAGGTCGACCCTGCTTTATGACACCGTATATCGACTGGTAAAGCATGCCAGTGTGAAAGGAGCTTGAGGTAACTGGGACCTATAATCTCCATAAGGATAGGAATATTGCTTTATTTTAGATAGTCTATTCTACCATAGACTTCTAGGTTTCGACTTGAACCTGTCCTCTAGTTTCATACCTGTCTGTCTGTTGTGTCAGCTTCTGAACACAGAATACATACTGACTGTGATACAGGAAATGACCCTAGACCTCTTGGTTCCTAGTATATTTGGAGATGTTGACAGGCATTAACAGTGGGCACTCTCTGAACTATGCTGTGACCTTTAAAAACACTGCTCCGAGACAGTTGACTTTTAACACAAAGCTTGCTGCAGTTCGGCTACCAATAACAAAGTTCTGCGAGGCAACAGACCCTGTGCAAATTCTGACCTGCAGATAGTTCATTTCTACCAAGCTACGTACTGTAGTCCTACTTTTTCATAATTGAAAACAGAAGTGCTGTTGACCCTTTACTTTTATAATATATACTGTAGCACAACCTATTGATGTGATGCAACCATCTGACATTTTTTTCTATCAGATGGAAATTATGTCACTTTAAAATTTGTGACACATTATAAAATTAGCAATAATTATTATATATAGTGAACGATGTTCACTGTTTTAAAGGTTCATAGCCTTTTTAAAAGCAGACCCAGAGACAGAAAGTCAAGGTTTAAGGCACTTTCATACCATTTTATTATTTACAGAAAATAAAAGTTTGAAAACAAAACCTAACTCTGTTTTGGAGTGCTGACTAAACTTTTTACAGTGCTGACTGATATTGGATGGCTTAGCCGTTTATTGAAAACACAAAACAATTTTAAACACACAAGCAAACATAGGTTTTCACACTACCTTTACAAAACCACACAGGTTGTCATTGCACTGACAGCTTCTCCCTTCACACAGACTGGAGCCTTGAAATAAACATTTCTCTTTGATTACAAACCTGCCTGCTGATTGCAGGCAGGTGACCTTCATTAATCATTAGAGCCAGGTGAACCCCATCCTGGCTTCCTCCTATGGCATTCTGGGGAAAGTAGTCCCTCAGCCCCTCCTGGACTACATTTTTCACTCCATGCCCCCCTCCCCCCTTCAATTAGAGCCAGGTGAACCTCATCCTGGCTCTCTCCTGGGGTATTCTGGGTGGTGTAGTCCCTCAGCCCCTCCTGGACTACATTTTTCACTCCATGCCCCCCTCCCTGTCTGTCACACACACACACACACATATATATATATATATATATATATATATATATATATATATATATATATATATATATCCTCAGACAAAAATATTTGGGCAGTTACAAAAATTAGAACAAATTTTTCTATAATTTCTAATTGTTCTGTTGAAAGATATAAATTAGAGACTCAGCTTTATAATAAAACAACACAATTATTACATAACATGCATAAAATGAAAAATAACATGCAAAAACTAATTTTATAATTTGCCAAAAGTATTCGGGCCCCATTACATTAGTATTTTGTGTGCCCACCCATTTCTTCCTTTACAGCTTGCATTCATTTGTTATATTTTGAAACCAGTTCCTGACATCTTTCCGGAGATATTTTTGCCCATTCTTCACACAGACAGCTTTGCGTTCTATAGCTTTAGATAATTTTTGGAACGCCTCTTTAAACACTTATAATAGCAATTTTAATATATATATATATATATATATATATATATATATATATATATATATATTATATATATATATATATAATATATATATACACTTACTGTGCAGGGCCTCTGCACTGTCACAGCTACATGTATATTGCTATAGAATAAAGCTTGTTATAAGTATTATACTGTTGGTTAAAACAACAGAGAACAGAGGACTGCATAGCATTGCATAGCATAAGATATCTTTTTAAGATATTGGTAAATTTAAACATGGTTCAAATGTGGTAAAAAAAGATGTAGCAACCTGTACTTCATTCCCTACATGTAGTTGCATTGCAGTTACCATTTATTAATACTGACTAGATTTAGTGCCCAATTTTCTGATTGAGAGACTGGAACGGCATAAAATAACACCATGCTTTTAAAAAGGTATTGTCCTGATCGTATAATTTAGTTTAAAGTACATGTATTACATATTGTACCAAAAACTGTCAGTACAGTGAAGTTAATGTATCTGCATTTTCAAATGTATCATCTTTTATAAGTGGCACCAAATAAGTCCTCAGACATTGAAGTAATACCAAAAGTTTCTTGTTTTAATATTTTTACCCATTCTCCAGTTCAGATGATTGAGTGTCAGCTATTCCATGCTTACTGGTGGATATTGGAAACCAACGACATTCAGTGGGGGACTGACAGCCCCCTAATACTGTGGGTTACAAGGAGGTCTTTTATTGATGAAAGATATACTGTAAAAAAAATCCAAGCGCTGTTGGATTTTTATGCAAGACTGCTTACTGAACCACTCCTGAAATCCACAATTTATATTAACAGCATGACTTCAACTCAAGCATTTTTTTTTTCACATACTACTCCCACATATTGTATTGTAATAGGAAACTTCCTAATATTCATTATACATTTATCAGCAGTGTTTTAGAACAGTGATTGATGCCTGTTATGCTCAAAAGAAAATATATATTTTGCAGGATTTGTCATAATGGTATTACTTTTAATTTGTAATAATAATAATAATAATAATAATAATAATAATAATAATAATAATAATAATAATAATAATAATGTGTTGAAGACAGAGTGGACAGAAGAAATACATTTTATTATAGGTATACAATATATGTAGCATGCAAATCATTCTTTGATGAAAATCAGTACATTATCCCTCAATGGAAAAGACCAATTGTTTGAAAGTAGAAATGGATTAGCAGAAAAAAAAAAAAAAAAGCATCACGGTAATTTTAAGAATACATTTTGATTTCTTCTTTTAGCTTGGTTGTGTGCTTTTAGAAGCAATTCCATAAAAGTACACCAAATGTACCTTCTACAGAGCCCTGCTGTTGTAAACCTTGCTCAAGTGGAACACATGCTAATTTTGGTAACACAGTTTCTTTCTCCTCTATTGACAAAATGAATAACATCGAGTGAAGGTATTTAAAAATTCAGTCACATCCGCTTCGCACAGCCTATAAGAAGCTTTCACGCTTTTAGGTTTGCTTTAGATGTTTAATACCCTTTTCTTTTGTGTCAAGGAGCTCACGAGGCGTTAAGAAGCACTGATAAACCCACTTAGATCCCTTCCTGGGCCGTCACCTCTCCCTGGCACCGTCTCCCTGCCAACGGACGAGCGAGTCTCATTCAGCTTAATGTAGCTGTCTGTGACAGGATGTTGTCGAGCAGATGGTAGCACGTTAACGGGGTATGGTTTTAGTGCACAACATCGGACCACCCTAGTATAATTTCTTGAAAAAATGGTCACAAACTACCAACAGGATGACCGTTATCAGTCAAACGACTAAAGACGGCATGTTAAATGATAGTTATTTCAGATCATATGGGGGTTTAATGTGACACATAAACCAGAGCAGCGTAAACCTACTATAGCAGGCTTTGCATCAAGCACACTCTAGCTGACAGAATTAATCCTGAACCCCAAATACAAACTTGACGAAGATTAGCTATTACCTATTTAAAGGTCGTGAAGTGATCATGTTACTATTGACCTAATAAAACAACAACATTAAATACATCTGGATTACACACATATATTTAAACATGTATGAGCATAATTAATGGTTTAGAAATAGGAGTTTATTTTTCATTTCCCATAATTTCCACCCCTTTCCATTTTTCCTCATAAATTTCCGCCTCTGCATCATCTTTCATTTATCTTACTCTTTTATATTTCTCCTTTCCTCGCGCCAGGTGAAATGCATGCATTGAAGAACGCAGGCACCATAAGACCAGTGCACACACACACCCCAGTAAGTACGACATTACAATATCATCCGGGAGATACAAATGCTGAACACGCTTTTCTGCGCAGACAGCGACAAGACAGGGCCGCCAAGCATGTTCTTTAGATGGAAAAGGACAACCTTGGATATAAAGATTGTACACGTTTCAAATTCGATCCCTTGGGTTTGCTTCAAAAGTAAAAAAAATCTTTTTTTAGGCAAAATCGTGGGGCAGTTCAGACATTTTTTTGTTTTGACAACTGGATTTCCGCAGTTGATGCGGGGTTCCTAATAGCATCATTTCAGTCTTGTCGCTGTTGAGCTGCATAAAATTCTGTTTCATCCAGAGCTTAATGTCAGAAAAACAGTTGGTGAGCACAGAAACAGCCAAGTCGATATCAGGTGTGGTTCGCAGATAAATCTGAGTATCATCAGCATGAATATGGAAATTTATACCATGATTTCTAAAAAGTTTGCTGACTGGAAGCATATATATGCTAAATAAAATTGGTCCCAGTATGGAGCCCTGAGGAACACCAGAAGAAACCAACCCAGTAGAAGATCTAAAACCACCCAAAGAGGCAAAATGCTTTCTCTCCAGGAGATACAAGTTAAACCAACCAAGGGCAGTACTAGATATGCCGAGCATGTTCTCCAGCTGGGCAAGAAGGATATTCTGGTTCATAGTGTCAAAAGCAGCACTAAGATTCAATAATACCAAGATGGAGAGGGCCCCCGAGCCAGAAGACAACAACAAATCGTTAACAACCTTGACTAGAGCTGTTTCAGTGCTGTGCAACTGTCGAAAGCCTGACTGCAATGGTTCATAAAGTTTATTTACCAGAAGATGATTATTGAATTGTTGTGCTATGACACATTCCAGAACCTTAGATAGGAAAGGGAGGTTTGAAATAGGCCTATAGCTGCCCATATTATCAGTGGGAAGATTAGATTTTTTCATTACTGGTATGATAGTAGCAGTTTTAAATGTAGAGGGTACAATTCCAGAACTCAAGGACTCTTTAATGATTACAGTCACAAACGGACCAAGAATCTGGAAACAGGAACAAATGAGTAAAGTAGGAATTGGGTCTAGCAAGCATGGGGTCAGGTTTATTGTAAAAAAAACAATTTGGTAAGCCCAATGAAAGTAAGAGGAGTGAAACTAGCCAGTGGAGTGCCAGTAAAGACATGTCGATGATAAAGTGAGGTAGGTGACTCAAGGTCTTGGAATTGGTGTCTAATATTGTCAATCTTGGTAGTAAAAAATTCCAAGAAATTATTGCAAAGACCTTGAGAGGCAGATAATGCAGATGAGCTACTTGGCTCTAGCATTCTGCTTATTGTAGAAAATAAAAGCCTAGGATTCTCATGGCCACTCTCAGTAAGATTGGAGAAATAAGTAGATCTAGCAGAAGTGATAGCATCCCTATACTCCAACAGTTGTTGTTTCCAGGCCTGAGCATAAACAATTAGCCCAGAGTCCCTCCACTTTCGCTCAAGTTTCCGGCAAACAGCCTTCATAGAGCGCAGCTGATCAGTATACCAGGGTGAACAGCGAGTATAGGAGACAGTACGAGTTATTACAGGGGCAAAATTATTGAGCATGATAGATAAATTGCTATTATATAGTTGAACCTTGTCATCCAAGGCCACCCTTAACTCTGTAGTCCCGACAAGAGCCTCTAGGGGGATACCAGGGAGTGAAGCCGCTATTGTTTCCGATAGACTATCATGGTCAATAGATCTCAAGTTGCGAAAAGTCAATAATCATTTTGGATTTAGTGCAAAATGTGACATTTCTAGATCAAATTTATCTATTATTTGATTGCCATTTGCGCTTCATTCAGACATGATTGTAGCGAATCTCGGTTCCCGCAGACAGGCGCATCACACAGGGCGAGGCAAACCACACACAGCCCACACACAATCCACAACGGAGGGCGGACGCGAACCTGGGACCTCTCGCACTAAAGCATAGTGCCGATACTGCTGTACAAAAGAGCCGGCTCCTTTGCAAGGTGCTTATATCAGGCTTATGTTTTTGTATGTGATTACATCACCTACCAGCCCTGCTGCTGCCTTTCTCCATGCACACCACAGTATGTTGATACAGATGCTTTGTTGTTTCCTGTTTCGGTAAAAAAAAAAAAAATGGCATGTAGCTACTGATATTATTCTTTTTTTTAACAATTATTTGTATTATTTTCCAATTTTCTCCCAGTTTGGAATATCCAATTATTATTCAACCTGGCCCAGACTAACTCGGGAGAGATGAAGACAAGCGCTCATGTCCTCGGAAATGAATGCTATCTGCCGTCTGCTTTTTTTCGCTCTGCAAGCCCGCCATGCAGCCACATCCAGAACTTACAGCGTTGGAGGACCATGCAGTTCTGAATTGCACTAGATGTGGTCGAACAATGACAAACTGTGTTTTAGAGCAGGTACAGTGACTTTTTTCTTGTGCTGATTAACAATTGACATCACGAAGATGTTGTAAAATGATCTGTTGATTTTGGGAAGGTGTTGTGACTCTTGGTCTCCTAGTTTGTGGCCTGTAATTAACAGTGTGTCTGTTTATACCATCTCGCCAGGTTTGAAATTGGAGGCTGTGAACACCCAAGACAGTGAGCCACAGTATGCTGCCCTAGTCCAGCCTCCAAGATGCCGATTGCACGAAGGCGCTACATTTCTGTTGACAGACTGACAAATTGTTTTTTTTGTGTTTTATTTCCTTTTATTTTCTTTATTGATTTTATTCAAGCGTGCAATTCAGCAGCTGAAATCACTCCATATCCAGTGTCCAATCAATTGTCTAACTAATTAGTTGATTAAGTGCACATGCTTCAGTCATAACCACTCAAGCATGTCATGGTCAAGGGTGAATGATCAAGTGATTAAAAAGAAAACAAAAACGGATGGGTGTTGTCAAAGCCTTCATTTATATGCTTTTTATATACCTTATTCGAAAATAAATGTGTTATAATAGCTGCTAAGTTTCTTTTGATGCTCGGTATAGAATTGGCTTTCAGTTATATTTCTGTTTACACCTTGTTTTTTCAGTATCAGTGACCAGCATTAGCCCAGACTTCTGGTCCAAACCTGACCTTTACTGTTAAGTGAAAAGAAAAAGAAAGCAGACAATCTGTGCTGATTCCTCACGGTGACTCATATTGTTGTTTGCCTGTGGCAGCACCACACAGCAGGGGCAACTGACATGGATCTCTGGAACTAGAATTCCAAGCTTTTCAAATTTTTTTCCTCATGTTAACAGTTTTACCTGAGGTGATGTCTACTCTTTCCAATGTGTGCTCTACTGACATATGTCTCTTTGTGCTTGGTTCTTGCCATGTCATTTTGGTTATTCAAAGATACAAATATTCTTTCCCTATGACATCAGTAAAGTGATACAGGACTTCTAGGCTGAATGGCTTTCTACCTGTTTTTAAAAGTATTTTCAGCTAACAAAAATAATTCCATAAATTTCTCAAATGTGCAGTTTTTAAAGAAATACATAATATAATAAACATGTATTTAGAATTTAAAAGAAGCAACTGGTACTATATTGAGTTAAGAAAGTTATCAGTTTGCTTGTCTTGCCTATTTATTTATTTCCTTGGTCATTTCACCACAGCAGTGCATTGCATGGCAGAAATTATTTATGGAACTATTTTGTTAGCTACAATTAATTTTAACGAATGATGCACTGCAGCAGCTCATAACCATTTTCTTATTATAATTCCATGTAATTGTACCTTTTTTTTATGCTTCGATTTTTAAAGTCAGCATGAGATTTGAATGTATTTGTGATGTAAACAATGTGTACAAATGTCAGTAAAAACCACAAAGATAAAAAAAGTGTAAAATATTAAAAAGTAAAAAGTGTCTGATATTCATGAAACTGCTCTAAACTGCTCTATATATAAAACATAAAATAAAACATAAACTTTAATAAAGCATTGGTAAAGCTTTGTGAATCATTACAGAAACTTTAAGGAGTGTTGCATGTTACTGTAAAGTGATACCTAGATTTGTTATTCCTACCAGATACAAAAGACTTGGGGGGGGGGGGGGGCAATGACGATCCACCTAAAGAAAGCTGATAATCTCAGGCCCCCTGCATGATCATTCAGCACAGATTTCTCTGTAGCTAGCTAGACTTGCAGACCGCCAAGCATTGCTGACAGCTAACCAAGCCGAGATACAATTGTATACATTGGTGAGCTGTTGCACATCCTGTAAATCTATGACACCAATATTAGTAATGCCCTCAGGCTATACCTCTGTTATCAGTCTCGCCATTATAAACAAACATATCAACCTGCACATTCGCTACAGGTCATATGGAGTCATTAAATAAGAAAAGCTCATTAATTGACAAAAGCTGATTCAATTTGCAGTAGTTTAATCTGTTTTATAAATGTTTCCTCGTGTACTATGGTCATATAGAGAGAGGAGAGAGAGAGAGAGAGGAGGAGAGAGAGAAAGAGAGAGAGAGAGAGAGAGAGAGATGTGTCAGAATATATTACCACATAATAATGTCTCCAGTTGGTTTTGAACCATAATGCACAAGTGACGTAGCCACAAGTGCATTACTAGCTCAAAACCAACGAGAGACATATTTTTGCGTGGTAATATATTCTGACCCATATTACTATTTTATATATTCTATGAAATTGTTTTTGTTTGGCTGAGACAGAAAATCTGCTGTAGAAAATGATGCATTCATGTTTATGGCTGTGCAGGTTACGTTGCTCTGCTTTGGAGAGAACTTGATGCAGTCATTCCCATTTTATTTTTGCTGACAAGATGAAACCAACGAGAGACATATTTTTGTGTGCAGCGTTGTAACCAGAGATGACATTATACCAAGGTCAAAATTAGGTTTCAAGCTATAGCTGGCAATATTTGTATAATTGCTTGGCATGTACTATTTACCCTCCAAATCTATGTTACACAGCAAACAAACAGAGAAAATTAAGGAGTCTTTTGTACTTTACCAGAATTTTTACATGCGCATCAGCACTGATGATGCAAAAAAACAACCAAGGACACAACCTTGGTGTCTTCATAGTTAGTTACGGCCATGTTTGTGTGGTACCGGTAATATATTCTACCCATATTATTATTTTATATATTCTGTTTCTTAAACCTGGTTACCTTTATCTTCTTTCTTAGCTGTTTTTGTTTGGCTGAGATAGTTTCGTTTTGTTTGTGTAAACTGCGACAGGGTGCTGAAAATGCTGCACTCAGTCAAAGCATTGACGTTGGAGCTGCTGTGCTTCAAACAGAAATTGGTTTAAAGCCGTACCCGTTTTAAATTTTTTACTGTAAGATGAAATTTGAAAGATGTATGTCGAGGTCTTTTTCAGGTAGCTGCTGAAAATCTCTTGTTTCTCCCACTGAATGCAAAGACGACAATATGAGGTTTATGAGTGTTTTTTCTTGTATTTTCATTGCTTGCTCTTTTCAAAACCTTTGTTTAAATTCCTCTGTCATTTGTGTGAAGTTGTTTTCTCATTTCTGAAAACCCTAACATTGCATTTCCCTACTCTGATGCCTTAATCAATACAACAATTTTTTTTATTTTTATTTATTTTTTTTTGCATCATGTCCCGTATGTATAACTGATTCTGGGTAACTGGCCCCTCGTCACATGATTGCTTAGTTCAGCCTGGGAAGTGTCAAGCGCCAAGTGGAGTAAGCGTAAAAGAGCCGTGCTTGCTTCTGTCACAGGGCCTGCTATTGAAAATAAAGCTGGACTCAGGAAATGTCTGGCTGTGGCACATTCATAAAGTACTTTTTATTACTAAAAAATTTGCAGTTCCAGCTTCAGTTCAATAATCATTGCACTGGCGGAGCGTCGCAAATCGTATCCGCGACAAAGTAACATGAGCGCCAGCCACAATTGTCGACATGAAATAGAAATGAAGCAAGACACAGGGAAAGACGGAAAAAAGAAACACAGAAAAAATGATAAGCGCCCATAATGAAAGCGCACCAAAGTAGAACCGGGAAGTAGGAATCTGGGCGGAAGACTCCCAGGGAATCGGTCCACCGGAATTGGCTATGCACACATACGGCGTCAGAGGACAACGCCAAACGTAATTTGGGAACTCACCACTCCCTTACGCAGATAAAATCCGATCCTGAAATTCGTAGATGTAACGTGCAACCTGTTCGGTTTAGTTCATCCGGATACATAAGTGCAAAAGACTAAATTTTTAAATTCCGTCAAAATCTTGTTTTTTTGTTTGTTTGTTTGTTTTTGTTTTAAATCTATTAAATATACCAGATTACCTTATTTAGTTTCAAAGTATGTTATGTTTGGATTATATTGCAATATTATATAAAAAGAAGCTGAATTCAGTACGGTAGTTAAATTAGTCAAGATTTGTGAGATTAATTAAAATGTTTTGCTTTTGGACATAAAATGTTAACAGTAGTGAAAAACCCATATTCATAGATTTACTTCTGTCAAAATACAGTATTTTTTTTATTATTATTACAATGTTAAAGAGACACCTGATGCGCATATTTTTTCAGTTGTTAAAAACTGAAGTCCTTTGTATTTCTTTTTTTTATAATCGGAAGTGTTCTAATTTGAATATAAGTTGTGCCTTTTTGTTGAATTATTATGCACAATAGTGTTTTTAGTTATTGGATCTTTTGTTTAAAAAATATATGTTTGTTCTTTATTTTGAATAATTAAAACGTCAATGCATCAATTTTCATTGATAAATGCCTATATGATAATCGGATACGGAATTAGGGTAAATTGCACCATTAATAATCATTAAAGTAATATTTTTACTTTTTTCTATTTATTCATGGATTCATTTATTTACAAATATCTTTTTAAAAGTTGATATGCTCATATAAGTGGAGGGAGCTGATCATGTCTGTTTGATAATATGATCAAGGGTTTGAATGAGCTTTAATTGGAATATAAATGTGCATAGATAATAGAGCTGTGTTATGTTTATGATTGATGGCAAAATGTGTTGGAATAGAAAACAATATTAAACAGCATCGGGCCAGCCACACAATAGGTGACTTCCCTGCTGACGCAAGTATGTAGCAACACACAAGTGCAGCAGGGTGCATGGTCCCTGCACAAATGACAAATAAAGAAATCCATGAACATATATGGTACACATTCACAGCTAGTTAAGGTTTCGGTCTCTCCATGGGCTTGTGTTAAGAGGCTGTTCTAAATATGCAAGTGTAACAGTAAATCTGCTTGAAGATAATTGTTTTTGAATGACTTTCAATTGACCACTGTTAAAACTATCCCAGTAGAGTTAGTAGAGTTAGATAGTGAGTTATTGGTTACATTCTAAATACAATTGTGCATGTAATGTGCTTAAAATGGGAAATGATATGAATTGTAATGTGCAGTCCATACAATTTGCATATGGTATATTAAAATGTAATGTGCATATGCAATATAACCATCTAACAAATCATTATGTTAACAACAGCGTCATTATTGTGGTGAATGAGATTTAAACAAGTCCATATCTGATGGGGGTCAAATAAAAACAGCAAGAAATTAAAAGTAAAAGCTTTAGTTACTAAAATATTAAAGACTATTTTATACATCTTGACATTTTAAATGTAAATCTTGATTCTTTAAATGGAAATCTTGATTCAAATATCAAATAGTAAATAGGTCTGCTGCTGTGTGAACACAAAACACACACACACCAATTCCATACTGCTTTGAAAGAATAACAAAACTAACGGTTTTCTTTATGATTAATTAGCATGCTGTTTGTATGCTGTTTGCTTTGGAAAAAGAAATGGAAGAGGCTGAGTTTTATTTTAATGAATCTGAATGCAAGACTAGCTTTTTGGCATCTCCAAACTTGAAACGCTTACATTTTGCAGCCAAAGGGGCTGAAATCAAACTGTTTTACTGGCTGTTATTAAGCCTGAGCTGCTGTAATTCTTCCACAGCTCACACGTTTTTATTGACACACTGTGTGAAACCACAAATCTACAGCACTACGTGAGTCCAGCAATCAAGACAGCCTTCTTGCCTAGCTGAATTAAACAAACAAATCTAATTTACATATTTGCTCAAATTCTTACAGGTTTGCAGTTAGGAGTTTCTTTACAAGTAGACTCAAGTATATAATGACAATATTATATATATATATTATATCCTATAGATATATATATATATATATATTATATATTATATATATATATAGCTACTATATAATAGGTGACTTGACTTTTAGCATTAACAGACGTTAACTAGCATTAATGCAGCTTGTCACCACGAAGGCTAGAGTTAAAAGAAACAGCATTGCCTGGGATAAGGTTGAAAGTAGAAACACAGGTGATATAAACAGACCGCTTGGGCTTTGTTCCCTAAACACACAGTAATAACAGCTTCCAATTAATTACAATTCCATGAAGCGTTCTGGTAGTCACTATGAAGTGCTTAGTAAGCACTTAGAATACACTACTAAACCTGCCCTAAAACATTTGAAAAAAAGGTTTTCATGAACTGCAATTTGATTTCATTAAACAAATCGTGCTTTAAAAAACAGTCCTTTTAAATTCTCTAAAGTTTTATGAATGAGGCTACTTAAATTAAACAATTTTTTGTGTTATTTATCAAAATGAGCTTTAATACACAGTCCTCAACAGAACATTCCTTAAAACAATCCCTACAGCTTCCTAAATATTGCACGAAACAAAGAAGAACCTATTTTGTAGATCTTGGGTGGTACTGTATATTGTAAACTGTCATAAGCTTATAACACAGTTCTATTGCGTTTTCTCTGTTGTTTTTTTTTCAAGGTAAAGTGGGTGAAACACCAGAACCCATTACAGAGACAAGCGAGTAACAATCTCAAGCACAGATGACAGGACTCGTCATGGTGTGTACCATAATTTCAGTAGCACAATCCATCTCCAGGCTGTCAGCTATTAAAGTGCTTACTAAGCACTTCATAGTGACTACCAGAACGCTTCATGGAATTGTAATTAATTGGAAGCTGTTATTACTGTGTGTTTAGGGAACAAAGCCCAAGCGGTCTGTTTATATCACCTGTGTTTCTACTTTCAACCTTATCCCAGGCAATGCTGTTTCTTTTAACTCTAGCCTTCGTGGTGACAAGCTGCATTAATGCTAGTTAACGTCTGTTAATGCTAATTCAAGTCACTTCACGGATTAATATATATATATATATATATATATATATATATATATATATATATATATATATATATATATATATATATATATATTTTATTTATACTTGAGTCTACTTGTAAAGAAACTCCTAACTGCAAACCTGTAAGAATTTGAGCAAATATGTAAATTAGATTTGTTTGTTTAATTCAGCTAGGCAAGAAGGCTGTCTTGATTGCTGGACTCACGTAGTGCTGTAGATTTGTGGTTTCACACAGTGTGTCAATAAAAACGTGTGAGCTGTGGAAGAATTACAGCAGCTCAGGCTTAATAACAGCCAGTAAAACAGTTTGATTTCAGCCCCTTTGGCTGCAAAATGTAAGCGTTTCAAGTTTGGAGATGCCAAAAAGCTAGTCTTGCATTCAGATTCATTAAAATAAAACTCAGCCTCTTCCATTTCTTTTTCCAAAGCAAACAGCATACAAACAGCATGCTAATTAATCATAAAGAAAACCGTTAGTTTTGTTATTCTTTCAAAGCAGTATGGAATTGGTGTGTGTGTGTTTTGTGTTCACACAGCAGCAGACCTATTTACTATTTGATATTTGAATCAAGATTTCCATTTAAAGAATCAAGATTTACATTTAAAATGTCAAGATGTATAAAATAGTCTTTAATATTTTAGTAACTAAAGCTTTTACTTTTAATTTCTTGCTGTTTTTATTTGACCCCCATCAGATATGGACTTGTTTAAATCTCATTCACCACAATAATGACGCTGTTGTTAACATAATGATTTGTTAGATGGTTATATTGCATATGCACATTACATTTTAATATACCATATGCAAATTGTATGGACTGCACATTACAATTCATATCATTTCCCATTTTAAGCACATTACATGCACAATTGTATTTAGAATGTAACCAATAACTCACTATCTAACTCTACTAACTCTACTGGGATAGTTTTAACAGTGGTCAATTGAAAGTCATTCAAAAACAATTATCTTCAAGCAGATTTACTGTTACACTTGCATATTTAGAACAGCCTCTTAACACAAGCCCATGGAGAGACCGAAACCTTAACTAGCTGTGAATGTGTACCATATATGTTCATGGATTTCTTTATTTGTCATTTGTGCAGGGACCATGCACCCTGCTGCACTTGTGTGTTGCTACATACTTGCGTCAGCAGGGAAGTCACCTATTGTGTGGCTGGCCCGATGCTGTTTAATATTGTTTTCTATTCCAACACATTTTGCCATCAATCATAAACATAACACAGCTCTATTATCTATGCACATTTATATTCCAATTAAAGCTCATTCAAACCCTTGATCATATTATCAAACAGACATGATCAGCTCCCTCCACTTATATGAGCATATCAACTTTTAAAAAGATATTTGTAAATAAATGAATCCATGAATAAATAGAAAAAAGTAAAAATATTACTTTAATGATTATTAATGGTGCAATTTACCCTAATTCCGTATCCGATTATCATATAGGCATTTATCAATGAAAATTGATGCATTGACGTTTTAATTATTCAAAATAAAGAACAAACATATATTTTTTAAACAAAAGATCCAATAACTAAAAACACTATTGTGCATAATAATTCAACAAAAAGGCACAACTTATATTCAAATTAGAACACTTCCGATTATAAAAAAAAGAAATACAAAGGACTTCAGTTTTTAACAACTGAAAAAATATGCGCATCAGGTGTCTCTTTAACATTGTAATAATAATAAAAAAAATACTGTATTTTGACAGAAGTAATTTCTATCTGAACTATGGTTGTTCACTACTGTTAACATTGTATGTCCAAAAGCAAAGCAAAACATTTGAATTCATCTCACAAATTCTGACTAATTTAACTATCGTACTAAATTCACCTTCCTTTTATATACTATTGCCATATAATCCAAACACAACATGATTTGAAACAAAAGACTATAATCTGTAAATGTAATAGATTTAAAACAAAAACAAACAAACAAACAAACAAACAAAAAATGTACTGCCTTAATTTTTAAATCAAGAAAAAGTGAATACAATAGGCCTACGGTTGATTTGGCTTGTCCAACGTGAATGTAGAGGCTTAAAGTCCTAGCACTAAAAGAGACGCATTCCCTCACACACTCAAGGGTTTAATGCAAACCGGCAACAGGAGACTTCAAATTGGGTTCTAATTTGATGCATCGATTCACCAATATGTAATCGAAGCTCTGGAAATTTAAGGATAGGTGATCAATAATCGATGCATGAATTAATTGTTGCACCCCTAATGATTATTGAACTGAAGCTGGAACTGCAAATTTTTTAGTAATAAAAAGTACTTTATGAATGTGCCACAGCCAGACATTTCCTGAGTCCAGCTTTATTTTCAATAGCAGGCCCTGTGACAGAAGCAAGCACGGCTCTTTTACGCTTACTCCACTTGGCGCTTGACACTTCCCAGGCTGAACTAAGCAATCATGTGACGAGGGGCCAGTTACCCAGAATCAGTTATACATACGGGACATGATGCAAAAAAAAATAAATAAAAATAATTGCATTATTAATGCATCAGAGTAGGGAAATGCAATGTTAGGGTTTTCAGAAATGAGAAAACAACTTCACACAAATGACAGAGGAATTTAAACAAAGGTTTTGAAAAGAGCAAGCAATGAAAATACAAGAAAAAACACTCATAAACCTCATATTGTCGTCTTTGCATTCAGTGGGAGAAACAAGAGATTTTCAGCAGCTACCTGAAAAAGACCTCGACATACATCTTTCAAATTTCATCTTACAGTAAAAAATTTAAAACGGGTACGGCTTTAAACCAATTTCTGTTTGAAGCACAGCAGCGTAACCTGCACAGACATAACTGTGAATGCAGCCTTTTCTACAGCAGCAGGTTGCAGTTTACAGAAACAAAATGGAACTCTCTCAGCCAAACAAAAACAGCTTAAGAAAGAAGGTAAGAGACATAGAATATATAAAATAATAATATGGGTAGAATATATTACCGGTACCACACAAACATGGCCGTAACTAACTATGAAGACACCAAGGTTGTGTCCTTGGTTGTTTTTTTGCATTATCAATGCTGATGCTCATGTAAAAATTCTGGTAAAGTACAAAAGACTCCTCAATTTTTTCTGTTGGTTTGCCGTGTAACATAGATTTGGAGGTTGAATACTAAATACCAAGCAGTCATATAAATATTGCCAGCTATAGCTTGAAACCTAATTTTGACCTTGGTATAATGTCATCTCTGGTTACAACGCTGCACACAAAAATATGTCTCTCGTTGGTTTCATCTTGTCAGCAAAAATAAAATGGGAATGACTGCATCAAGTTCTCTCCAAAGCAGAGCAACGTAACCTGCACAGCCATAAACATGAATGCATCATTTTCTACAGCAGATTTTCTGTCTCAGCCAAACAAAAACAATTTCATAGAATATATAAAATAGTAATATGGGTCAGAATATATTACCACACAAAAAAATGTCTCTCATTAATTTTGAGCTAGTAATGCACTTGTGGCTACGTCACTTGTGCATTATGGTTCAAAACCAACTGGAGACATTATTATGTGGTAATATATTCTGACACATCTCTCTCTCTCTCTCTCTCTCTCTCTCTCTCTCTCTCTATATGTGTGGTATCATACACGAGGAAACATTTATAAAACAGATTAAACTACTGCAAATTGAATCAGCTTTTGTCAATTAATGAGCTTTTCTTATTTAATGACTCCATATGACCTGTAGCGAATGTGCAGGTTGATATGTTTGTTTATAATGGCGAGACTGATAACAGAGGTATAGCCTGAGGGCATTACTAATATTGGTGTCATAGATTTACAGGATGTGCAACAGCTCACCAATGTATACAATTGTATCTCGGCTTGGTTAGCTGTCAGCAATGCTTGGCGGTCTGCAAGTCTAGCTAGCTACAGAGAAATCTGTGCTGAATGATCATGCAGGGGGCCTGAGATTATCAGCTTTCTTTAGGTGGATAGTCATTGAAGTCTTTTGTATCTGGTAGGAATAACAAATCTAGGTATCACTTTACAGTAACATGCAACACTCCTTAAAGTTTCTGTAATGATTCACAAAGCTTTACCAATGCTTTATTAAAGTTTATGTTTTATTTTATGTTTTATATATAGAGCAGTTTAGAGCAGTTTCATGAATATCAGACACTTTTTACTTTTTAATATTTTACACTTTTTTTATCTTTGTGGTTTTTACTGACATTTGTACACATTGTTTACATCACAAATACATTCAAATCTCATGCTGACTTTAAAAATCGAAGCATAAAAAAAAGGTACAATTACATGGAATTATAATAAGAAAATGGTTATGAGCTGCTGCAGTGCATCATTCGTTAAAATTAATTGTAGCTAACAAAATAGTTCCATAAATAATTTCTGCCATGCAATGCACTGCTGTGGTGAAATGACCAAGGAAATAAATAAATAGGCAAGACAAGCAAACTGATAACTTTCTTAACTCAATATAGTACCAGTTGCTTCTTTTAAATTCTAAATACATGTTTATTATATTATGTATTTCTTTAAAAACTGCACATTTGAGAAATTTATGGAATTATTTTTGTTAGCTGAAAATACTTTTAAAAACAGGTAGAAAGCCATTCAGCCTAGAAGTCCTGTATCACTTTACTGATGTCATAGGGAAAGAATATTTGTATCTTTGAATAACCAAAATGACATGGCAAGAACCAAGCACAAAGAGACATATGTCAGTAGAGCACACATTGGAAAGAGTAGACATCACCTCAGGTAAAACTGTTAACATGAGGAAAAAAATTTGAAAAGCTTGGAATTCTAGTTCCAGAGATCCATGTCAGTTGCCCCTGCTGTGTGGTGCTGCCACAGGCAAACAACAATATGAGTCACCGTGAGGAATCAGCACAGATTGTCTGCTTTCTTTTTCTTTTCACTTAACAGTAAAGGTCAGGTTTGGACCAGAAGTCTGGGCTAATGCTGGTCACTGATACTGAAAAAACAAGGTGTAAACAGAAATATAACTGAAAGCCAATTCTATACCGAGCATCAAAAGAAACTTAGCACAATTATAACACATTTATTTTCGAAAAATGTTTAAAAATGCATATAAATGATAGGCTTTGACAAAATGTTTTTGTTTTCTTTTTAATCAATCTATCATTCATCCTTGACCATGACACGCTTGAGTGACTATGACTGAAGCATGTGCACTTAATCACCTAATTAGTGAGACAGTTGATTGGACACTGGATATGGAGTGATTTCAGCTGTTGAATTGCAAGCTTGAATAAAAGCAATAAAGAAAATCACAGGAAAAAAAACAAAAAAACAACATTATGTCACGTCTGTCAACAGAGTAGCGCCTTCGTGCAATCGGCATGTTGGAATTGGACTAGGGCAGCATACTGTGGCTCACGGTCTTGGGAGTTCACAGCCTCCAATTTCAAACCTGGCGAGATGGTATAAACAGACACACTGTTAATTACAGGCCACAAACTAGGAGACCAAGAGTCATAACACCTGCCAAAGATTGACAGATCATTTTGCAGCATCTTCGTGATGTCAGTTGTTAATCAGCACAAGAAAAAAGTCACTGTACCTGCTCTAAAACAGAGTTTGTCATTTTCCGATCACATCTAGTGAATTCAGAACTGCATGGTCCTCCAACGCTGTAAGTTCTGGATGTGGCTGCATGGCGGGCTTGCAGAGCGAAAAAAAGCAGACGGCAGATAGCATTCATTTCCGAGGACATGAGCGCTTGTCTTCATCTCTCCCGAGTTAGTCTGGGCCAGGTTGAATAATAATTGGATATTCCAAACTGGGAGAAAATTGGAAAATAATACAAATAATTGTTAAAAAAAAGAATAATATCAGTAGCTACATGCCATTTTTTTTTTTTTTACCGAACAGGAAACAACAAAGCATCTGTATCAACATACTGTGGTGTGCATGGAGAAAGGCAGCAGCAGGGCTGGTAGGTGATGTAATCACATACAAAAACATAAGCCTGATATAAGCACCTTGCAAAGGAGCCGGCTCTTTTGTACAGCAGTATCGGCACTATGCTTTAGTGCGAGAGGTCCCAGGTTCGCGTCCGCCCTCCGTTGTGGATTGTGTGTGGGCTGTGTGTGGTTTGCCTCGCCCTGTGTGATGCGCCTGTCTGCGGGAACCGAGATTCGCTACAATATGTATGAAATACTAGCGCAAATGGCAATCAAATAATAGATAAATTTGATCTAGAAATGTCACATTTTGCACTAAATCCAAAATGATTATTGACTTTTCGCAACTTGAGATCTATTGACCATGATAGTCTATCGGAAACAATAGCGGCTTCACTCCCTGGTATCCCCCTAGAGGCTCTTGTCGGGACTACAGTGTTAAAGGTGGCCTTGGATGACCAGGTTCAACTATATAATCGCAATTTATCTATCATGCTCAATAATTTTGCCCCTGTAATAATCTCCTATACTCGCTGTTCACCCTGTTATACTGATCAGCTGCGCTCTAGGAAGGCTGTTTGCCGGAAACTTGAGCGAAAGTGGAGGGACTCTGGGCTAATTGTTTATGCTTAGGCCTGGAAACAACAACTGCTGGAGTATAGGGATGCTATCACTTCTGCTAGATCTACTTATTTCTCCAATCTTACTGAGAGTGGCCATGAGAATCCTAGGCTTTTATTTTCTACAATAAGCAGAATGCTAGAGCCAAGTAGCTCCTCTGCATTATCTGCCTCTCAGGGTCTTTTCAATAATTTCTTGGAATTTTTTACTACCAAGATTGACAATATTAGACACCAATTCCAAGACCTTGAGTCACCTACCTCACTTTATCATCAACATGTCTTTACCAGCACTCCACTGGCTAGTTTCACTCCTGTTACTGTCATTGGGTTTACCAAATTGGTTTTTACAATGAAGCCGACTACCTGCCTGCTAGACCCAATTCCTACTTTCCTCATTTGTTCCTGTTTCCAGATTCTTGGTCCGTTTGTGACTGTAATCATTAACGAGTCCTTGAGTTCTGGAATTGTACCCTCTGCATTTAAAACTGCTGCTATCATACCTGTAATGAAAAAATCTATTCTTCCCACTGATAATCTGGCCAGCTATAGGCCTATTTCAAACCTCCCTTTCCTATCTAAGGTTCTGGAATGTGTCATAGCACAACAATTCAATAATCATCTTCTGGTAAATAAAGTTTATGAACCATTACAGTCAGGCTTTCGACAGTTGCACAGCACTGAAACAGCTCTAGTCAAGGTTGTTAACGATTTGTTGTTGTCTTCTGGCTCGGGGGCCCTCTCCATCTTGGTATTATTGAATCTTAGTGCTGCTTTTGACACTATGAACCAGAATATCCTTCTTGCCCAGCTGGAGAACATGCTCGGCATATCTAGTACTGCCCTTGGTTGGTTTAACTTGTATCTCCTGGAGAGAAAGCATTTTGCCTCTTTGGGTGGTTTTAGATCTTCTACTGGGTTGGTTTCTTCCGGTGTTCCTCAGGGCTCCATACAGGGACCAATTTTATTTAGCATATATATGCTTCCAGTCAGCAAACTTTTTAGAAATCATGGTATAAATTTCCATATTCATGCTGATGATACTCAGATTTATCTGTGAACCACACCTGATATTGACTTAGCTGTTTCTGTGCTCACCAACTGTTTTGCTGACATTAGGCTCTGGATGAAATAGAATTTTCTGCAGCTCAAAAGCGACAAGACTGAAGTGATGCTATTAGGAACCCTGCATCAACTGCGGAAATCCAGTTGTCAAAACATGACTATTGACGGGGTGCTAACGGAGTTTTGTTCTAAAATGAGAAACTTGGGGGCCCTAGCTTAACCTTTGAGCCACATGTTAGAAATATTACCAAGTTGTCCTTTTTCCATCTAAAGAACATTGCTTGGCTGCTCCCTGTCTTGTCGCTGTCTGCTGCAGAAAAGCTTGTTCATGCATTTGTATCTTCCAGGCTTGACTATTGTAATGTCTTACTTACTGGGGTGTCAAATAATGCCCTTCAAAAGCTCCAGTATGTTCAGAATTCTGCAGCTAGAGTGCTGACAAGGTCTCGCTCTGGTGGTCACATAACCCCCATACTGAAATCATTACACTGGTTACCGGTCAAATACTGCATTGACTACAAAGTACTGCTGCTGACTCCTAGTCGTGCTATGCGGTCCTCCGATGCCGGCCTTATGGTTGTTCCCCTGACTAAACTGCGTACAGTGGGTGACACGGCTTTTTCCTCCTATGCTCCCAAGCTGTGGAACACACTTCCTTCTGAGATCCATGATTCTGAGACTCTGTCTATTTTTAAATCCCGCCTCAAAACTCATTTGTTTAAATTGGCATTCTTACAACTTTTTTAATTCTAACTGTTTTAAAATAATTTAATATTTTAATATAATGTTTTTTCTGTTTTCACTTTTGTTTAGTGCTTTGCGATATTTATTCATGAAAGGCACTATATAAAATAAAGATTATTGTTATTATTATTACCATTATAGATACACACGTCATAGCATATTTAATTACTATTTATTAACATGTAACTAAACTTCAGGAAATGGTTAATTGCACATTAATGAAATACTTATTTATGACACAGAAAATGACACTGAAAATCTTATATAATAATGAAAAGAAGCACATACCATATGTAAGAATTCATTATCTTACAAATTAAAAGCAATGTTTTAATACACAGTACAGTATAACCATATGCAGACATTTTCAGAACAGGATTTAATGCCATACTGTGTGTGAAAGTAAAAGATAATGGCAGCTTAATTCCTGCTATGTTCAAAACATAACAAAAGTAGCATGCGTAAACTAAAACTAAATGTTGATATGAGAGAACACTGTTTAAAGGTGTGAGCTATGAAGAGAGAACTGGATCTATTTAGCATAGACAAGAAAAAACAATAGGTGGGACTTGATTGATTGCCAATACTTTAAGCTCAGCACAGAAACCAGGACCAGAGGATACAGTTGGAAATTGAGTCAAGACAAACGTAGGATGTAGGACAAAGACACTTCTTTAACAAGAGTGTGATGAGGGTTACCAAGCCACATTGTTAATGCTTAATCATTGAGATCCTTTAAGACCTCACTTGACAGAGTTTTGAGATCATCTAGCTTCTAGGAACTGGACAAACATTGATGGGTGGAATGACTTTCCCATTTACAGTAATACAATTTCTAAGTGACAACAGGAATAATTCTGACATTTTCATACTTTTCAACATTCCTTCTATCAGCCTTGTCATACTTGGTAAATTAATGTTCTACTGCACATGGGACTTTATAATGTCTTGAGATTTCTACTGTTTAAAGATTGAATTTTAATTAGAACTATTTTTTTTTTTTTTTTTTTTTACCAAGTTATTTTTATGTGCAGTCATATTCAAGTACAATACAGTCCAGGCAAAAAAAAAAAAAAAAAAAAAACATTAGGTGAGAACCTATGCATAAAAAAAACACCAAATAGTAGCTTATTAATCAATAAATATTAGATAAATAACATACTGAACGGTTTCAACAGGAGAGGCTATGTGATCATTATAATAAAAACCTCTGTCAAAAGACATTGGATCCTGGTCACAAAACTACTTCATGCTCTGTAATCTACTAAAAAAGCGCTAACAAAAATGTCTGAATATGGGCCCGCTGTCTCGCTCTGGTTGAAAATATTATTACATTTCGCAATTTATTTCATTTTAATTAAAGTACATAAGTATTTGTCACACCCATATGTGTGTTCATTTTTTTATTGGCTATATTATTCAATCTCTATATAATTATGTTTAACAGGTTGTTATTTGCATCTGATTTTCTCACTGCGGCATAGAATTCTTGGAGGAGTCTGTCATATTTATTTATATAAGTTTTTGCGCAAGAAGCCAACTTCCCAAAGTTTCAGTATGTTTAACGTACCTTTGTCAAGGGAAAGTGTGTTTGGAAACAAACATTGTTAGTATTTATAGGCTTTTGATGCCATGGTAAACACACATTTATTTCTCTTTAAATCGAATGTCTTTGTGATGTCATTCACTATATAACAAATGATGTAATGGTCTGCTGTTCCTTTCTATTTAAACCACCAGGATTCATGGTATCTAGTCTATCAATTTATTTATTTTTTATTCTTATGTATTGTAAATTATCTAATTTTATTTTTTCTAAAACCACAAACTTTACGTCATCCATGGTGTGTCTGTTCCTTGGTTCATTTACTTTTTTATTTCTTATATTTGTTAAGTGGTTCTGTATTCTTTTATATAATGATGTACCTGTCTCTTTTACATAATCTATGTTATTATGTTTTATGCAAAATATACCATATGCAAGGTTGCTATCCTAGCATGACTGATTTTTTAAAAAATGTATTTGTGATTTCACTTTTATCTTTACCAATATATTTATGCACACTTTTACATGTATTTATGTATATTTGAAATGTTGGGTAATAATTTAGACTATGTCATTATTAATGGTACTCTCTTAACCCTTTTCCCTTTTCTGATAGTTTGGAGGGACGGCCTGATCTAGGCAGGGTCTGGTGGTGCCTTACACCTTCCACTCCAAGGGATATTCAATGCCTTTGAAATCTTAATACTCCTCCCCTGATCTGTGCCTTTCCACAACAACAGAGTGGTTTTGAAAGCTCCTTGGTCTTCATAGTAGTATCTTTGCTTTGAATGCACTACCCAACTGTGGAACCTTACAGAGACAGGTGTATTTAATCTGAACTCATGTGAACCACTTTTGTTGCACACAGACCGAATCTATTTAACTTACTGTGTGAATTCTGAAGGCAATTGGTTACACCTGAGTTTATTTAGGAGTGTCATAGCAAAGGCGGTGAATACTTATCTAATGAAAACTTTTCAAGTTTATATTTTTAATTGATTTGTTTTTCACCCTCCCATTTTTACACGTGTTGAAAGTGTTGAGTAGTTGTTTAAATCAAAGAGAAAAAAAACACATTTAAATGCAGCAATATTTCGGGTTGTAACACAACAAACTGTGAAAACGTCCAATGGGGGTGAATCCTTCCTATAGGCACTGTAAAACAAAACTGTACAAAAACACATTTCTTAAATAAAATGGGCTATTCTTCTTCTCACAGTCATCTTGGATTTTTTAAGTAGGCATACATGATTAAGTTTTTGCGTTTGATTTTATTTTTCTAACAATAATCTTAATTCTGTATGATTGTAAGTCATAATTGTGAGATAAGAAGTCAAAATAATGACATACTAAGTCGGAATAACAAGATAGTAAGTCAATAAATGAGATACCAAGTTGAAATAATGAGATGAGATAGTATGTTGTTTTAAGATGTTTTTCTTTTTTTGTGGCAGAAATCGACTTCCATATGTACTGGCATCCGTGTTGTCTTTTTAGCTTATATTATATTTCAGGATTAGTTGATCTGAAGTACGGTAATAGTGAAAGATTTCTGTAATTTAAACAAATCAGATACATTACCTTTTATGAGGTCAATGTAAAAATAATTACTAATGTTTTTATTGTATTTTATTATATTACTTTATAGGTAGCTAGCTACTATCAATTTAGTAAGTAGTTCCTTCAGACCATCAATTATCTTTAGCCTATTTATTAATACATTAGTTTTACAAATATTTACAACTTTAAAAATTAAAATAAAGCAATACATAACACAGAAAGTATGCATGTTACTTTGAAAAAAATGAGTTATTGGTGTATGTTTCCATTTAGAGGATATGGTTGTGGTTTTCCATCATCTGATTTTCAACATTGTAAAACACAAGCAACATATATAAAAAGTAATTAAAAAATGTGAAAACATACATTACATAGGGTTTTTTTTTTAAACATACTTTCAAATACATAACACATTAACTGGACTAACTCACACTGTCCTATTAACGTTCGTTTGTGTATCTATATTAATATATGCCTATTGAATGTGTATTTTTTTTAGTTTTTAAACCGTAGTACTCACTGGTCTCTCTAGCAAGTAAAACTGTACTGTTAAAGCTGTCCAGCTATTCCAGTATAACTGTAAAAAAGGGGAGGGGATAGTATAGCTTGAAACGGTCTGATGATTGAGTCAAGGAGGGGTGAGGACTGACTCAAGGAGGGGTGAGGACTGAGTCGAGGAGGGGTAAGGATTGAGTCGAGAAAGGGTGAGGACTGAGTCGAGGAAGGGTGAGGATTGAGTCGTGGAGGGGTGAGGACTGACTCAAGGAGGGGTGAGGATTGAGTCGAGGAGGGGTAAGGATTGAGTCGAGGAAGAGTTAGGATTGACTCAAGGAGGGGTGAGGATTAAGTCGAGAAGGGGTGAGGACTGACTCAAGGAGGGGTGAGGATTGAGTCGAGGAGGGGTAAGGATTGAGTCGAGAAAGGGTGAGGACTGAGTCGAGGAAGGGTGAGGATTGAGTCGTGGAGGGGTGAGGATTGAGTCGAGGAGGGGTAAGGATTGAGTCGAGGAAGGGTTAGGATTGACTCAAGGAGGGGTGAGGACTGACTCAAGGAGGGGTGAAGATTGAGTCGAGGAGGGGTGAGGATAGAGTTGAGGAGGAGTGATGATTGACTCTAGGAGGGGTGAGGATTGAGCTTAGGAGGAGTGATGATTGACTCAAGGAGGGGTGAGGATTGAGTCGAGGAAGGGTGAGGTCTGAGGATTTCCTTAAATGGACACCATATGCACTTGTGCTTTTGCAGAGCTAATGTACCAGTTTTTTGGAAGTCCTACACAAAAGCATAATGACAGGTTTTACAAGTAACAAATCCAGTCACATGATTCCAGTCACAAAATAATTCCATACTTCTCATTTACCTCTCAAACTATTATCCACCACATGATATAAACCCTGCACTATCTTTTGTTTCACCTCATCCACAGACATACTGTAGATATTTTTTATATCACCAAGCAGATATGATAAAAGGATCTTGCAACGCATCAAACAAGCAAGAACACTGCTTAGTCAGCTGACTCCTCCCTAATCGCCTGTTGCTTTAGTGGAGGAAATACCGGGACATTTACCTTCTAATACATTATTTGGGAAAGGGTTACAGACGAGTACGCTGAAAGGATAGAAAACATTTTTGGTGATTCCAATTTAGACTCGAGCCTGAAACCAAATTTTTATTTTTTGACCCACACCCGAACCACAAACCATGAAAAAGGTCACATTCTGACCCGCTTTTGCAGGTCACTGCCGGGCACCGGCAGGTACCTGACCCCATGCAGGACTCTAACCCAGCACAACTTTTTACACTCTAAAGTCTGTTTCAAAGCTATTTTCAAAATGGTTGCTCTAGTGCACTTGGGTTTGATATCTGTCCTCTAAATCACTGCAGGAAGAGGAATAAAAATTTTTTAAAAGTCATAACAAGTGCTCTGGCTTTTCTTTTCAACATGCATCATGGATCATTATTGCTGTGTTACCTGTTTGACAATGTGGGCAATAAACCTTACACTATCAGTGCACTAGAGCAGACATTTTGAAAAGAGCTTTGAAACAGACTTTAAAGTTATAAGTGTAAAATGTTGTCAGGATGTTAACAATACAAAGAAAAATGCTCCTTTTAATTTTTTTTTTGTCTTTGTATTTTAAACTAAAATAATCAATGGCTGCATATTTGCACTTTTACTTACAGACTAAATCAATGTCAGTAACCAATATTTCATATTAAACTGAACCTTTTTATTCAGCACTGATATTGATTTTGACTGTTGATAGCTGAGAAAAAATAGTAAATATGCCCAAAGTACAAACACCTGCAACTGTTATTGTATATCACAGCATTAGAGAATGACTTGAGCAAAGAAATCATTTATTTCTCTATAAACAAGCAAGAAAGAAAATGTGTTGAAAGGATAACTATTCCCTTGATGAGATTTTAGGATCTATAGGGGGCAATGCAACCTAATCAGTGGGAGTGTGTGTTTTGTGTTTTTCACACTCCCATAATAAGATTATGAGGTTTATGAGGCAAAGGGGCTGTAGGAAAGATTTAAAAGAAAACTAGTATGTTCAATTAGATCATGTAAGCAGCAGACTAAATTATATATTGAAACTTGCATGTATTCCGTGGGAGAATGTTTCAGCTTTGTTCCCCTAAATGTGCATATAATATAATCAAATAATTCAAGCAACACAAGCAAATCTCTCATTTCTTATGATTTTGCTACATTTCTTATCATAAGAGTGGGATGCACAATTCAAATAGGTGAGGCAAGGCAATGAACATTTTGTATTAATATTAATTTTACTACCTGTTTAAAATGTCCTATTGTGTGCATTAGGAATGATTATCTATTGTTATTTCTGTTTAAATCTTTATTTGCCATGCCAACCAACTAATCCTGAAATTATTGCTTCTGAAAAGACTCCACAATGCTGATTATGCAGAAGTGACGTGAGGAAGCATATCATTGTTGCACAGGTTTCAGTGCACAATGCTTCACTTGTGGGGCTCAGTGCCCAACTTTAATATTCTTTGCAACCTCACTTCTATCAGCCTTGAGGAGTTTCTTTGCTGTAGATTGTTTCCGTTCAAAACAGCTGCTGTATTTAGATTAACCGACTCAAATCTGTTTTAGTTTTTAATAATTTGTTTGTATATGTACTGTGACTAATTAATTTAACAGTTTCCATTAATAAGAAAAATAAAATAAAATAAAATAGGAAACAAAACAGGTCCAAAATATCACCTGAAACCCAATTAGATCTGTATTATAGAACAGTATTCCCATTGAAAACTATTCAATATGTTTATAATAGATCACCTCTTGTGAAGAGACCCAGTTTTTTGGTTTATAATCTCTATTACTTTGCTTTTGGCACTTCCCCACTACTCCATCTGACAAATATGATACTTTTACTCTGCAAAATGCAACCTTTTAGGTGACAACATGTTTTATTACTTAATGCTGTTCAAGAAGATGTCCACGGACAATTCTGAGGGAGGGGTACAAGCTTTACAACAATCTTTCTGCATTTCATTTTCTTGCGTTCCCCTAAACTTTCAAAGGCCGAACCTCTGCGTTTCAATGCATGTGGTCCAAGGGCACCGATTTGAAGAATAGATTTCTGTTTAAGAAGCCTACCTTCAACAGAGGAGGGAGAACCGCAAATCCCATTGAAATCTTCCAAGAGCAGAGGGAGGTGTGCTGGGGCACTTTGCCTTAGGGCAGGGGTGTCCATTCCACTCCAGATGTAACAGGTACAATTAGATAATGATAACACTTCAAAGTCTGGATGGAGGTTCAAATAAACAATTAAGAACAATGCTGAAACAAAGACCAGGACTGGACGGGACACATTATATATCATTATAAGACATGTATGTAGTCTGCATTTTCCCCCTTAATCCGTTCTCTTTTCTGCATGTATATATGGCAGGGATAGTATTAACCATATCCCTGTCAAACTGGAAGAACAGCAATGCAACTTGCGCCCTGTCACACACACATCATGAAGGCTCATTTGTCTTGTCAACATTACCGACTTCTTTTTTTAGCCGCCATTATTTTAAAACAATCTACATCTCGCATTCACGTAAATTCACATCTTTTTAATCTGTGCTCATTCTACTGCTTTTTTTCACTGTTCAGGAAAAAAGACAGAAAAAACGTAATCTGGCTGTCCCAGCCTTTTTTCTCCGCATAAAACAGCGCACTGCATTCAATATTCCTAACTCGGTTGGAATAACTAAATAAAAAAAAAAAAAAAAAAAAAAAAAAAAAAAAAAAAAAAAACATTAAAAAACCACAGTCTTAATGCTTTTAATTTTCAAGAAAATAATTAATATAAAATATGTGCTACAATGTTGCCAGGGATATAGGAATATCAATATTATTTCCATATTGTAAGTTTTTGGCGAGGTTAGTTGCATACATAAATTAATTTGAAACAAAAAGGCAATATCTGTTGCTCGACTTGGGTGAGCTGTACCGTAGTGTGAATGATTGATTTCAGCTCCATATTATTATATGGGTTTAGTCAGTCAGGTTTAATGTCTTACAAGACTATATGCGATAAAGAAATACTCTTAACACTACTTCTGAAAATAATATGTACAGTCTGTTTTTGAAGCCGTCGTATTTAACCAAAATGATATAAATCCTATCGACTGTGTGCCACAAATCCCGTTAAATTTACACATCACAGCCTATCATTAGTGGTATGTAAGACACTGCACACACTCCAAACATTTTTAATTTTTTCAAATTGCTTCCCACCCACCTCGCCTTCGTATTCTGGTATGTTTTTTTTTTTTATGTACATCGAGTGAAGTTAACGACTCAATGACTGCATTACGTTGGGTTTAAAATTGCTTAATTTTGTTGCACAAGGTAATGGTTATGGGGACCTGCATGGGTATTAGCAAGTATGGATCCGAGGACGAACCAAAGCCCCAGTGCGTTATCTGTCAGGTTTGGTCAAACGAAACTCGCAAACCTGCAAAATGGAGATGCCATTTATCCACAAATCATTCAGAATGTATTAAATAATAATAATAATAATAATAATAATAATAAATAATAATAAATTATTGTATTATTATAATATTTTCTTTTGTCCTCGAAACGGTAGTCAGTTGAATTTACGCGTTTTAAACAGGAGCTTTGCCGAACTACTTTAAATCGTGTCTAAATTAACAACATTGCTTGATGAACTATAGCACAGATTCAATTCCAGGATCATCTAAGTATATACGTATATATATATATATATATATATATATATATATATATATATATATATATATATATATATATATATATATATATATAGATATATATATAATGGGAAATGGGAAAAATTCAAAACACCAAGGTAGTCCCTACATTGAAAAACGTTGGGAGCCACTGCCTTAGGGCATAGGCACTCTACTTTTGCAGATTTAAATTCTGGCAGCGGAATAACGTGTGAGAAAATGTTGTTAGTTTACAGGACTGTGTTACAGAAGCTTGTCAGCTTTCTGCTTTTGTGACATATCAGTCATGTTCCTTCTTCCAACTTATTAAATACTTTTTAACAGATGTTAAGGTTTGCAGAAATACTAAACCGGACCTCAGCAATAAAACAACATATAACTAACAACTGGAGTAAATAAATGAATGAAAATGTGTACATGAACACTTTATTGCTTTTCCTTTACTTCTAGCCATCGTTGGGTATGTGTTGTTTACGCTATGCAAAATGGATAAGACACCCAATGCGCACAGCTGTCTCCTAGCAAGTGAAGGCACCACTGTATTCTGGACACTGTAGCTTATTCTGGGAACATGTCTGGTGTAAAACATGGAAAACGAAGAATTAACGCAATATAAGATGCAAGCATTTACTGTTTTCTACAGGCTGTTAATTTTGCAGAAAAAGTGGCAGAGAAGGTATAAGAAGCTGATAAGTGCAAGATTGCATCAAATAGTGCTATTCAGCACAAATCGGCCGAACCCACAAGTCTGTGCATAAAACAACAGCGGCAGTTAGCAGCTAAAGAAACTGCAATCACCCAGTGCTGGAGGGATTGATACGCCAAAGATAGCAAAGTTTAGGTATGGTATGAGAGCACAAAAGTACAAAGCATACAAATCAAGCCAGAACCATTTTACTTTCTGCAATAGCAACCTTTAGATCACTTTAGCCCCCGACACGTCATTGTCTCTGCACATGGGACCCCTCCAGGTTGCTCTGTGGTGAATGGACCTGCTAAAGAACAGAGGAGCGGAAATATCCAGCTGCAAATGGATTAAAGAGCTTGTTTTTGTATGCATCTTGAAATCTGCTTGCTCTGTAAAGAGGAAAAGGATTTCCTGTATATACTGAATAAACAAAACTAATATCTGAAGAAAAGGACTCATGCACTTTTTTGCATCTAGTTCACATCAAGTCACAACTACTCACTACTTCGAGATCTTCTTCAGTGTCACAGGCACGTGAGATATCATTGGAAAGCCCCAAGCCTCCTTTCATTTGATAGATTGACTGTGTTCCGAGATCTTTCTGTTTTCGAGATATAGGGACTTGAACACACCTACCGATTTGCTGCGTGGCTACGATGCCTGAGATATTCACACAAGAAGATCGGGCCCATCCATACAATACGCCTGGGGTCCATATGGACCCCAAAACTTAAAACTATTTGGGAAATTCAACCAGGCTACCTGAACTAGAATTATCTTTTCCATAGTGTACTGTAACAGGATGGGTGCCTGACAACTACCTAAAAGGAAGCACAAATCAAGTCCCTAGATCCACAAAATAACTGATACTAAAGCACCATGGGGTCCAATTGGACCCCAGGTTACCTTATGAGGGTTAATACTACCAAAAGTGATTTTGTGTTTGTTTTATTATTTATAAATACCAATACAAACAGTACATTCTTTTGGCAAAGTCTTGACTATAAGCCTTTGTTAATGTTTTATTTGAATATGTACATATTTCATGAAAGTAGAAATCTGAATGAATGTCACATATCTGAATTGATGTAATTTTAAACAGACAGAAAGGATTCAGTTAACCCTACCCCATATTACCTACTCGCTGTTTTATACTGCTGCTCTATAAAATGTGCTGTTGTTGAATTTTCTCTGGATTTTAGCTGGGAACATGTGTCAGATCAAAAGATTGCCCTGAATTTACAGAGCTGTCTCTTAACAAGCACATGAAAGGCCAGATCAGAGGGAATATAAGATTTTAGGCAGCTCCTCAACAGCAAATATATGTATAGCAAATACACTTAGGCATTACTGTTTAGTGTGTAGGTTTTGTTCAAGTACCCTCGTAAGAATCATTTGACTATATTCAGAAATTGGTGTTCCATAATATGTTGTATATTTTGCACTTTCTATTTATTTATTTATTTAGCTCCAAAAGTTCTCCCCTTTCTCTTTAAGCTGTATTGACCGTTGTCCATAGACTTTCTTTAAAAATAATAGTATATTTATTTATTAAGTGAAACTACAATTACAGTAATATAAACCATCATGAAAAACAAATAAATATACAACTGGATTCACACATTCTGTACTAATTAGCACTAATATTGGACAACCTTATCTAATTAACTAAGTAGATTAGTGCTTGTCCTGTCTGTGAAACCATTCAACAAATGCATCAAACCAGTGGTACTATGGCCCAAACCTTTATAAATAATTTGAGATAATAGATTATTTGTATACTTGACTGGAAAAAAACATTGAATTAATGTTATATTGCATGGAGAAACGGGCTGGTCAAACTGGGAAATTATAAGTGGATGGGCTGCTTGTTGTATAATAATGTGATTATGGTCAATGGCACATTTTTATATTGTACATCTTGCATTTTATGGCCTGTCCATGTTTGATTTGATCTTCTTCAGATTTGGCCTAGCCAACTTATTTATTTTCCAGTATCCTGACTACAACATTCTACCCCAGATATGTGCTAAAACCATACCCTTATTTACTCAGTTGCACCAGTGAAACCTCTATTCAGATATAAATCAGTTAATTATTGAATTGGTAATCTCTAAAACCTGAAGCGGAATGACCCTTGAGGACCGGAATTGTGCACCCCTGGGTTAAACAGAACTTATCTATGGTTTATTTAACAGTGCTTTAGTATCAGTTATTTTGTGGCTCTAATGACTTGATTTGTGTTTCCTTTTAGGTAGTTGTCAGGCACCCATCCTGTTACACTATGCAAAGGATAATTCTAGTCCAGGTAGCCTGTTTGAATTTCCCAAATTGTTTGAGGTTTAGGCTCCCCATGGACCCCAGGCATAGTGTATCGGCAGGCCCAACCTTCTCATGTTTATATCTCAGGCACCATAATAGCTAGCTTCCTGGTTGTTTGAAAGTACAGAATTAGAGCTTTCTAATGATGTATTGTATGTCCTGAACAGATGTTCCTAAGCAAAACTACAGCAAACCGAAACTAAGGCTTGAGTCATGTGACATGAGTCAACTCATAAGTTTTGTTTGTTGCCTATTACTCGGTCACTTCAACAGATAACGTTCCGCTTTCAATGTCATTTAAAAGCGCAGGCGTTTTCGCTTTCCATTAATGTCAGACATGCTCGTATGCATACTTTCTACCACCCTGTAATTCAGTGCTCCGGTGCTGTGACAGGCAACAAATTGGTAGGTGCCTGTAACTCGAAAACAGAGAGATCGGAACACAGTCAGTTCACCAAATGAAAGGAGGCTTGGGGCTTTCCAATGATATCTCATGTGCCTGTGACATTGAAAAAGATCTCGAAGTAGTGAGTAATTGTGTCTTGATGTGAACTAGATGCAAAAAAATGCATGAGTCCTTGACGTGTCATGGGCTAAATTGATCTAAATTGATCTAAAGGGTGTTATTGCAGAAAGTAAACTGGTTCTGACTTGATTGTGTTTATGTTTTGTACTTTTGTGCTCTCATACCGTACCTAAACTTTGCTATCTTTGGCGTATCGATCCCTCCAGCATTGGGTAATTGTGTTTCTTCAGTTGCTAACTGTCGCTGTTGTTTTATGCACAGACTTGTGGGTTTGGCCGATTTGTGCCGAATAGCTCTATTTGATGCAATCTTGCACTTATCAGCTTCTTATACCTTCTCTGCCACCTTTTCTGCAAAACTAACAGACTGTAGAAAACAGTAAATGCTTGCATCTTATATTGCGTTAATTCTTCGTTTTCCATGTTTTACATCAGACATGTTCCCAGAATAAGCTGCAGTGTCCAGAATACAGTGGTGCCTTCACTTGCTTGGAGACAGCTGTATGCACTGAGTGTCTTATCCATTTTGCATAGCATAAACAACACATCATCTCAAACCATGGCTAGAAGTAAAGGAAAAGCAAAATAAAGTGTTCATGTACACATTTTCATTCATTCATTCATTTACTCCAGTTGTTAGTTATATGTTGTTTTATTACTGGGGTCCGGTTGGACCCCAGGTTACGAGGAAAGTCAGTTTCCCGACGTGTCCTTATGAGGGTTAACCTTTTCAATTTTATGGTAAAAAGAATGTCAACCATATCACAATTGCAACTTTACATTGTTCTATTAGAATCTTTGTTTAAATATGCACAGCCATTTGAACTATGATACATTATGTGCTAGTGTACACCAGTGAATTCATTATTTTCTTTATGCCTTTAATAGTTTTAGTGGTAACCGTACTGTGTGGATGTTTTTAAACACCCTTAGAGTACTTTTAGTTGTCATTTAATAGCCTACCTTTTGTTGTTATTTGAACATCTTGTCGCCTGGCATGTGTATTCATTGTCAGCACACATCTCCCAACATTGTTTGGAAGCATTTTACCATGGCAAATGAAAGATTGCTTGATTCGTTTTACTCAAAAGATGAAAGGTTAGCAAGGAGAGGTTACAGTATGCTCAAGTTAAGTAACCACAGTATCGCTCCACCCTAACTGCCTCTCCACTCGGACCTGTATCAACTCCAATACTTCCTCTATAAGCAACACTTCTAATAGATTTCCCTGAACCTGTGAAGCCTCTGTAAAACTACAAACATTTCACTATAATGTAGACAAGGTTATAATTTTCCTACCACTCTTTTAATTATGTTACATTTTTGTTTTTCGTCTCTTTGTTTTCTTTCATTGTAAACTTACAAAAAACAAGTGTCCAAAGCCCATTGAACCGTTGAGTTGGAAAAAGCTTTCTGTTTAATCAAAGCACAGGAACATGTGCACTTATGGAAAAAACATATATTTTTAATATATGGTAGAAAAGTATGACCCTTATATTTTTCATATATAGAAAATGGCCCCTTTTTATATATTTAAAATATATTGGATATATTTTAAATATATTTTAGTCTGTTATTCATATATTTATTTTATATGTTGAAAATATATTGTGCATCATATATTTTCATTAGTCTGTAATACATATAAAATAAATATATGGATTACAGTCTAGAATATATTTTAAATATATCCCATATATTTTAAATATATAATAAGGGGTCATTTTTTATATATGAAAAATATAAGGAGGTTACTTTTCTATCATATATTAAAAATATATGTTTGTTTCTTTTGGCACAATCATTATTCCCCAACATTATATTATGTTGCTTTTTTATTCTGAATTATAGGCTATAAAAAACTGAAACTTTAAAAAAAAAAAAAAATTTAAATAACTTGATACAAATCAGGTGTATAATTCTATAATTCTATAATTCGATACAAAACTAGTCCAAAGTTCATTGAACAAGAAAGTTAGAAATCTTAATTTGTCTTAAAAAACAAAAAAAATAAAGTGCGTTCTGGTCAGATAGGAGGCTGTCGGCACTAGTTTGTTGCATCAACAATCTGTTGCAAACCAGGCTTTTTTTAATGGGAGACTGTTAAGGAAACTAGGCCACCAGAATTACCAGCTGGGTTACATTGCAGCAGGGGAGGTTTGCAGTGTCTGGTAGTACATCTGGGAGATGACAGTGTGCAGCAGAGAAGAAAGTGCTAAAGAAAAGTTCACTTGCAGGTAGCTTTGACTGCTTCCAAACATGTCCTACAGAGGGAATCATAATTAATAGTCTAGTGGCCTCAGGATTGTGCCATCATTTTATTTGTCTGCAGCCCCTACAGTCTCTAGTAAAACAGATTCAGGCAGTATTACTGGAATTTTTCTGGGATGGTGTCCATTGGCTGAGGTAATGGTCAGGATTTTCAAAAACCAGTGTTATTATATCGAACTCGTGGTATAGCAATGGTAGCTTTAGTAGCAAGTGATTTTCAAACAAAATGTGTTCATTAAATCCATCTGTTAATGCTTTGAAATTGAGTCGATGAGGTTGTTAATGAAGGCCTTAGTCGTTAAAAAGCTTTATTGTCGCAGGTCATGAACATCACTTCCTGTCTCAACAACTAAATAAGGGGAACATGTTAATCAAAATGCATGTTAACGAGATGAAGAAAAATGAATGGAAGCATAATTCTCTGTTATGGAAACTACTAGCGTACAGGGAGCCGGCTCTTCCACCAGCAAGCAGCAGCCAAATGGAAATGAAATAAAAAACAATGGAAATTTCTATTTTGTAAACTTCATTTTAAAGTTGTGCATTTTTCATGCAGAATATACATTTATTTAGATAACTTCACATATGCAATGCTGATTTACGATTATCTGGTGTGTGGGTAAAAATCGAACGGCATGGATTTAAAAAAAAACAACACTTTTTTGGATGGGGCAGGGGGTAAGCCATCTATCTATATTAGTTGGAATATTTTCTTATGTTGACATCTACTTTTGTATGTATTTTAATATGTAAGATTGTAGGCTATAAATAAGTACGTTTGAAGTGTCATTTGTGTTTGTAGTTGCTAGTTATTATACATCTATACCATGTATGTAAAATTACGATAGAACTCACCAAACCAATACACAATTTGTTTAGAATTAATTGTTTAGTGAAATCCTCTAATCATACATTTTCTCTGGTACAGTTTGCTTGCCTCTGTGATAAATAAACTCAACATGAATAGAAGTAGCCATTGAACACTTACAGTATTATAGGGTGTTAAAATAAGTGCATACAGATGTGTGAAGATGAGAGTGTACACTGTACATCAATCAATCAATCAATCAATCAATCAGTCCATTTTATATAGCCCCTTTCATAGTGGAACATCATCACAAAGAGCTTTACAAGATGCAGTAACAACAAGAAAATCCATAATACTTCAAATACAGAGAAATTAATAATACATGATATACAGTAAAAAAAAATTAAATAAATAAATAATACATCAAATACAGTGTGGGATGGAGTCTGACAACATTACAAATGCATTAGGCAACATCCACGTCAATTATAAAATGCTTGTAATAACAAGGGTGAAACTAGACACTAGTTTTAATAAGGTGATGCATAACCTAGAAATGTTTCAAATGATGTGGTGAATCAAAATAATATGTAAAACTGACGAGGATGAAGAGTTGCTAGTGCATATTTAATGATGGAGAGTTTGTGTAAGGGGGTTTATTTAATTAGTTTTAATTGGGATTTTAAGGAACTGTAATTCATTATTTTATTTATTTTTTGTATTATATATTGTGTACAGTTAACAGCAGTATTTTCAAAAGTAAAGTATCTATCTATCTATCTATCTATCTATCTATCTATCTATATATATATATATATATATATATATATATATATATATATATATATATATATATATATCTGTTACTGTATCTGTTACTGTAGATACTGTATCTATCTAAAATACAGTAACCACACACTCTGTATTTAGTGGAAATCTATCTTGCCTAAGTGTTATAGTCAGTGTAGTGAATGTTCTGTGTTTGGGTTATTGTGTGGATGGATGCCTTTCAAATCTCAAGCCTCTGCAGCCATCGTCTTACCAGTCACTTTTGACCAATGCATATCACGGTGGACCCTATATCCACTGCTTCTTTATTACGATAGAAATAACCTGGTCCTTGTTCTGGGGCTTTAAATTGTACAGTCACGCATGTTACATGCCAGGTGGTATCTACCTATGTTGCTGTATCAACCTTACAATCACGAAGTGCAAGCATTTATATGTAAGGGGCTTTGAGTAGAAGCCAGTTCAAACCAAAAGTATGATGTAAGTGTGCCACCACTTTTAATTATGTAAATGCATGACCTATTCTGTCAGATCGGTTCTGCTATTGTAGATTGATACTGTAAATACTAATTTCATTATCCGTTAAATGATTGATCTGGTGACTGGGCTTATATGAATTAAATCCATGATTCAAAACATACAGAGTACCTTGCTGGTTTCTAATTCTTTTTATTCAGCAATATATCATGTTGTGAAGTACCGATTGTAAGAGAAACGCAGACTGAAAGAGTTGGGGGCCTGTTATCCCCAATCTTTTTTTTCAGTTTAGTCACTTATTACCCATTAAAGAAGAAATGCTATGTTAATGTAAAGGGGAAAAAAAAAAAATCAATGCTACTCAGATCAGTAGCTGTGGGGAAACAGTGCAGCAGCTGGTTTGCAAACAGCAAGCCCACACAGATCAATGAAATTACAAGCTAAATCTGCTGATGCTCACAAACTGCCCATGCCTCTGTGATGTCTAACCTTTCTCAAGTTCAAGATCTCTGGCAAGCCAACAGTGGAATACAGCAATAGAATATGTGCCATGGGCATGAACGTTTTGCTTGTAATCTGCTTACATTTTGTTGTGTGCTTAGCAATGGAAGCAGATTATGAACAACAGGTTTCTTTTCTGCGTTTATGCATTCATGTTTTTACAGCATTGTCATACCATACTTAACATTTTTATGTTTTTTTTTAATGTGAATGTTATGGCTTAGATGTACTAGCACTGAGATCAATTTAGTTTGGAAAGACATACAGCCCTGCCTGTCCTTGCTGTGCTAGTTTTAGTGTTTACATTAACAATTGGAATATATCATTTCTCTTAACTGTGCCTTTGGGAACTACAAGCAGTCCTGCTCAATTCATATTATACATAATACTAATATCCTATTCACAGTGAAAGCCAGCAACCAGAAAGTGATTTCCCAATAGCAAATTCCTCCTGAATCGGGTTTGTATTTACATTAGGGAACCATAGAAAGAGATTTTGAGTTTTACTTGTGGTAAGTCAGTATTGCCATGGTGCGGTTTTGTTTTGACCCTTTGCCACTTTGTACACTATGCCCATTGACCAACTGTATGGCCCAGGTTGAATGTAAGAATATGTTAATATCAGGATGAAATCTGGACTGCCAATTTCATATCATATGCCACTGAGATTTTGTATGCCAGTGGTTCTCACTAGAAATTGTCGCCAGCTACCTTAAGGACATATAGCAACAACCCCCTTTTTCTCCACTCACTTACCTTTTTATGATGTTTTGTTTTGCTGTTGCAGTTTTTCTGAAGAGTTGTGGTTTTCATCTGGCTGCTATATTGCTTGTAAAATGTCTCCCTAACATCAATATATGACTTACTAAATCAGATGCTGGGGCTTCTGGAGGGACCAACAGAGCTGAAGGTATTTTGAGGGCCACTGTTGTATTTCACTTTGACTGCCTGTCATATGTTACTGTCAGACTCACTCCTTCAGAGTGAGACTCACTCATTTTGGTCTCAATCTATAAGCAGACACATTCATAAAAGCTGCGTATTTAAAATCCCACTCCTAATTTTTTTTTGTTCAAATGTCACTCTCTTTGATGCTATGTGTCGTCAACCATCTCTGTAGTACAGGTATGGTACATCTATATGTGTGGGTTTATAACTAAGTAACAGAAATATGAAATGACGCTTATCCTGTGCTGAACAAAAAAAAATATTTTGCATGGTTTCTGTGCGAGAGAAGAACCACAGTTCCTACAGAGAGACTACATTTCTTCATACAGATTTTTGGAAAGCAGGGAAAAAAATTCACAGAAGCCACAACTTTAACAAAAGAAAAAAAAAAGGCTAGCAAAATCAATCAATCAATCAATCTTTATTTTATATAGTGCCTTTCATAGTGGAACACCATCACAAAGCACTTTACAAGATGCAATAAATACAAGAAAATCCATAATACTTAAAATAGAGAAATGCATAATACATGATATACAGTAGAAAGTACATAATACATGATAGTAGCATAATACATAGTACACTGAATACAGTGGGAAGTGGATAATACATGATAGTAGCAAAATACATGACATAGTACACTAGATACAGTGGAAAGTACATAATACATGATAGTAGCAATACGTGAAATAGCAGCAGCTACTAACAGATATCAGGCTTAAGAAGCATGGAAAGCAAGAGAGAACAGGTGGGTTTTGAGAGTTGATTTAAAGCAAGCTACAGTCGGAGCATCACCAACCAAAGCTGGGAGAGAGTTACAGAGAATCAGAGCCATGAAGCTAAATGAGCGTTGTCCAAGTGTGGTGCACTTTTGCTTGGGGATAACAAACAGGCCAGAGTCAGAGGACTTCAGCTTGCGGGTAGGGACATAGCGGGTCAGCAGGTTGAGGAGCTAATTGGGACCTGTGTGAGGAATAGGATTCAAAATATTATTTTAACAAATTGTGTTTCCTCTCAAATGCCTGTGTGTCTGTCCTTGAAGATACATTTGCTTGGTATCAATTCATACAGTAGATACAGGGAATGTATTTTAAAAACAGATACTTACTATGTTTTTGTTTTTTTTATCTGATAAGTTCATGCTATTAAAGTGTGCATGTTGTTTACAATTTTAAATACGTATCAGTAACTGAAAAATACATTTTTACGAACTAACATATTTCCTATTGAATTCATTAAACATCAATTTTTTCAATGCTTATGTTGGTGGTATTTAAAAAAAAAAGTGTGTGTATTCATGCTTAACTAATATACATGTAAAGGTTAAGTATGGATTATTATTTAATTTAATGGTAAATCATTATGTTCATGTGTAATAATATTTGACATATAGACACTCATACAGTTTCCACATATCATATAACTTTGCTTCTTTGGAGGTGAATTTTATTAAATGTGTTTAACTTTAGTATTGAAACATGCTTCTTTGAGTTTTTTTTTCTATTCAAAGTCAGTCTGTAGGGGTAATAACCTGTGGAGCCATGAAGCCTACCATCCATCCATTCTAATGTCATTATAAAGACATTTTCAAGGCTTCTCCAAGTGGCTAACCAGTGACACAATATTTAACCTCTGAAAGATCCCCAGAGAGGTGCAGGATATTCAGGGAGAAAGAGCATATGTATCTGTGACAGAAATACAATGCGTTCTGGTGATACATCTTCCTCCCGACCTGTGAGGGCGCTAAAGAACGGGAGAAGAAGTATCTGGAAGGGCTGGCCTGACAGTTCGTTTCCGGGACTAGGAAGTGGGTCAGCCTGGAAAGACCGTTTACCTAGATATCATGCGGGATTACATATAGGGGCCAGGGTAGCGCTGATTTTTTCCTTTGTTTGGGTTAATGTTTGGAGAGAGAAGGATTGAGAAAGGAGCTCTTGTTGTTAAAGAGAATGATATGTTGTGTTTTGTTGTGTTTGTCTGTGTAATTGTCTGTGTTTTTTCACCACCAGACAGTTAAAGCACTACTCCAGAGCTGTCGCCATGGGTCAGCACTGTCTGGAGCACCACTGCACACCGCACTCTCTGTGTTTGCACTGACCACCATCACGACTGCACTGCATCCTTGGGAGAAGGAATGTGCTGGAGAGAGAGTGTGAAATCTCTTGTTCTATACTGGTGCAAAATCTCTTCATTATACTTTTAGACATACTGTTAAGTACAGCGTTTTTACATTCTAATTGTACCACTTGTATGATGTTTGCAATGCAATTACTCAAATTATTATTTTTTCCTACAATCTGTAACAACTTATACATAGTATCTAGTTTTAGAACTACTATTGCTAAAAACAAAATGTTCCCTACAACTGTATCCTTTACTATGCTTAGTCAATATAGCCATCAAGAAATAGAGATCTGGAAATAAGAAGCAAGACTGTGTACAATGTACAATCAATATGGCAGTCTATTTTGACAGAAAGCTGAATTTTGTATCCACTAAATGGGGTAGCTCGGGGCAGTAACTTGTCTTCAGCAGTTTAATGTGAAATAAGACATGCAGCTGAGAAAGTTGATTGATGCATTTGTTTTAGGGATAAATAACAGAATGAGAGTGAGAGGACTCCCTAGCAGAGTGTGGCTGGGTTTGTTTTTCTTTGTGTTGTGTCAGTCTCCTTTTCGGTGTGTGCTTGCCTGATACAGTGAGGCGAACGCATGAAGAACAAACGAGGGATGCGCATAGGAAGGAGCAGGATGACATTGGCCCCTGCAGAGAATCTCGGCTGTGATTTAAAACTACATTTGAAGCTACATTTGAAAGCTTGCTATTAACAGGTTTGCACACAAAGCAGAATACACATTCAGCTGCAATATATTCCGTCAGCTTAATTCCGTATGTTGAGTTTGTCGGGGATGACTTGTGTGCGAATTAACTCAGTAACTTAAAGCTAAAATGTTTTGAAATAAATTAAGAATTCTACCCAGTAATTGCTTACTATCAGACTTCTCATTCTGAAAAGCCTTTTGGATAATACAGTAAAAGACATGTTTGTTTGAGGACTAAGGCATGTGACAGATAAGGTTATGATAAAGGCAAGGTAACTTCTGTTTGTTCTCTCTGGAGAACAAACTTAATGTGTAAGAGCTTCAGTTATTCTTAAATTAACTAAAGTGGGGCAGACAGTTTTACCTTTACATTCAGTTCTTTACAAAACGTGTATGTGTATGATGGTGCTGGTCCCAGCTGACACACAACACAACTGATGTAGTGTTGTATATCAACATCATATTCTTTGTATACTGTATAACATTAATGTTACACTGTACTTCATATACTACAGAGTACATAGCTTCAATTTGTATTGACTTTTTTACTACTTTTTTTTTTATGTCTGCAAAAATTTGGGGTGGTTCTTATTGCAATTACTAAAAATTGGTAAGTCTTTAATGAGATGCTTTCACATGAGTTCAGAATCTGCTCCTAATATTTACAGAAAACAAAAAATATGGAGCTACTCCCTCTTTAAACATATATTAACATTATTTTCCTCTTTTATACAGTACTGCTAATATATAAAGTAAGTAATAGCACACGGTGGGTTGTACTGACACAAGCATATGCCCTGGCTTATTGTGAGGCACGAGACACAGCCAGGTTTCTAGTTCTGCTTGTAAAATTACCAATAAGTTACTGTATATAAAATAATAAATAAGGCTGGTGAGCTCAGTAGTTGCGTGGATTCAAAGACAATCATGAAATCAGAGTGCTACCCAATGCTTTAACATATGTAGCTTTATTAACATTATTACTAGTCCCCTGTAATGCATAACATATGTTTGCTTTTTTTTATTGTAATATTTAAAATACAAGGATGAGTGGTTCTCAAAGTACGGGTTTGGAAATTCTGGAATCTGTAAATCAACACATATGATCAAGGAAAGAAAAGCAGTCACTGTTGTGATATCATGATACAGTCACTATACAGTACTGTATATTAAACATTTACATTCACTGCTGTACTGTTTTTTTTTTCTCCCTGTTTGTGGTTTTCCCTCAGTTTTTAGTTGGGGGTCCTTATTAAAAGCACTTAAATCGTTTTTCAAAACAGACGGAGAATATCTTTAATACCAAGCTTGTAAATGGAAAATGTCTACCATACATTAAATCTACCTTTCATTGGAAAATCCAAGAGAGCGCAAAAAATGAAAAATGAGCCATGTCTAGAACTCTTATCTCGGTATCCAGTGGCTGAAATAAAATTAAAACCAGGGGCCGAGTCTCCTTGAAGCAGTTTTTTTTTTTTTTTTTTTAACTCTTCAACAGGCCTCCAGTGGATACAGATATTGATTAGCCACAAGTAATCTGTTCAAGTTTGTGGGCATGCCAGAGACAAATGGAGAAGTAAAATCTCCCCTCACCAGCAACATATTTAGCTGTTTATATTGTCCTTACTGATACAGCTGTCATCAGCCCATCCTAATTCTAACGACTAATGCTTCTTCCATTCTGAGGCTGTGTGAATCATAGACATATACATCAGTCTTCAACAAATATTGAGACACCCTATATACATTTTGAAGTCTCCTGTTCATCGAGAGACTGTCCTAAGTTTGATATTATGCTAATGCTAATATGTATGCTAAAGTAAGACTGCATTTAAGTTGGAAAATATTGTCCGTGTGATATTAAGTAGCTGATAGTTTTAATATTGAGGGTAATGTTTACTGGTATATATAGCTCTTCTGCCCCCACAAACACACGCACACAGAAAGACTTTAATCTAGATCCCCTTGGGTTGTCCAGCATGTGCAGACAGGCCATTCATTTAGGCATGTCTTTTCTTCTGCTACAAAGCATTGCTGCTCTCCCTCAAAGCTTCTCATCCCTGTTGTGCCTATTTACATTTTTTGTTTAGTTCGATTCAGCTGTGTTCTTTTTTCTGTTCTTTCTGTTCAGTTTGTAGGAGGTAGCAGATTGTCTCCAGGTAGGAGAGGGTAACTAGTTCTTTTTATCCCCTGCAGGGGATATCGTATACAAATGTTATACTTTACATTTTTTCATATGGCTGGAAAAGCGCTTGTCCACTTGGTCTTATTGTCCACCATGTCTTATTCTATATTATTCTGTACATATTGTTTGTATACGTCATAGTCATTCACTTTTTTTTTTTTTTTTTTGACATGGCAGTGTATCTATGTCACTGACACACTTGTCTGAAATTGAGTTGCAAATGGCAAGGCACAGATTCCACAAGGTTCCTTCAGACCAGTGGTGGATTGAGATTTTGTTGTGCCAGGGATGGCTTCCATGCAAATTGGTGTGCTGACTCATTCCTCAGATGCCCAGCAGTTGCTTGTCACTCTTTGAAGACACTGGATACTGCTGCAGTTGAAATCACCTAAAATAATACACCAACCGATAAATCATGATCCTACCTCTAAAGCAGTTTAATACATAAATAAGTGACCAGGTGCTGTCTTAACTGCATCAACTTCCTTCCTATAGGTTTCCCCCAGTTACTTGTATACTAGACTCTAGGTGCTTTGTTTAAATTCCCAATAGAGGTTTCTGTTTCCATATGGCTATGATAAGCTTTTCACCCAGAGGGTGCAAACAGAAAATCACACTGAGTAAATTCCTTATCATGCTCACAAGCATCTTACCCGTTAACTCCCAATAGAGAGTCTATAATGTGTCCAAGACACCCACGTCATTCAACACAAATAATGGAAGTGAATGGCTAACTACCCTCCTCAATGCAACTTCCAGGATTTACCTGCATGCCCCCTATCAAACTGACACATGATTGGACTTACATCTATTGTGACAGGAATTAAACCTGTGTTCTTCCACATGAAAGACATCTATGCTATCTGCTGGGCTATTCCACATGCTCTTTAAAGGTATGGATTAGAGATCCCAATTACAGAAGCCTTCACAAAAGCACATACCTTCTATAAATCTAACAGAGCACTGTATTTAGCATGAAGTCGAATAACATAATTTATGCTGAAAAGTCTTTTTTTAAAAACATTGTAATATTACAGAAATGTTTTAGTTTAAGTATGTTGAATTATTCAGTTGCCTGCAAGTTCTATGCAGGTAAAATAAACCACAGTCCATTCCTTTACAAATAATAGTCTTAAATAGTCCCTAAACAATCCTTGTATACTATTAGGTCATATGTTATTAGAGAAGCTCTTCTTAAAATTTTAAGATTTGAAATATAGCAATTACATAATCTCCTTAAAAACATACTTGTGTTTCAGTACCATCAAGGACAATTTGTAAACCCTAAAAGGTTTGACCCCAATATCATGCCTGTCTGGAAGAGAAATATACAGGTAAAGGAGTCTTGGCAGCCATTATCGATGATGGTAAACCCTGTGTGCTTGTATTGATATTTATACTGAAAATGAACACTTGTGATTAATGCATTTGGAAATTGGGTTTCTGTTTTAGCAATGTGAACTTGAAAGCTTTCCTGGTAGTTGGAATAGCACACACCTGCTCAACAAATATCAGGGATATATTTATATGTGGCACACATTACAGCCTTACAACCATTATTTAGTGAAACATGATCTTACCTGTGTCATGCAAAAAAATAGCCACTGACAAGAGTCGTCGTAATGCAAAATGTATGATAATCAATAAGTATGACCAGTTTTTTATCTCAGTCGCAAGGCACTGTTTTAGAGAAGAAGGGGTTTGTGCATAATCTTCGGTGGGGAAGGGTATACAGTCCAATTTAGCGACCTTTTTGCTGTCAAGTGCATGGTTGATTAGTCCTGAGTTTATACCCCTGTGGGGATTGCTACTGGTTGTATCCACAATTACAAATTAGGGAGAGTGTCTGCCAAAATAAATGTCCTGTACAAATTGTAAAAACCTAGTTTCAGCATTAAAAACAAGGAATGAAAAAACACTACGAAAATAGAGCCCATAGCTTGCAATGGTATGTCCAGTAATGTGTAACTAACAGTGTTAGTTCAGGCCTGGATAAAAGCTTTTTTTTTTTTTTTTTTGTACATAATTCATAGGATTGCCAAGTGTGTTAATTTCTCTTCTCAGTGAAACAACTGGATGTGCTCACGCTCTGCAGTGGTGTGATACTGATGTTTTTGTATTACGGTTTACATCTGTGCATAGCTTAAAGGCCTTTTAACAGGTTCTCACAGCATGAATTTGCACCATGTGTTTCCTTTTTAATTAGTCGAAGATCCACACATTTTCTACCTGTTTTCGTTACCTTAGTGCAACAGGAGAAAATTCATGGAGGGATAATTGTGGATGTTCAGTGTAAAGAAAGCCGGGAAGCACGTGTGTAATGATGGATGCTGCTTGAGAGTGTTGATCACAGATCTGGTCATACAGCTTATTATATTGTTAATTTCTATATCTCCATACAACAGAGACATGAGTCTGGAAGCTTCTGGAAGGTATCACAACCTGTACCAAAAACTCACTTAAAACAAGTTCATTTCCCAATATGGTAAGATTACCTTTAGCTTTTTATGGTGTTTGTGATCATTTCGAAGGTGACAATGTGTTCAGGAGCTGCTCTTTAGTTCCAGTTGCATGCCATAAATACAGTACATGCAAATAGTTTAGCCAAATTGTCTTTATAAAAGATAATTGTTAGAGTGTTTTTTTTTTTTTTTTTTTTTTTGCTTTTTGTTTTTTTGTTTTGTTTTAAATTTTTTTTTTTTTTTTTTTTCTTCCCAAAACTTTAGACTGCTCCTGCTTCAAAGCTGTGTGACTGATCAGGTTCTGACTTGGCAGGTAACAAGCTGGATACATTGGCTGCCTGATGCTGAAAAAATTGTGCTGCTGCGTTCCTGCAGTTGGCGCAGTGACGCATTTTTTTGATAAAACCTTTCGAAATCGTCTTCTTGGGAACCGAATAAGCAATTGATCTGACACTTAGCATATATCATCAGCAACCAAACCCGCTTGAAGTTTGCGAAGCAGAAGTTGATGTGATAAATTTTAATGTCACAATGGTTGCCACAAATCTTAGCAAAATGCACCCTTAACAGCAAACACTGTTTGACCAATAAACACCAAACTTGGTAGATATTGTCCCAGTATCAATGGAATACAAATATATAAAAATGGTTATGTTTTATAAAACAAGATGGCCACCAGGTGTACGTCTACATCTGAAATTTAAAACTGACTAACGGTTTACATGACTAACTCCAAACTTCACATGCATCACCCTTGATACTGTGGCAATACAACTGACTTTTAAGAAACTGGTGTTAAACCGAAATGGCCATGTGACGCATTTGTTCTTGAAACCTCACAAAATCTTTTTTCTTTAGAACCGTTGAAGTGATTCATCTGACACTTGGCATATATTACCACCATCCAAACTTGAAGTTGCTGTGATACAATTCAATAGTAAAATGGGTGCCACAAATTTCACCGAAATGCGCTCTAAAGAGCAAACTGCTTTTATTTCAAAACTGTCTGACCAACAGACTTCAAACTTGGTAGGCATCGTTCTGGTGACAGCAGAATACAAATGTGTCAAAATGGTTATGTTATGTGAAACAATATGGCTGCCAGTCTTACATTTTCTTCTTATATTTAAAACTGCTTCAGTTTAGAAACGGCTCACTTGAGTAACTCCAAACTTGGAAACGATTGTGCCTGTGTCGGTACAATTTACTTTTTCAAAAATGCCAATTGTGCGTTAAACAAGATGACCACCTGATGCATTTTTGAAAATAAAATCTTTCAAAATCTTCTTCTGTGGAACTGCTAAAGTTGCTGATTTTAAACTTGGAATATTGAGAACTAAACATGCTTAGACAGGTACAGATACTGGGGCTTGGGAGCCGTAAAACTGCCTGGCAGTTATTATTATTATTATTATTATTATTATTATATTATTATTATTATTATTATTATTTTATTATTATTATTATTATTAATTTATTAATTTATTAATTTATTTATCTATTTATTTATTTATTTATTTAGCGGATGCTTTTCTCCAAGGTGACTTACAGAGACTAGGGTGTGTGAACAAAGCATCAGCTGCAGAGTCACTTACAACAAATTTTCACCCAAAAGAAAAGCACAAGGATTGAGAACCTAATTCAATATGTCAAGTGTTAACGACAAACATTTGTATTATCAAAAGTTGGTCAAGGTTTTACTGTAGTAAATAAAACACAAAATATCAGTTTCAATAGTGATATTTATTTATGTAGTTTAACCAAGGTGGTTATCTATGAAGACAAACGTCTAGTTTACAAGGTGCAAGCTTTTCAAAAACTCTCTCAGTCAAACCACAATTAGATTATATTTCTCTGATGTTTGCTGAAAATATCTGGTAGCTGGGGAAATGAAAGTACAACATCTTATGGGATCATTCATCAAGAACTAATTGAAGCCTTCATGCAGTAGAGTACTGATAAAATGTGTAGCAATAAACAGTAACAACATCCACAAGAGAAGGATATGTTTGCCATAAGGAGATGTTTTTGTTTTCATCATGGTGATCTTGTGTGGAAGGAGAGGAGAAAAACAATAATTTTAAAAAGAGATAAGCACAAGCTTCTCTGCATAACAACAGGGCAGGGGCTGTGTCAAATGTATTAGTAATGCTCCAGCAGAGCCATTTTATTTTAAGCTTTTGCTATTGTGTACAACTCCGGTATTTTGTACAGCTGCTTTGAGGTTCTCTGTGCAGTTTTCAAGACACACTGGGCTGCTGGAAAGCGACTGTGTGTACTACCTTTAGCAACACTTGAATCAATACATCTGGATTTTAATGCTGAGCTTTAATAAAATAAAAGATTGTATTACAACCCCCACCCCCCCCAACCCAAATCTAATTTAGGCTTGGAAACGTTAAAGTTGCCATATATACTGTACTTCCTTCAACATCAAGTAATTCAATGAAATCAACACGCAACCTTCACATTGCAAAGCACAGATCTTTATCCAAACTAACTGAAATAAAGGAAATCGATTGGATTTAAATAATATCAGCTTTTTCTGTGCCTAACATGGAAGAATGCCTACTAGGCTCAGAGCCAATTTAATTCTAGTTACAAATACTGCATTGTTTGTTTTGGGCTTTTGTCAGTAATATGTAACTTGCTGAGGCCTTCAAAAAAGAAGTCTGTGGTAAACTATATACAGTAGGTAAGTTTTGTGGGATACCTTGTGTTGCAAAACACCACCTGCACACTATTTTGTCCTAGTAATGAGACCATGTTTTAGACATCTGTAGCAACATATTTCTCATATTCCTATTGAAGTGCCATCTTGGGCTGGATTTTTAAGCTTGTTATTCTAAATTGCGTAAATGTTTACTGAAAAGAATCAGCCACGCTATAAAGTTATCAAACCAAAAACTGACAACTGAACTCAGACTTTTAATTCACCATGGCAAATACTTTATTATCAGTTTTTTAATTTTAATTTGTGTTTTATTTTATTTCAGAGCACATTGTTTTAAAAAATGTACAGTAGGCCCTTGTGCCAGTTTCATTTTAATATAATTATTTTTTAATAGTTACTGGTTGGCAAATTGTAAAAATATAACTTTTTTAGCTGGGTGCGAGTGGGATATGAACTGGTAACTTATTAAAACTAACATTGTACAAACAGTACTTCACATACAGTAGCAGAGCTCAACTAGTCAGCAGTGCCTATTATAACAGACATAGCATAATTTTAGTGACAGACAAATGTTTCTCAAGCATATTTCTATCAAGCTAAGTCCCTGTAATCCCCAGTCTCTGCTATAAGTCTAAACTATTAAACTGTGGCAACCTTACTGATCAGAATCCAGTTTATTGTGAAGTGAGTTCTCTTTGTATATATGCTGAGCAACATGCTCTTCATACAATTGTAAGTTAGTATGGAGAACAATTTAAAACTGATCTTTATTCTCACTTCATATAGTGTAGCTTTGGGCAGAGCTCTCCAAAAGTAGGCATGTATAAATGATGACAAATAATAAAATGGTATAAATGCCAAGTGCCAAAACTTACAACACATACAGCAAAGGAATATTCAGTGTTCAACAAAAATAATATTACATTTTGTGTTAAATGTGTGCACTGACTAGCAGTTAAAACATAACATGATTAAATATGACGAGCACTTAGAAGACAGGATACACCATGTACACAATGAAGTGCTAGTGAGTTTTAACTTGTTTTTCTTTGTAGTGAAGCATCAAACAACACATAACTTATGTAATGGTATTTTTTCACATATGTGTACAGTTCCTGTGTGACAATATTACAGTGAATTGAATTATTCCAAGAAATTGTTTTCAATTAACTTAACTCTCAGTTTTCTGAAAGGAGAAAAATTAATTTTTATGTTACAAAATGAGAAACAACAACTTGTGAGTGCTTAAGGGTTAATGATATTACCCAATGGTTTGTTTTGCGTTAAATTAAGGAGGTAAAACCACATTTGTCCTGCCTTACACTACAATTTGATTTAACACATCCCCCACCATCATATGTTGGTCATGTATACATGTTTTTTTTACACAAAAATAGTAATTAACAGAGTATAGTCAATTTGTAGTCATCTTAAATGTAATTGCATGACATATATTATATTTTACCAATAACTAGTTACTATTAGGCAATTAATACATAATTACATATTAATTATCAAAACATGAACACCTTGTAATCAGCCATATTCATGGAAGCAGAAGCTGAAAGCTCTCCAGAATTAGAACAAATGTTGCTAATTAAAAAATAAAAGAAGCTTTTGGAAACACTGATTATGTATTAAGTTACAGTAAGCACCTACGGTTGAAGGGCAATGGGACAATATTGTGTGGGTTTAATTGGAAAAAAAAAATGTCAGCCAACGTTTGGTGCCCAAAATAATGACTTTAGATGACAAATCTTCTCCCTTTCCATGTTCATGAGTTTATTTGTTACGTATTAACATATTTTCTTTATACCAGACATACCACACATTCAGATACTTGTGGAACCCAACACTACCTAGAGGTTGACACAATGTTAGTAAAACAAACATAGAAACAAGAGCATTTACCAGTTATATATCCAATAATACCAGAGGTGAAAGTAAGCCGGTAAAAGTAAAACATTTTGTCAAGGTCATTTTATAGTTCGACTTATCAAAACAATTGTTTAGGCTACATAATTTTTTCTTTGTATTTAAGCAAAAGAATTCTCAGTACCTCCGGTCCCATTCATGTGACTTAGAATGACAGAGCATGTTATCGCCATGGTAACCCTCACAGGGTAGATCGGTGACATTAGCTATTCGTTGCAGGAAGAAGCATTCCTGAAAAACTAAAAAACTAAAAAAAAACTAAAAAAACTATTCCTTGTAGTGGAAACTCTTGCAGCTTTTGTAAAATGAAATCTTAGTGGGCTGAATTGAAGCAAATACCTACAGAGACAAAGACATACAAATATTCCACTTTATAAATTGATAGAATGATAGACTGTGATATGCTGCTCCTTCTAATTGCTTTTAAAAAATAAATATATAAGCAATCAAAACAAACTATACAAGGTAACACCACTCAGAAGAAAACATTTCGCCCATAGTTTGGTTCATATTCCGAGGAAACAAGTAGAACAAAAACAACCTTCATTTTTTTGTCCCGTTCAGATACAGCAAAATTGTTAAAAGGTCCCTGTTTTGCGATTCCATCATCTTTTTTAAAGTACAAAACTGCATTGGTGTGCTCAGTTTGTTTATGTTGTGTGTTCGCACCATTCAAATATAAAAACAATCTTATGGATTATTGGTTTGATCATTCCGATTGTGTTTATCACGTTACAATGGTAATACTAATAGATGGTCTATTTTAAATCAGGATTTTTATACATGTTACATGTTTTGAGATGCCAATGTAAAGAAAATAAACACACCCGATGTTTAATTTTTAAACTATTATTGATTTTTAACTTATAATTTTTTCACTCTCTGATATAACTTTAGTCAGACACCAAAATCCAAGCCAAACAACTGGACAAAACTCACAAAAAAAGTAAAATATATTCAGTCTCTTCAAAAATTGTTTATATTATATATTTATATATAATATGTTTATATATATACACTGAGTGTACAAACCATTAGGAACACCTTCCTAAAATTGGGTTGCACCCCCCTTTGCCCTCAGAACAGCCTCAATTCTTCGGGGCATGGACTCTACAAGGTGTCGAAAGCGTTCCACAGGGATGCTGGCCCATGTTGACTCCAATATGCTTCCCACAGTTGTGTCAAGTTGGCTGGTAGTGGATCTCTACTCTGAATAGCTGGATAATTGGATTGATATCTGGTGACTGGGCAGGCCACTTCAGTAAGATGAATTCACTATCATGTTCGTGGAACCATTCCTGGACAATCCTAGCCTTGTGGGATGGGGTATTATCCTGCTGAAAAAATCCATTAGCAGATGGATACAGTGCTATCATGAAGGGATGCACCTGATTGGCAATGATGTTCTGATATTCTGTGGCACTCAAATATTGCTCCACTTTTATCAAGGGGCCCAATGTGTGCCATGAAAACACACCCCACACCATCACACCACCACCACCAGCCTGTAATGTTGACATTACATAAGAACATAAGAACATAAGAAAGTTTACCAACGAGAGGAGGCCATTCGGCCCATCTTGCTCGTTTGGTTGTTAGTAGCTTATTGATCCCAAAATCTCATCAAGCAGCTTCTTGAAGGATCCTAGGGTGTCAGCTTCAACAACATTACTGGGGAGTTGATTCCAGACCCTCACAATTCTCTGTGTAAAAAAGTGTCTCCTATTTTCTGTTCTGAATGCCCCTTTTTCTAAACTCCATTTGTGACCCCTGGTCCTTGTTTCTTTTTTCAGGCTGAAAAAGTCCCTTGGGTCGACACTGTCAATACCTTTTAGAATTTTGAATGCTTGAATTAGGTCGCCACGTAGTCTTCTTTGTTCAAGACTGAACAGATTCAATTCTTTTAGCCTGTCTGCATATGACATGCCTTTTAAGCCCGGAATAATTCTGGTCGCTCTTCTTTGCACTCTTTCTAGAGCAGCAATATCTTTTTTATAGCGAGGTGACCAGAACTGAACACAATATTCAAGATGAGGTCTTACTAGTGCATTGTACAGTTTTAACATTACTTCCCTTGATTTAAATTCAACACTTTTCACAATGTATCCGAGCATCTTGTTAGCCTTTTTTATAGCTTCCCCACATTGTCTAGATGAAGACATTTCTGAGTCAACAAAAACTCCTAGGTCTTTTTCATAGATTCCTTCTCCAATTTCAATATCTCCCATATGATATTTATAATGTACATTTTTATTTCCTGCGTGCAGTACCTTACACTTTTCTCTATTAAATGTCATTTGCCATGTGTCTGCCCAGTTCTGAATCTTGTCTAGATCATTTTGAATGACCTTTGCTGCTGCAACAGTGTTTGCCACTCCTCCTACTTTTGTGTCGTCTGCAAATTTAACAAGTTTGCTTACTATACCAGAATCTAAATCATTAATGTAGATTAGGAATAGCAGAGGACCTAATACTGATCCCTGTGGTACACCGCTGGTTACCACACTCCATTCTGAGGTTTTTCCTCTAATCAGTACTTTCTGTTTTCTACATGTTAACCACTCCCTAATCCATGTACATGTGTTTCCTTGAATCCCAACTGCGTTCAGTTTGAGAATTAATCTTTTGTGCGGGACTTTGTCAAAAGCTTTCTGGAAATCTAAATAAACCATGTCATATGCTTTGCAATTATCCATTATGGATGTTGCATCCTCAAAAAAATCAAGCAAGTTAGTTAGGCACGATCTCCCTTTCCTAAAACCATGTTGACTGTCTCCCAGTACCCTGTTACCATATAGGTAATTTTCCATTTTGGATCTTATTATAGTTTCCATAAGTTTGCATATAATAGAAGTCAGGCTTACTGGTCTGTAGTTACCTGGTTCAGTTTTGTTTCCCCTTTTGTGGATCGGTATTACGTTTGCAATTTTCCAGTCTGTCGGTACCACCCCTGTGTCAAGAGACTGCTGCATGATCTTGGTTAGCGGTTTGTAAATTACTTCTTTCATTTCTTTGAGTACTACTGGGAGGATCTCATCCGGCCCAGGGGATTTGTTTATTTTAAGAGCTCCTAGTCCCTTTAACACTTCTGCCTCAGTTATGCTAAAGTTATTTAAAACTGGACAGGAACTGGATGGCATGTGGGGCATGTTGTCAGTATCTTCCTTTGTAAAAACTTGTGAAAAGTAATCATTTAACATATTTGCTATTTTTTTTTCTTCATCTACGATTTTGCCATTTGTGTCTCTTAAACATTTAATCTCCTCTTTGAATGTTCTCTTGCTGTTGTAATTAGGCATGATGGATGCATGTACTCATGTGGTTTTCTCCATACCCTAGTCCTCCCATCATCGTGAAACAGCAGGAACCATGATTCATCAGACCAGGCAATGTTTTTCCAATCCTCCAGTGTCCAGTGTTTTTGTTCCTTAGCCCACTGCAACCGTAGTTTCTTGTGTTTTGCTGAAAGAAGTGGAACTCTGTTAGGTCGTCGGCTGCCATACCCCATTTGTGTCAAAATACGGCGAGTTGTGCACTCTTTTATGGGTCTTTCGGGACCAATGTTGTACTGGACTGTCAGTTGACTAACTGTAGCCTGTCTGTTGCTCTGCACAATTCGTGTCAGCCTCCTTTGGCCTTTTTCATCAATGAGCCGTTTTTGACCACTAGCCTGCCGTTGGCTGGATGTCCTTTGGGTGGTGGACCATCCTTGATACACACAGGAAACTGCTGAGTGTGAAAAACCCAGCAGCGTTGCAGTTCTTGACACACTCAAACCGGTGTACCTGGCACCTACTACCATACCCCATTCAAAGGCACTTAAACCTTTTGTCTTGCCCATTACCCTCTGAATGCCACACATACACAATCCATGTCTCAATTGTGTCAAGGCTTAAAAATTCTTCTTTAATCTGTCTCCCCTTCATCTACACTGATTGAAGTGGATTTAATAGGTTACATCAATAAGGGATCACAGCTTTCACGTGGATTCACCTCGTCAGTCTATTTCATGGAAAGAGCAGGTGTTCCTAATGTTTTGTACACTCAGTTATATATATATATATATATATATATATATATATATATATATATATATATATATATATATATATATATATATATAGTGAGCCAGCTCCCAAGTTCACCACCAGCAGGCGTTCATGGCAGGCTAGGTAGGGGTGAGCCCACAAGAGTTGCTGATAAAGATCGAAGGGACCTGTGGGCAGCATACATGCCTGCCATGACGTCAAGGAGTTCACTGGCGAACAGGCTGCAGGTGTGGTTAGGTAGGCAATTATTGTTTGAACATGATATCATATCATTAGCCTAACTTGGCCTACACCTGTGGCCTGTATTAGCCAAATTCCTGGCTGATGAGGGGCTGGTAAAAGGAGCCTGTACAGTTAGTCAGGCGTCTCTTTTCAACCTTCTTGCACCGAAGCAAGAGAGTGAGAGTTAAAATACCTGTTGTGAAAAGCTGGCTGTCATTGTGTCCGCAAATCACTGTTTTTTTTTTATAGGGACTGTGGGGATCTGCCTATTTGGGATCAGGACTAATCAGTGGAGACACACCTGCAGGGTTGGAGTCTGGGCTGCGGCACTTATAAACAAACACTCAGTGTGGAGTTCACCCCCGGGGGTTCAAGAGACCAAGTAACAACTGAATGGAAACGGGGACTCCTGCACGGACATTCGGGAAAGTTATTGGCCAGGCACTGTCAGGCGAAAACAGTCTTCCACCAACTGGCTGTGGTTAATGATTTTTAATCTATTTGAATTACTTATTGCCAGTTTGTGTAAAGTCTGAGTAACGAGATTGTCTTTTCTGTTTAAAAAGTAAACCAATAAACCCTTGGTTTTGATTGGAAACACCTGCTGTCTGCCTCTCCTCTGTGACCCACACTCTCACTATATATATATATATATATATATATATATATATATATATATATATATATATATATATATATATATATACAGTCACTGTCTCACCTTAATGAGATGTATGGTAAAGTTTGTAACAATGAATATGTAAGTAGCAGAATGAAAACAATCCTGTTTCCTCAATAAACTGTCAATACTCAATATACTGTGTACTATATGTAGTGGGGTAAAATGGCTGTGTTCAGATAGCATTCCTTGTTGGAGTAGGTTTTTTTGCTAACCAGCGACTGTATATAAAATGTATGCTACAGCGTTTCACTGCAACTCCTGGGTTTTTGTGTTTTCCTTACTGTAGTTGGCCTTAACCATTGGTCACTATATATATCTATATATATATCTATATATATATCACAAAGTAACTGGATGCTTTAAAGTAGTGGTAGTTGTTGGCAACATTATGATGCATCATTGTATTTTTTATATTTTGTATATATATTCACATTAGATTTTGTGGTATTCTTGAATCTCTTCCATGTATTTGTTGAGATTCAGTTACCTCTGGAGTTCCTTTTCTGCAAGGTTGGATTGTACAAGTTCTCACTTTACTGACAAGTTTAGTTTCAGAGTGTTTCTACAGCATGTGATGAAATAACTGTTCATTAGAAAGCCTAAAACTCAAGTTGATAACCGACACACTAAAGACAGGCCTTTGCTCTTCACTCTGCATTAAACCTGACACACAGCAGCCTCCTGTCAGACGAGGAGTTCATCGGCTCTGTGCTTGTTTGTTTATCTGTTTTGATCAAAGGCTGACAGCAGTATTAAATTCACTTGGCCCCTGAGATACAGTATGGGACTTATTCCAACATGCAGTATTGTCAGGTTTTAATCCAGTCACTTGTTTATGCTTATTATTGAATAACATCTGTAAATTAAAACACAAATGAACATTGGCTGGAATTTTGTAGACTGGACCTTTTAGATTTTTATGAATTAAACTATTTTCAGTCTTTTTATGCTTTAGATATTCTTGCATTAATGTCCCTGTATTCCTCATCTGCTATGTTTTAATATTATGAAGAACTCTTATGCAAATTCAAACAAATATGATAGCTTTTCATAGTAGTACAGGTTATTATAAGTGTGTTTATTTAATTTCCATAATAATTGCATACAATATTACACATTCAAAAAATTCTTAAGAGTTTATTTTCTTTGCACAAAGGATCTTTTAGGACGGTCAAGTGCTATACATTTGTCTTTGATTCAAAAGTAAAATTAACACTTTGATCCACCTGTGTGTGTGTGTGTGTGTGTGTGTGTGTGTGTGTGTGTGTGTGTGTATATGAAGCTAGACGCACTTGCATAAAATCAGATAAGAACCAAATGCAATCTGTCTATACAAAGCTAGGACTGCATAATGCAAATTTGGTGAAGACTGGGTAAAATCAAAATATATATACAGTTGTATTCAAAAGTTTACATATCCCAATGGAAATTTATAATTTCTAGAAATTTCTCAAACAAAGAATTTGAAGAAATATAAAGTTTTGCTTTTGTGGATAAATAATAATAAAAAAAAATACAAGAAATAGATGTCTACAATTATTTATTAAAACTATTTTTTTCTGCAAAACTCCAAAAATGATAATTCAAAAGTATTCATACCATGACGAGGAAAATGAAATGAATATCTAGGTATGTAAACTTTTTAATGGTTAAATATAATAAACTTGTCTATTACATAGACTTAATATAAATACTTACAATGACAACAGAAAATATGCCGTGCAGACTGCCAACTGTGTGGTATTGGAAGGCACTATCTGTGGGTATAAAGGTTAACAGATACAGTACTCCAATTAATTACTTGCTTACCAGCCAGATGTGCTATTGCAGGTATTTAAAATAAATAAATAATAAATAAATAAATAAATAATGTAAAAATACTGTGGAATAACAGAAAGGGTAACAATTTATTACATTGTTCAAATAAACTCCAATAGTTCATTAAAGTGTCAACTAGAAAGAATTACAATGAGAACAATTGGGAGGGGAGGGGGGGGTGTTGAATATTCCTATGTTTGTGTGTACGGTTTAACAGTATGTCAGAGCCAGGGAGTATTCTTTCAGTGGGATATTGTTTTCGTAAATTGCATTTTAAGGGAATTGGAAGGCGAGACACAGAGAGGTTAGATGTGAGACAATGAAAGAATTCACCAAATTACCAAGCAGAGCCATGACTGTTATTAAATATGACAGCTATAATACTGATTACTCTGCTGAGCCCTGGTAGAAGAATGCTGCACTGTGTTTCACTCTTTTAATTATGTTTCTGCACATTCACTTACAAGTTTGCTTCAGACGCTTTCTTCTTCCTCTTTATGGGTGTTTCTCAGAGTTCTACTTAAACAAAGAAATTCTAGAAACATAACAATAAGCCATTCAATTGTAATTCCACATTACATGTTCACATTCTGTGCAGCTCGAGCCATTGTAATTGCATTATGAGCAAGTTGGGGGGGGGGGGGGGGGGTAGGACTTTTAGGTGTAATACATTATATATTGAGGTGAAGTTTGTTTAGCTGAAATGACATGGTAGCCCATATAAAAATATGTCTGACAGCAGAGCTTGATAGTCAGCGTTTTTTTTTTTTTTTTTTTCATTTTCTCTGCTGCTCAATCCATCCAGCGGCTGTCACAGCGGGGAAGCGGACAATCTATCAAGGTATCGAGATGTATTCCTCTCACCTGCGTGAGTTCTTTAATGAACAGCCAACATGATCTCAGCTGACAAGCAGGAAATGGATGTAATAAAGATTGTTTCTGCATGCTTTTTGCATCTTTGATAAATCACCATGCTGTGCAACAGATACAAGTGCCACATGGAAATGTTATTTCATATGGTGAGAACACCCACAGAAGTAGGGTCACTTCATTTTTTTTACTTCCCCCCAATGCTTTTGAAAATTTCTGGCTTACGTAGGATCCTTATTACTTTCACAGGCTAGCAGTGCATGACTGGCATACAAGCTCAAATTAGGTGTTACAGTTTTCTACCTATGGAGATAGTAATGACTAATTCTAAGGCGGTTCAGAGGTGAAGGCAACTGAGGGCAAAGGAAGGCAAGCCTCTCCATTTTCACCTTCCGTTTCACTGGTTTGCTGTGAAGCCTTGTTTTTGTCACCTCCACTTAAATTGCTCCGAAATTATAGCAGACGACACAAAGATAGCAGGCAGATTGCTTATTATTTAATTAAATGCAGGCCTTTCTTGCTGTAATTGGATGTAAACTCAAGGGAAGGAGGTGTTAACCCCTTCTGTAGTAGTGGGTATTCTTCAGCTTTATGAAGGTTTGCCTGCTATTTCAACATAGGTTGGTATATTTTATTCGATTTTTGTGTTGAAGACGTATTCAGACTGATTCATTGATCGGTGCCACATACAATAAAGCTGACTGGGTCGACAGTGTTTGTATTTGTGAAAGATAAACCAGGTAAGCTACAGTATTGCAAGATCACAGGCTGGCCTGGTTTGAGTGAGACACACAGTGCTGTCCACACATATCGGCCTAGCGAATAAATGGAAAAAGTTTGTCTTGGAAAGCAAAATCCTTTTGAGATTTCGAGTTAGAAGGGTATGGATTTCTATATACTACATTTTCAGTAAGGTCAGACATGGAATCTTGCACTTGAATTAACTTTTATTATTATGAAGTCCAACATGAAAGAAGGTATGCCAATTATTTTAAAAACACATTCTGTATTTCTATGAAAGCGGGACCTTCATAGTCTCAGCATGAATAGGAAAGAAGTCCACACACACACACACACACACACACACACACACACACACACACACACACACACACACACACACACACACACACACACACACACCATGTTTAAAATTAAGGCCAACCCTGTATTCAGTATTAAAGCCATAATCTTCATTCCCATATACAGCAACCCCCTGTTAATCTAACACTCAAATAAGACTGACATGCTATAAAAAAATTAAATAAACTGGAATAAATATTATCAAGAAAAAGCGGTTCAATAAAGAATTAGCTAGTGTTGACTAAACCAGGGCTGGTGTAACCTTATAGACAGAACAGGCAGATGCCTGAGGCGGCACATAGAAGGGGGCGGCAAAAACGGTTCATAATATATACTTCACATATAGCGGAATCTGGTCTTCCCTGGGAATAGGCTTGTGGTTGTTGAGACCATTGCTTAGCAAAGGACGCATTGGATGAAATTTGCTAAATTGCCTTGACATAGCAAGGAAAAGAGATTGCTTCTTTGGTGCTCAGGCACTGAAATTAGAGTGGTTGTTGCCATTTAAGCATTTTCATAACACATTGGTAAAGATTATTTAATTGTTTAAAGTTAATTCTTAAGTTAAGGATCTGCCTATAGAAAAAAGTACCAGAGGATTTGCTATGCACAGTTATATGATAACTAACCTACACGTTGGATACCAGTTTTATAGTACTTAAGAAACACAATACAGTACTGTACAAATAAGGTACAATGAAAATACGACGTGTTTGAAGTAACCTGCTTATCCTGTATCGATTATTATTTATGACTCTTGCATAGTGATAGAATCCATTGATCATAAATATTGTCATTGAAGAGCTGACAGCAGATGTCACTACCGTTTGTAGAGTGATGATTGTATAATGTTTTTTATAGTTTTGTGACAAAAAAACATAATCTGGTGTACAATAATTTGTTTATATGTGTGTGTTTGTCTTGTGTGTCTTGTTTGTTGTGTCTCATTTAGTGTTCTGTGTATTGTAAGGGTGTGGGGCACACCGTTAGTGTGTGCATGTGTGTGCATGCGTAGGAGCGTATGGAGCGTGTGTGTGCGTGTGGTGGGCGGTCCCCCGTGGTTATAAGTAGGGGTAGGGGTGAGCTGCGAGTGGAAGAACACATGTAGACTCTAGTGGGGTGATGCTGTGAGGGACAGAGCTAAAGACTGAAAGTGAGTGCCTATCTGTGAAGCGATGAAAGATCCCAGAGTGAGTCGGAAGAGCAGAGAATGAGAACAAGTGAGTGAGTGAGAGTGTTGGATGAAAGAAAGAGAAAAGGAAGAACAGAGAGAGCGAGGGAGTTATTTTTATTTATTGATTTGGCATGAACCCTGGCCCAAACAGGGATTCGTTATTATTTAATTTTATTTAGTGCATTCATTGAAAACAGCACATTTGGAATGCTATCTGGTCCCCTTGGACTTGTTTCACTTCCAACACAGCGGTTCATTTAACCATGTGGTAGATGATGGCAACTGGAGTTATACGTCCTGAGCCGTAGGCGAGGGCACTAACGAAAGTCAAGATCATCTACCCCACTGTTAAAACCTTTAAAACCTGTATTTACCTTGAACTTCTGATATTTCGCCGGGTAACCTTCCGCTGAGGAAAATAGTCCCTGACATAATTAGAATAGAAAAACAACATACACTTAGAGAAAAACATTTTTATTATCATTATGACATTGCCAGATAAATTAACTGAGGGTTGTTGAATAATCTGTGTAGTATAGAGTAGGACTCGAAATGTGTTTTTGGAGGCGGGGCATCATTCAAGCTGGAAGGGAGTGGATTGGCTGGTGCGGAAAGAACTGAAACAGGGTTTGCAGTTTGTCTGGCTGGTTTTGAGGCAGCGCGTTGTTTGGATATAGCTTATGACAGAACTGTTGACCAATCGTGTCTTTCCTGTTGATTTGCTGTCCAGTAGCTGCGAAATGAGCCTTCATTACAATGTCCTGTCACAGACATGATTTTCCTTGTCTCTAGACCAGCGTCAGAAAGTATCAATGTTTATGTAGCTTTTTATGTTATAAGATTAGTTGTAGATTAGAATGTTAATGGAAAAAGCCAGTATTTCTGCGCAGATCGATTTTTCATATTCAATTGTTTTCTAATACAATTTATATATATATATATATATATATATATATATATATATATATATATATATATATATATATACACACACACACACACACACACACACACACACACACACACACACACAGTATTATATATTTAAAAAAAAAAACTGAAAAGGGAGGGCGGCAAAATTTCGTTAAAAATCCAAGCGCCAACTACTATTATTTATAAGAAAGTCTATGTATCTTCAGTATTAAGGCAACCCACTATTGAGGCCCCTTTTTTGTCGGTCTCTGGACTGGCCTTATTAGACAGTTTCGTTGTATATACATATCCTGATTGGTAATATTGTTTCTCCAACAAAAACCTCTACAGCTGACAGCCTGATCCCAGCTCTGGATGCAGACATGAAAATGTAGGAAGCAACTTTTTTTTTTGGATTCAGTTTTTCTGTCTGTGAGGACAGCCTCCCACAGTGCAGAATCTCACTCCTGGGGGAAGGAAACAATATAAGGCATTTGTCTGTGCTAAGGACGCTCTTATTTATGCAGTGGAACACAGGCAAGATTTATTGTTTCAGGTGGGTGCTAAAACCATTTACCAGCGAACAAGGGTCAGAAAACTACCAGAGTAGTTGATATATAGAATGAAGAAAACATTGACAAGAAATATTTTTATTCAGAATCAGAAGTCATTTGTGTACTATAAAACCCACACACGTAGTGTTTCAGTGCTGTACAGACATTCTATGACGTTATCCGCTACATCTTCAGCTTTATTTGGATGATTGCCTTTACCTTGTTTTAATTTCCTGTTTCTCTTCAGCTTCTCTGAGATACGAATGTACCAGCTTTATAATTTTTTATTATTTTTTTTTTTTTTACATATTCTCATTTTGTTGATCATTAATGAACATTTCTGTACTTTCGGTGTTGTCGAGTGATTGAAAATGAGACATTTTGTGTTTGAATTGAAAGTTATGGTCTTGACCACAAAACTTTTTGCCACATGGCTACAGAATCTCCTGAGTGTTTTTTTGCATACTTCAAATGGGATTCAAGGTAGGCTGTCTTGAGTAATGGCTTCCTTCTTGCCATCCTACCATACAGGCCAGATTTGTAGAGTGTTTGGGATATTGTTGCCACATGCACACTTTGACCAGTCTTGGCCATAAAAGCCTGTAGCTCTTGCAAAGTTGCCATTGGCCTCTTGGTAGCCTCTCTGATCAGTCTCCTTCTTGCTCGGTCATCCAGTTTGGAGGAACGGCCTGCTCTAGGTAGGGTCTTTGTGGTGCAACACACCTTCTACTTCTTAATAATCTATTCAAGACCTTTGATTTTTTTTTTTTTTTATACCCGTCCCCTGATCTGTGCCTTTCACTTTGTCCCGGAGTTCTTTTGAAAGCGCCTTGGTGCTCATGGTTGCGTCTTTGTTTTGAAATGCACTACCCAGCAGAGGGAACCTACAGGAACTGCTGAATTTATCTTGAAATCATATGATTCGCTACAATTTAACACAGGGGGATGTTTAAGGCGATTGGTTACAGCTGAGCTAATTTAGGATTTCTCTTACAAAGGGGGTGGGCACTTATCCAACCAAGCTATTTCAGTTTTTATTTTTAATAAATTTTGTATACATTTCTAGAATATTTTTTTCATTTGGAAGTTGTGGGGTAGGATATTTAAATAAATGAAAGAAACCTAATATAATGCATTTTTAATAATAATAATAATAATAATAATAATAATAATAATAATAATAATAATAATAATAATAATAATAATATGTATTTAGCAGAGACCATGTATTAATGTGTTCAGCGAGACAGTTTAGGCTTTTCAACTCACAACCCAATGCATTCTGGTAAGCATAGTCCTGCTTTTCTTAAAAGAAAGAATGTTACCTAGGACAGGTAAAACATACCAGAATGCATCGGTTGTGAGTTTAAAAGCTTGAACTGTCCCAAACTGTCCTGCTAAACACAGAGCCATGTGATCACCATATATAAGCTCTATGTATAATCTTAAAATGAATGAGTTGGTGTGCTAAATTTTTTGAGGAAATAAAACAATTTTCCCAACCTATATCCAAGTCAGGAGTAACACCAAATTTACAGAGTTCTCTGTCCAAAATAGTTGAGACTGTCAAATGTTGTAAAGTATGTTTTATGAAACGATCAGAAAGAGAAGACACTAACCCTATGGTCAAAGAAAACCAGTCTACCTTTGGATGTGAAGGTAAAACAGTGTCCAGGGGTATTCTATAAACAAAAATAGCTGAATGGAACCGGTAAGTACATAAAATATGTGGATCCAGGGAGAGTCGTTTAAGACTTGGAAACTTCGTAGGCCCAAATCATTCAAAATATAATTTAAAGTGAATATCCCTTTGGATGCCCAAGCTGAGTACTTAAATGGCTGCCAGCTTTTTTCAACCATCTTCCAGAACTTAAAATAATTAACTATAATATAATCTGCTCTAAGATTAAAGGCCCCAGACTTATGTTCCGGAAAGGGAATGTCTTGAAGCCTTAGTGGTGATACAAGTAAGGCCTCAATTTTTCGTCAAGGCACCAAAGATTCTGGATTCATCCAGGTCTGGAAGGCTTTTAACTAAAGGCCTAATAATAAAGTTTGAAATTAGGAACAGCCAAACCTCCAACTTCTTTGGGACGTTGTAAAACTGCAAGCCAAATTGTTGGTCTTGCCTCTCCAGATAAATTTTGAAATTACAGAGTCAACCTGCTTGAAATAATTAATTGGTGGCAAAAGAGATAACATGAAAAATAAGAAGTTAATGCGGGGAAAAATATTCATCTTAATAAGTGAAATTCTACCATGTAAAGATAGAAGGGTGTCCTTCTCTAGAAATAATTTTTAATTTTATTTAAAACATCTACAAAATTATCTTACTTACCTGATTAATCATGGGTCGGATTTTAATACCTAAATAAGTGAAGCCATTAACATTACATTGAATTGGTAGATTTGGGGGTGAAGTGAAGTCCTTAGCTTTTGTATTTAGAGACTTAAGAATAGACTTATTTCAGTTTATCTTGTACCCTGATAAATTCCCATATTCCGTAAACAAATCTAGAGTTTTTGGAATTGATTTAGAAATATCAGAAATAAATAACAGGATGTTGTCTGGTATAGTGAGATATGATGTTTAGAGTCATTGATATTAATGGGAACAGCATCTGAGCTCTATCTTATAGCTTGGGCCAAAGTTTCTAAAGATGAAGGAAATAATAAGGGAGATAATGACAACCTTGTCGGGTGCCTCTTTCTAAAATAAAAGGTTAGAATTTAAATGAACACGTTTGTACAGATGCTGTAGTAGTATTGTGTAAAGTACAAATCATTTTAATAAAGAGCCAAAGCCAAACCGTTCTAAAAATTAATCACAGAAAGTTCAATTCAAGGTGTCCGAAAGCCTTGGCCGAAAGGAGAACTGTCGTTTTGTCTCTCCTGACCTTCTCGAGGAAGGCAAGAAGCAGCAGTATCACTGGGAAAGTGCTTTGGGCCATTCATTGGCGAGAGTAACGACGTCGGGTGGACCTCCGCAGTGGTGGAGGGAGAACCACAGGGGGCAATGAGTCTCTGCAGAGGCAAAGAGATTGACTTGGGCTTCCCGGAAGTGATCTCAAATGAACTGCACCACCTGGGGGTGGAGTCGCCATTCTGATGGGTGAGGACCCAACCCGGAGGGATAGTACATGCTTTTGTGCTATGCGTTGTAACCCTAAGGACCGAAGCCCACCCTGATGGTTCATGTATGCCACTACTGACATGTGAACAAGAACATGTTTGTTCTGGAGCACAGGAAGGAAATTCTTGGATCTCCAGCGTATTTATGTGCAGGGTTATCCACTGGCCTGTCCAGGACCCACTGACACTGACTGGATGTGTCTGTCGTGACCACTTGACGGCTGTGCATTACTCCCATCACTACAGCTTTGTGCAGGTGGGAGGTTTGTCTCCACCAGCGTAGGGCTTCCTAGCACAAGCGAGACACTGTTCACCATCATGCTGGGTGTGTGGCCGAAAGGCATTGAGACACACTTGGATGGGGCGCATGTTTAGTAACCCCAGTTGGATGGCTGATGAAGCTGCAGTCATCAGACCCAATATTTTTTGACACAACACGTTGTACTGTGGACGCCTGTTGAAACAAGGCCAGGCAGTTTTGAATAGCCGCTAATCTGTCGTCCGACAGGTATGCTCGCATGGCGAGGAAATCCAGCCAGAGACCCAAGAAGACTATATTCTGAGCTAGGTCTCAGTGGAGGAATCACGCTTCTCATTTTTCATTAAAGAAAAAAACACATACATGCAAAACCTCAAGCTGTGAGGCTAAATGAACTGAATTTTTAAGCGCACCGAGAGGGTGAGCCGAGACAATCTAACGGAGTCAACTCAACAGTTGGGCATGGCAGAGCCGGCTTTTTCTTTTCTCTTTTTTAATTTTCTTTAGCAGATAGCAGAGGAAAAACACAAAATAGCGAGTGCTGTAAGGTTAGAAAAACAACGCAAAGCGATGTAGGCTGTTGAAAAGAAAAAGATTAAATGCAGTTCCGTTGTGCAGCGTTTATAGCTGAGTTCACAGAAGCAGACTTTCTAATTCCAGGGAAGTGGCAAGGTGGCTTCCAGCAATAACAATAAAAACTCGGCAAGGGTGTGTAACCACGACCGTGGCACATAGCCTACAGTGTAGTGGAGCACCGTCTACAGGCAGAGTGCATCGGGGCACCGGGGCCACCAATGTAGGGGGCACTTGATCGCCAATTCGCTATGCGCACCAAGGCATCAAAGCACCATGCACACGGAGTGCACCTAGCACCAAACACCATGCGCACTGAGCACCGCGTGCACCGAGTACTGTGCGCACCGGGTTTACCAAGTGCACTGAGCACCATGTGCACTGAGTACTGTGCACACCAAGTGTACCGAGACACCGACGCACCGTGCACGCTGAGCACTGTGCGCACTAGAGCACTGAGCTTCCTACTTTACAAATGAATTTCTCAATTAGCAGTTTATCTGTTTTAATTCAGATACCAAAACACATTAAACAGTGCAACAGGGTCATTTTAAAAGGGAGTTACAGTTAAACACGACAAAAACACAGATGCTGGCGAGTAAATGACTCCTGAGCAGGGGCGCTGGAACTAGAGGTACAGGAGGTGCTGTGAGAGGAAAGTTTGCTTCCAAATGTTTTTGAAACCTCATTCCATTTAGAAAAATGTCCTGGATCACACATGTAAAAGCAGAGGAAGTTGAATTGATCACAACGAGCAATCATATCCTATATGTGCAAAAAAAGACACACTGAAAAAAAAACACCACTGTACCGCAAGCAGTTTTGAGAAATCATGAACTGTTCTGCCTGTAAGTGTAAAAAGTGGTCAAAAATGATGGACTGAATGGGCTAACACTGCTTCTAAAATCCAGAGGAACTATGAGGCACTCAGATATAGAGAACATTTCTGAATTTCTAAAAACATATTTCTCGTAGGAAATCCGTGTGTTGACTGACCCTTACTCCTGAATGCTTTTTACTGCATATAAATCATTTTATCTTAATAATTTGCCTGAAGACATATTTTTCTTGTTTTGTTTCAAAGAAAAGAATAGAAATGTTTTAAAGCTATAAAATTTAAAGGTAACCATATTACTTTTTTTCTGTATGTCATAGAAGGCTAAAGAAAACAAACATTTACAGTTTATGTTAAAAAAAAAAAAAAACAAGGTACGTCTTTGCTAAACAAAACAAAATTCAATGTAAACTCATCTTTTTCAGACCAAAAAAATTGGTTAAAAACAAATATGTACATAGATATTGGTCTTGTTAAAATGCATTACCCTGAAATTTGACCTTTGCCCTTTTTTTGGTCTCAGAATGCATACAGAATGAACCTTAATTAATTATTAGTAATTTACTTTACACATCTTAAATAATAAAAATCTATATGTTACTTATTTTTAAACCCTTTCCTTAGCTCTACCATAACTCTCTCGGTTAGTGTTACACAGTTGTACAGAGGAGTCATCTATTAGGGTGATAATATAATGTTTTTGAAAGCTATAGGAAAGCACAGTAAGCTGAACAAAAGGATAACAAGCTGGCTGTCCAGAGATTCTTGGGCAGGATTTCTTTTATTTTGTTTTCACTGTCAGGAAATACTTTTGCGTTCAATGTGCAAACTACAGGGAGAGAAAGGCAGCGTCACGTTAAAGAACTCACACATTCAAACAATCAGGAGTGCACAAATGAGGCTTAGAAGAATTATTATGCTGTACAAAACAATGTTACCCAACTACTTATAAACACCTTGCCCCGCCCATGGATGATGGGCTGGCAGGTAATCTTTAGGTGTTCTGGAGGTAGTTACCTGCTTTCAGTCCGGGAAATAAAAAGGATAATCGTAGTCCTTGGTTTGGCTGCTGTGCTCTGCTCCTTGCTCTGGGTTCGTCCCCGTGGAGAGACTGCTCCTTTTATACACCTGTGGCTGGGCTTAATTAATTGCTTAATTAATTAATTTGACAGGAACAGTATTAACCATATCCCTGCCAAACTGGAACAACAATAAATGATACATTTTATAGAGGGGCTGGCACCCTGTCACACACCCCTTCTGCGGTCTCTTTCCATGTAGATAACCGCAGTACATTCAACAAATAGGGGCAGGGTTTGTGCGGTGGAAATGAGTAGTTGAAAGAAGTATACATATTTTAAATATATAAATACATATCATAAAAGCTACAATGATGGATATTAGAAAATTGAGAAATAAAAGTGAGTCTGATACCAGTCGAAAATTCGTATCTAAGACTAACGGCAAGGGCGGTAATGGTGGAATTCCTGACGAACAGCCAGCGGCCAGCGCAAACAGCCTTTAGGATGCTGCAGCAACAACTCGAGTGGAAAGTAGTAATGAACGAGTTTAATGTAAGGAAAGTGAAGGGTGCAGCTTTACTGAGGACATTTACTTCATGATATTGACAGGTTATTGTTTCCATTTAATTAATGTACCTTTGTCTTTATATTTTTGATCTGTTGATGGTTGATATTTGCTTATTTTTGGCACCTGCTCTTTTATACGCATATACAATATGTGTGGCACACACACACACACACACACATATATATAGAATAGTCTATGGGCAGCATTTCATCGAAGGGTTCTGTGACATCATAAACAAGCTCCACTCACTGAAAACACAGTGCCCCCATGGTGCAGTTCCTGGCTCCGGGCCTGGCTAGTACTACTACAACGACTACTACCTTGTTGCATTCTGGTTCATATTGTATTCTAGTAGTATTACTGCACTTTTTGTAAACCATGCTGTATTATTCTTAAATTGTAACCATGTACTGCCCTGTAACATCTGTAAGTTGCCTTGTAAATACATACTACTGCTACTACTATGACTACTAGTACTACTAATAATAATAATAATAATAATAATAAATAATAATAATAATAATAATAATAATAATAATAATAATAGGATGAATAGCTTGTCTCTTGGTTGTTAGACATGTAAAATTGAAAGATTTTTAAAATTGAAGAGACTTTCATGTAGTTGAAAACAAGTTGCATCATATCTCAAAATGGATGAAGAGAAAATGTTTTGCGTGCTATTAGATATAATTAGATATAATAGTGCTTCTTGCGATTGTATGCTTTCCACTGACAGCAGAGTTACAGTTTTGTCCAGAATTGTCACTGAGGTCTCCCAAGGAAGAGCTTTAGGATTTTTTTGCTGCATTCTGCAGTGTTTATTTTAAAGTAAAACATGGTTGTAATGCTTTGTTTGTGTAGGAAATGATGTATGTTATGTGTTGTGCTCCATAAATTGGTTACATTGAGAAATCTCTTTCCTCTGCAGCTTGGTACTGTAAGGAATGTAATGACAGATAGTTCCTAGGCTGTGTTTGCCTATAAGATGATTTCTTTGAAGCCTGGTAATGAGTAGTATTTGCAGGATTAATGAGTATTATAATTGTAAATGGATGTTTGCAGCTTAGTTGTATTCCATCACACAGTGGCGTGGGGTTTCTTGTACCTCTGCGGACTGTAATTGGTGGGACTAATGCAGTTTTTAATTACACATTCTCTGCAAATAAATACAAAATAAATAAATAACTGTAGCAGAAACAAAGGTAAATTGCTAATATCAGTTCATTATTTTTCTGAGATCTTTTTTTTTTTTTTTTAACACACATTAGTGTCAGATTGTTTTTGGTTGTAGAACGCATTTCAACGATTTTGTGAGGAACATGACATGGCTCTTTGATATGACGATTAAAAGGTAGACTTGGCATTATTTGCTTCACTGCTTGGCTCCACTCAATCTTTAATCATGTAAAGCAAGGCTTAAAATGTGACACCGATTACAGCCATGGTGGAAATAACAAAGGTGCCACCGCTGTTGAGAATTATTCTAAATAAAAGTGGTTCTACTGTACATAGTTAAATCTAATAAGAAGGTACAAGCTGAAATGTTTAAAACCTAACTTACACTGCCTAGGCACATTATTAGGTTTACCCTTATCACAGCATGGCATAAACTCTGCAAGGTGCTGGAAGGCATCTCGAGGTATTTTTATCTATTAGGTCGTTTACCCAACGCAACTGGTGCAGAGGATCGTGATGACATATGCGTTGTTCAAGTTCATTCCAAACATGCTCAATTGGATTGAGGTCCGGAAATTGTGGGAGCATTATCATCTTGAAACTAACCATTGACATCAGGGTACAAGTGAGTGAAACTGATCCGTAACAATGCTAAAGTAAACTACAGCATCCGTGCGGCCCTCTATTATCAGGGCCGATGACAAACTTTACTGTGTAGACAAGTCCAAATAAATAGTTTTACCGAAGAATTTTGATCGAGCAAGTGACTCTAAAAATGCAATATAATGACCCAATTGCAGTATATATTCAGTCAAAATAGAGTGTCACTAACGTTGTCCTTGGCGGCACCTTGTATCTCATTGTACTTGAGGCTTGTGGGCTTTCTCAATACAACCACATGACTTCTATTGTGTCTCTTACATATATGAAGAGATCACACATGGTCTGGGTTATTTATTTCAGAGGCCATTAAAGAAAGTAAACATCAGTTTTGAATTTCCCCCAGGGTGTCCCAATAGAAGTGTATAATTTAGGGATATAAAACCATTTATGCTGCATGTGATTGCCACAGCTTGTAACAGTTTTCCACACACTAAGGTAACAAAAATGACTGTAAAAAATGTGACCTCTTGGAACCTTTGGCAAACCAAAAAAATTGCCTTTGTGAAGATAAAGTGAAGAAAATGTAACATTTTTACAGCTATCCCATGTCAAATTTTACGTTTATCTGGAATTTATATTTGTATTTATTGTTTGGAAAGTGAATTGACCCGGTTTTTCCTGCTGTTAACCAAAATTTGTGTCTTGGAGTTGTATGATGTATTTAAGAATCATAGTGTGTGCTGTACCTTGATTGCAGCAAAACACAGTAAACTGAACCAAGGATAGGGGAGGCAAACACAGAATATATAGTAGTCTCCCGTGTTCTTTCATTGTTTATTGGCTGAACACCTGATATATATTTAAAAAAAAATTGCTACAAAGCACTTTGTATAAAAGTATACTGGGTATAGTAGTTATGCAATATGTTATTGATTTCCTGCATTTTGTATCACCAGTAATACTAAAAGTTATTGTGGGTTTGCAGAGGTCAGTTGAGAGAATTCAGAGTGTTCATTATCGAATCCAATACAGGTTTGTGTTGTATTTGTCCTGCTTATAGAACTGTTCCCGCCTCTGTCAGAGATCACAAGGAATAATTTTTCCCATCAATCTTTGCAAGGCAGCTATGCATGAATGCGTGTGTGTGTGTGTGTGTGCGCGCGTGTGTGTGTGTGTGTGTGTGTGTGTGTGTGTATGTGTATGCAAAGAGAGTGTGTGTGGGAAGAGGGGGGGGGGGGGGGGGGGGGGGGTAGAGCAGAAATCAAATCACTTAATTGCAGCATTTTTCATCTACATCTTTTGTTTTATGGTGGTAAAGGCCCTGAAGTAGCCTACCATGATTCATGACTGTCACCACTGCTGCTAGCAGTTCAATCCTTCATTCCAGGCAGTTCAGTACTGAAAGTACCCACACAATTACTTTGATGAATATGACTTGTTTGTTTTTACCATTTTTAGCAGAAGACGGTTGTGCTTAATGCAAACACTGAGTTAAAAAAAAAAAAAAAAAAAAAAAAAAAAAAGTATTGCCACTTTTTGCAATGTGTTTCGCTCAGAGAAACAAATTAGCTCCAAATACAATACAGGGCAAAGGGACAATGAGGCAAATGTGTTAGCACTGGTTATCTGTAAACACTAAAAACTGAAGGGAATGGTTTTGAGGCAGTAGATCCTAATCTATAAACTGAAAGTATTTGCTGTAAATGTATTTATGCCTGATATAAACAATTCATTCCTTGTAAGATGCTGTCACTGCAAAGAAAAAATACCCTTGCCATTCTTTTTTTTTTAAGCTAGAAAGAAAAGATTTGAATAACATTTATTTTTCTTTGGGAGTTTTCTTAAATCAGACTTACGCACAATGCATGCAGTCAGAGTGTGCGTGACTTATTTTGCCCTCTCATCATCTCATACCAATTCTATTCTGTCATCTGTGTGGTGGCATGTTGGGTGGGCCTGAGGTGTACAGTAATAAGGGAAACCAGAAAATATAGGAGTCAAGCCGAAATGGAAAGCATGCAGTCAGCTAGTTTCCCTGACCCCAGTTAGCACTAAATTTTACCTTACCTTGGGTTAGGTAGTCCAAGATTAGTGTCTATCAGGGCCTGATCTGGGTGTGCAACATTGTAATAATAAAAAAATACTATATTTTAACAGAAGTCATTTCTATCTGAACTATGGCTATTCATTACTGTTAACATTTTTTATCCAAAGTAAAACATTTGAATTAATCTCACAAATCCTGACTAATTTAACTAACGTACTAAATGCAGATTCTTTTTATATAATATTGTCATATAATCCAAACACAACATGCTTTGAAACAAAAGGTAAAATTGGTAGATTTAATATTGGCATTCTTTTGACAAGATTACACGTAACGTGTGTATATGCTGTGTTCTTGTAACTTTTTAGTGCAAAAAAATGCATAGACTCACCAGTGAACAACTAATTTTACATGGGATATATCCAACACGAATGTAGAGGACTAAAGAGCGTATCCTAGCAACACGTAGATATTGTTTATGTACTCTAATAGCACTAAAAGATGCGCACTGAGGTTTTTTTTTAATGCAAACCGGCAACAGGAGACTTAAAACTGGGTTCTAATTTGATGCACCAATTCGCCAGTATGTAATCGAAGCTTGGGAAATTTAAGGACAGATGATCAATAATCAATGCATCGATTAATTGTTGCACCACTAAATTACATGTTATTCATCAAAACATACTTTACAAAATTGTTTTTGAAAAAATTAAATAGTGTGAGAATGACCCAAAGAGCTAGTTTTCCTATATTCTGTAAAAACAGCTTACACAACTGGATCTTTGAAATCTTTTGGCTGAAAGGTTGTATCTGTGATTAAAATGTAATTCATCAAATTGTCATAAGCATAGATGGCACACTTGCTTTTCAAATACAAACATGTTGTCTTCATCAGCTCATGAAACACACTAATCGTAACTTTATTATCCAAAATGTTTGCATGCTTGACTAAAACGTTAAGTGTCATCTCAGGTTTTATGTTTTGAGTGTTTGCAATTATAGATGAATGAATGAAATTACTAAAGCTAGGAAAATGTACGATTGGGTGCTTTTTCTGGTACAGTGTTTAGTGACTGAGCTAGTGGAATTGAATAAAAAGGGATTCTTTTATCAGAAAAGCTTTCTCAGCAGAAATGTAGTCTCTTTAAACGGAGGCTGAAAGAAAGGACAATGATTTAATTTCTTCATTAACACGCTCAGTGCTGAAATACTGTTATGCCTCCCAGCAAAGCATTAGATCTCCTGAATAATAGAATATGCACAGGCGTGTACATGTGCAAAATGCAGGCCATGACTTTTATGACTTTCACCTGACCTTCAATGGCCGCAGAGTGCCTCGTTCCTCAAAGGAAAAAAGCAATCTTCTCCAAAGTGGTCTTCACCATAATGCAGGCACTTTAATTTGACCACGAAAGTCCAATACTTTGCATCCTGATCCCACACCCTTCTCCAGGGGGTGCTTCCTCCCTCTCTCTCTTTGTGACGTCAGTCTCTGCAGATAATACAGCAGTCAGGGAGAGAGAAGGCAAACCCCAGAGACAACAAAACTACAATGCATCAGCACTCATAATACAATGAAGATATTTTCCAGTCCATCAGTATACTTATTCCATTCATAGTCCCTATATACTGGAGCCTTAAAAGACAATTTTGAACTCATTTTAGAAGAAGAAACAGAAGAAGAATCCAAGAGTAACTGATCCTTTGCTATTATTGCATTATTTACAGAGAGTTTAAATACATGATTTACACAGATAAAGCTAATGTATTCAAAATAAACCCTGTATGTAGAACTGTTTATCTTACAGCAGTGTAAGGGCCTTCATGCTTCTGACTGTGATCACACACTTGAAATATGGATCTCCTGTGATAACCCACAGCTACACACTGACTACTCAAATACTTATATTATCCTTTGACTTTAGTTAACCCTTTATATTTACCCAAAAGAGCAATTTTGTGCCATGCTTTTTTGTAGTGACTGGTTTCCTTTTGCCCACTGTTTTAGTGCAATAATAGTGGGTTTACATTTGTCACACTTGTTTATCCTGCTTTTGCTAACAAAAATAGGCACAGGTCTAGAACCATTCTAGGACTACTGAATGATTTTGTGGGCAACATATGTAGTTTGTTTCATTATATGCTGTTAGGTTAGCTGTCAACATTTCTGTTTTTAATTAAATATGATATACCGTGACACACTACTCGATATCTTTACAAGTTGTTTTTTTTTTTTCTGGACATTTATATAACTGCAAATTGACAAAGAGCTACTGGTAACTGTCATTCTTGCGACACATTATAACAACAATAGAATAAAAGAAGGAGCCTGAGTCTGCCCCTAACTATCTAGCGTTCTCTTCAAATAATACAAAACAGTCTTGGCAGTCACTACAGAAAATAATATTCAGGTAAAAGGAAGAATAAATGTCCCACCCAATTTTGCTGCATTGGTAATAAAGGAATTGTGTTTATAGAACAGAACTACTGCACTTTTATGGGACGGATGCTCATTAAAATCTTTAGCATGTGTTTGAAATTAGGATTATAATCTATTTAGGGATTTTTAGCAAGCAAGGTGTCTGCAAAATATATACCCCACCCCAGATGATCAATTACCCTATTACTGGCTGGAGAGTAGTTTATTTAGAATAGTATTACAGTAAAAAGGTTTTCATTTCAGTTGGAATTTACAGTTTTAATTATGTGCACCTTCAGAGTCACTAGATGTGTCTATTGAGCCTATTGAGGATGACTCTGTACAGCAGTGGGTTCTCGCAGTGCTGACATGGAGCTATTGCAGTAGATGTGTTTTCATTCGGGCATAGCTAGGCAGACATGTGAACAGGCTGGAGCTGGTACTGACAGGGTGACATTTTAACAGTTACTGGAAATACAGCTAATATTCACAGGAGGGACAGTACCCTTGGATCATTGATGCCTTTAGGTAGTCATTTCAATCTCCTTGCTCAATTATACTTATATGGGTTTCTGAGTGACGCATAATGGAACATATTAATATAACTGAATATAATAAATTGACAATGGGTATGTATTGTACAGTAAATTATATTGTCTGTGGAGGATTTAATGCTGTTCCATACATATGTTTGACCAAGGGCACTAGGAGAAAAGATGTCAAGAACCTTGTATAATTGATATTTAACTTAAATGTGAAGACTTTAAGACAGGTGTTATGGGATGCACAGTGATTGCAACAGAATGATTAAACTAAATGTTGTACAATTAAAGCTTCTTCAGAGCAATATACTGCAATGCTATTGGGTAATTGAGAAAGAAATGCTATTCTGTCTTCAAATTCTCCCACGCTATAATGAGACATATTAGACCTTCCCATACTGTGCCCAATATTTTTTTCAGCAATGTAGGAAAATATATTTATGTAATAGTTCTTTATGCATATCGCACAGGCCTGATTCATGCTTTAATTTGATATTCTATTTATGCCACAAAATAATAATAATAATAATAATAATAATAATAATAATAATAATAATAATAATAATAATAATAAACAAAAAATATTAAAATAGATTTGGTGACCTTAACACAAGTATGGGCTCCATAATCATGTTGTTGATGTTTGAGATTAATCAGCTAGTAGGAATCGGACAAGCACTGACTGGCCGAATGGTCTTCTCTTGTTAGTATATTTTCTTACTGTATGTTCTACTACAGGAAGTTTTGATGAATCAATGTAATAATGCTGCACATTACATCAAGAAACAAAGCTAGATATCTTATTTAAGACTGGAGGAAATGAGAAATACATGAAATAAACTTAGTTTCCTTAATTCATTGTTTGTCGAAGCCACAGTAAACCAATGTCAAAGAGCAGCTGGTACCAAACAAACCAATTAAAAAAAAAAAATGTTTAAAATGTTTTTATTTTTTTTTTGGAAGTCAAACAGCGGTTAGTCTCAAAATGCTGGTGTCTGATATTCAGTCAATAACATCTATACATGTTATAGGCGCTGATATGCTTTCTAGAAGTAACTTACCTATACACTATATCTAATTATGTCATATCTTCATACATTGCCATCATCTCAGCCAATCATCCATTCAGATCAGGAATCAGGCAGGCTATGTGGGGCTTGTACCTGAAACATGGAGACAATCAAAACCATTACTGTTTGTATTATTAAAATAAGTTGTAATCAGGTTCTTGGTTATCATCCATTTATAAGGGACTGGAATTTGTATTCGATGGATTTTTATATTTTTCAATCCATGTAACAAAAAAAGAAGCCATTTTTTAGAATACAGCTAAAAACGCCCACTGCTGTGTGATTCACACAGTATCAGATATCTGTTTGGAGTGCTGACAGATAGTTAAATGGATGACACCAGGGATTCATTGCATAACTCATTTATCAGAACAATAACAAGTGGCACAAAGCCTTCCACAACACCTACAATACAGCAATATTACAGAGAGAACTGGTGGAAGCCAGAGTAAATATTTTGGCAAACAATTATTCCATGCTTACATAGGCAGGAGTCGTATGCAGAATTATAGTATTATCATGGATGCAAAGAAAATTGTAGTTTTTAAAAAAATGTTTTTAATTGACCTATTTCTCCTGGTGCTCTTAGCATCCTACATCAGTCATGAGTTTTCTCTGAAGCAACAGCAAGTGGTTCATGTAGAATTACAACCAATGCTGTCATTTTATGAAAAACTAAAAAAAAAACGTTTTACTTGTTTGTTTGTTTTTATACAGACTGTACATACATACAGAACAATAACAGGGAGGTCTGGTGTATGGCATGGACATTTTGAATTCCCAAACAGTCAATTTTCCTATATGGCGATAATGAAGAAGATTGCATATGTACATTTTAAGGAAAGCAAGGAGATGCCATTTTAATAATTTACCAGGAGTTGATTCAAAGCAACGCATGGGCTTGCTGAATTTGCCATAAGCAATTTATAAATAAACTATATTCTGCTGAAGCTTTTCAGGCATGAGTTACAATTCTTAGCCTTTGGTCAGATGTCAACAGATAATGAAAAAGCAGGGTCATAACCAATACTATGAAGAGCTTGGAAAAAAATACCCATACAGTTAGGTGTTTAAGCATTCTAATGTGTTTCCCAACAAAACTTTCAAAAACTCTGATTATGTTACTGAAAATGCTGTTTCAAAATCTTGTCATTGTGATTCTGGAGTTTATTATTGCTAAGGGATCTACTTTAATGATCTAAGCAGAAGTGAATCTGATAAATGGCTGGACTTTTTCAACAAAAACAAACAAAAAAAAAAAACACGTTGCAACTGTGAGTTACCTTTGTAACAGTCGTTGTTACTGGTTTGTTAGTTGGTACTTTTTAAAAGCTGCTAAAGTGTACTATATGTACAATTGTATCCAAAGTAAAGTTGAAAGAGAACTCACAGGAGATGGATACGTGTTTGTATTGCTTAGTGTGTACTGTATTGTTATCTACAGTATGGTACAGTAGATCATCTGGATTACAGGAGGATCACAGCAGAGTTGCTGTGTATAGATCCCGAGGCTTTTAGACAGAAAGAAATGCATTGACCATGGTTTTTAGGTCTCATTGTATTGCAAAAATATAAATAGATCAAATATACATCAAATTAATTCATGCAACATGCTTTGCTTTTTGTAACGGGTTTGATTTTTATAGGAGCACAGTATTATAACCTCAGAATTTCCAATATCAGTTAGCTATTATAAAGTGACCAGGCATAGAAAATGCATGAGGGGAGGAAACAGAAAAATATTCACTGAGTGGCGGAAGACATAACCACAGAGGGACAAAGTTCTGAACAAATAATTTTTGCATAATCCATACAAAGCCATCAATCTTTCTGTTTATCCTGTGTGTTTTCTGCTGCAGTTTAACAAATATTTTTTTGTGTTTAATACAGAACCATCTTGTGCTTAACGTAATTGTAGCTAATAAAAAGGTCCATAAAATGTGTGTGCCATGCACATGCATTTGTTGTATAGATCTCAAATGAGCAGTTTTGAATGAAACGTGCTATTGCACACGTGTATTTTCATTATGCACAGCAGGATATCTGCACCTAGGCTTTTTACAGGCTATGCTTTTACTCTGTGTTGCACTGTCTAGATCATTTCACCAGGAGAGTGAAATTGTCTCCGCCTCTTTACTAGCTTATTTCTGTCAATAACCAACCAGCTTTTACCCAGAATGCAATGCTATGGTTACACCAAAGAATTTAACAGACTAAAAGAGCAGATTAATCTCTTCTCCTCTAGCTTTCTTCTCAGTTTGTGGTCATCCATATTAAGGAACTTAATTTAGCTTTGGAATACCAACACACATGATTAATACTTCAAAATCACATTATTTATACTAGTGTACCATTCTGTTAGTTTTTAAACAAAAAACTGTCTAAGAAATGTGTACTAGTGGAAATATAAATCTAATTAGACTAGATATTGAGAAAATATGTAATTAGCCAAATGTTGTTTGCTTTACTAAAATGAGTTAATTGTAGCCAGACATGTAGTTCACACAAGATAATAATATTTACTATTTTTACAAATGGCCTTTCTTCCCACTATAAAAAGAATGCTATATGACTAAAGATGGACCAAAACTGATGCACCATCTGTTCAGTTCTTCTATTGCCTATTTTAACTATGCATCTAGCCATTTGAATGTATCGTTTAATTGAAGAATGCAAAGCTACAGTGTTCAAGACAATGAGTTCTCAGAGACATGTACGTTTCCATCTAAAAAAATAAAAAATATTCAGGTATACAGTAGCTTGTACTCGTCCACCTGTGACACCACATGAACTTTAAAAAGCGGGATATATATATATATATTATATAAATATATATATATATTATATATGCATTATGAGCATCAACAATTTACTCAAAGCCTCCACTAGTATTTTCTACTATTATAACAACCTTGACTTGCATAAAGAAGGTAAAACATTGAGTGAAATAGCTCATATCACTCGATTTTCAAGGTGTGGTATCCGAAGCATAATCAACAAGTACAGAGAAACATCATCTGTAATTGACAAATCCGTCACTGGAAGACCCAAAAAGCTGTCTAACAAGGATGAGCAATACTTGAACGTAATATCCTTAAGGAATAGAAAGAAGACAAGTGTTGAATTGACAACAGAACTGGCAGATGGCATAGGTGTCGTATTCCATCAAATCAACAATACGAAGGTCAGTCTTGAAATCAGGACTTAAAGGATGTGTTGTAGTAAGAATGTCTCTGAACACAGAAATTGGACTATGGAACAAGGGTCCAAGGTGCTTTGAACTGCTGAGATACATATATGATTGATGAATGATTATATAGATAATGATTATGTAGTTGAATGATTCTGGGAAAAAAAAAAAAAAAATATATATATATATATATATATATATATATTAATATATTTATATTATATATAATATATATAGATATATATAGGTTAAATTTTTTGTAAAACAGTAAACACATATGTTACATATGTCAATATAGTTACTGTAAAAAGTCGTAAGTAACGGAATGTCGTGGGTAAAAACACAGATACTTTCAGGGTCCCCAATTCCCACTCTAGGTTAGGTCTTACTTCATGTAATGTAGTACATTAAAACCAGCCGTTTCGGCACCATCCGACACACAAAAAAAAATGCAATTCATGGGGGGGGGGGGGGGGGGGGGGGCATTGTGATTCTTTATTTTTTCATCCACACCTTCTCCGTTCAGCAGTGCATGAAGGGCTGCAATACAAACAGCAGCTGAGGACCTCAGCAGCACTAACATCATTCAGAACACTTGCTGGCTAATCCATTGGTCTCTTTTTGATAGTCTTTCAATAACCCACATCAATGTCCAGCTGTACCTCATTGTCACTTTCAAAGCCTTATTTGTGTTACTGTTACTTTTTATGATAATTTGTATCATGTTTTTCATTGTGCCTATACTTTACTAGATATTTATTAGAATATCAGTGAGCTTGAATTTATCTTTTTAAGTTTAAAGTCTTTCTGAAGTGCAGTACTTGAACAAACTCAAACCACAGAAAGGAAAGACTCTATTTAAATATTTTTGTTTTGCATTTAGAAAATGATGACATTTGCAAATAAGTGTCTGAATTCTGACAGTATAAATGCAAGTGCAAGAAATGTTGACTTTTACATTGAATATGGCTGGAAAAACAGTGTCTTGCATGTGATCTGTCTTCACAGTTTAAATTTGTCACTGTAGTATCAGCAATTAAGTAGTAAAAGACTTTCCAAAAATATTCTTTGGATGCCAGGGCGTCATTATCACACTGTTGACTAAATTGATTATTTTGTATATTGGTGTGAACACACGCATGTTGTCAGCCATGATTGCCATGCAGTCTTTAATGATGCCACTGCTTTGCCAATGATAGTGTAGGTCACCACTGTGAAGTCTATTGACAAACTGTTGTTTATGTGTTGTCAGCAGGTTGCCAAGTGGATTGGTTCTCTGCATGGAGCCTGGCTCAGCTTCAGCGGTCTTTGATGCACTTGGCTTCTGAGGGCAGCTAGTTGAGATAGGCTCTGCACAAAAAGAAAAAAAAAGAAGCAGGTTTTTCACAAAGTGTAATGAAAAGAAAAGGTTACCTCTGAATTCACAGACCTTCAGCTTAGAAGCAAAGGAGGCTTTGAAGTGAGCTGAGACTGAAGGAGTGAATTGATTGCAAAAAAAGGAATAGGATAACATAAAGCTTGTTTGTTGTAAATTTGCACCATAAAAAACGAAAAGTGCCAATGTTACAGGACTAGAAAGAAACAGCTAAGGTTCACGTACTGTAAAAACTCCCAAATAAACCCTCTGAGTTAGTTATTAGAAGCTTTAAAAACATCAACTATAAAAACACAGTGTAAACTTGGGTAGATACTTTGTGAAAATATCTCTTTGTCTCGCTCTTGTCAGTCTTGATTTTTGCATTTATGTTTAAAGTATCTTTCATACATTTTTTTAAACAAAATAAGGCCACTCTTTTTTAGCTTTTTCTTTTTTCTTTTTTTTTGGTGTATTACCTGTTAACGCTTATCTTATAAACACCTTAACAAATGTTGCTCATTTCGTTTTAGTAGTATGTTAATATATAAAATGTAATTTATTAGCTAATACAAACTGTATAGTAATATAAAACCTGATCTCATTTGCTAAACGTCTTTATACTCCTGAAAATGTGTCTTTTTTTGTTAGTTTATAAATAGGTTACTATCTATTAATTAACCATTAAAACAAAACAAAACAGAACAAAAACAACAACAACTGGTAATGTGTTAGTTACTGTAGCATTTTTTTTAAAAGTGCCCCTATAATAAAGCATGAACAAAAATAATAAAACATAATTAATAATATCATCAGATATTAAGACCTTCAATGCAGGAATCTGCTCTTTAACTTTCAAAACTATCATGAAACACACAAAGCATCCTGCATAGACTTTATTAAAAAAAAAAAAAAAGAAGATGTGAAAATGTGTCCTGAGGGATGCAAAGGATCATCAGCATCTTTTCATATTTTGGCCTCAAAATATTGAATGTTTTGCATTATATCTCTCTTATATTGACATATTAAGGCTTTCAGAACTAGTACAGCAGAAGACTCCAACAGAGAGGATTCCCCATCATGACTAAAAGGGGACTCCAACCCAGCCCACGCTTCCTATCTAGCTGGGGCTGTGGTTGACACAAATTTATTCTGCCTCCTTTATTCCTTGTTCCATAGTCTAGACCAGTGGAACCAAAAATCGGGACCAGCAGTTGGTTTTAGGGTGCCACAACTCAAAGCAATGTCCCCAAGGCTAAGGATCAGTTAATTTACTCCAAATACCTAAAATTAGGTATTCGGATAATTTCAAAAGTAGTGCTACTTACTACCTTGAAGGTACACTCATTGGTCTGCTTGTTGTACGTCTCACAGAAGTTCAGATTTTGAATTAGTGCTATTTTGGGCTACTGTCTTCTACTTGTCCTTGACTTGTTTCCAAACGTCATTAATTTCCAACAAAACACTGAATGTTAAAATGCATTTGATCCACTTGAATGCAACAGACCCTATTTGGAAAATGAAATGAAAAAGGCAGATTTTTCTAAGAGGAAGAAAACTACACAAGGAAAACCTTATCTTGAAGAAAAAGTTGAACTTGCTTAATAATAAGACACAGTGGGTCAGATTCGTAAGGCCTTTTGCTTCAAAATGTTATTAGCAGCACAATTCACCAATTGCAATTCTTATACTAAGAAGGACATGACTACTTGCATGCCCCTGAATAAAAAGTTGTTTATTTTTGGTTAGTAACTTTATTGGGTGTGTGTTTACCTTGCTGAAAAAAAAAAAAAAAGTGTTACAGACTCTTTGTAAAGAGCTTTGAAAATCTGGCCCAGAGTCTGTTAATATTATATATCTGTTGTTCCAGTATCTAGCGGTTCAAAATCCTGGGTGAAGAAAGAAAATGAACAGAAATCTAGTTGCAGCCAAATTAGGTTTCACTAAATCTGATGAAAGCATCAATTTGGAACTCTACTCCTACTTTTTAGCAATTGCAAAGCAGCAGTCACAACAGTGGGTGTCTCAGCCCAAACCTCACTACAGAGCAGTTCTCGTGAGAAACATTATTAATCCCTACAAGGCTGGAAAACAGTTAAACAGCGTTTAAACTTCTCCATTTCTTTGTGGGAGATCCCAGCGCAGTATTTACAAGGTAACAGAGGGTTCCAAATCACTTGTCATGCACAGCGCGCATGCTACAGTTATGGTTGTAAACTGGCCTCCTTCGTCACAGCAGCCCATAGTCCGATTGTCACCAATACAACATATTTAAATTCATACAGTGATCAGTGTAGATGCAGGCTCATGTGCATGCTTGTTGTCCTGGTAACCTGTTTTGTGGGCTGTAAAATTGATTGCTTGAGATTGTGTTTTTATCTGCACACATGGTAAGTATACTGTTCATTTACTATTATTATTATTATTATTATTATTATTATTATTATTATTATTATTATTATATTTATTAAATATTATTATTTTTTGAGCATTATTATTATTATTATTATTATTATTATTATTATTATTATTATTATTATTGTTATTTATTCATTTGGCACACACCTTTATCCAAAGTACTAATATGACTGCATGTACCCATTTTTGCAACTTAGGAAGTGCCATCATATTTCACAAACATTGTCTATGTATTTCACAAAAATATATAAAGTCACAATGAGATTAATATTTTTCTATGAAACAGTGTAAAAACAATGCCAACATTGAAATAACATGATAAACAAGGTCTGGATTATCATGGAATACAGTGAACAAAAGGGTAGTTTCAGGATGTACGGAAATCCCTCCTTTGTTGCTTGCATACAAAAAATATATTTAAAAAATGACACATATGTGCAATCTTTGAAAATGTAAATTACATTACAACTGTAATCTAATAATGATAAAAAATATATCTGTGAAACAGCTAGATATGAACCAGCAACCGCCTGGGACAAAGTTTATTTTCCAAAAGTTCACAGAGGCTGAGGGTGAGAAAGCAGTGAGGTACAGGGAGAGTGTGAAAGATGGGAGACAAGGTTAAAAGTTCAGGCAGTCAACTATCATGGTGGTAAACTAGGGTTGGATTTCATGACTAAAATATTACCATACCGAAGTACAGAATCATACTAGTTCTACTAGCTGCACTAAACATGTATAACTTCAGGCCAGTTAAAATGTACTACCAAATTACATGCATTGGTAGTGTTGCAATACATATAATGATCAGCCCTCCTCATTTCATTTAAAGCACATGACAATGTAATTTTTCATCAACTTTGCTAGCTCTATCTCTGTAGAGATATAGAAAGTAGGTAGGTTTAATGGTCACACCATCACATGATTTGAATGGAGTGAGAAAGGCTGTTCAGAGCCTGGCAGTTAGGATCCTGCAGACATGCCCAAAGACACATTTTAAGAAATATGACGATAAATCAATATGAACCCGGAACCACTCAGGATGATTGCAAAGGCAACGAAGTAGTAAAGGAATTGGCATTACATGAGTAAATCTGGATAAAACATCTTAAACAGTTCATGTTGTGAGAAAATGTTCGAGGGTTAAATTTGTTGTCCTTCCTTTTTTGGGGGAAAAGGAAAGCTCATTTAGATTTGGAGGCGTTGTATGTTTTTAATTAACCTGTGCCTCCAACAGCAGGTGGTAGAATACACCAACTGCTTCTCTTTGCGGCATGCACACAAGACTTTCATATGTTGCTAGGATTTCTGTGGAAACTGATTACATCCCTTTGGTCACTATTGTTAGCGCACTGATTAAGCCATTATGTTTTGTTTTTGTTTGGTTTGTTTTTTTTTTTTTTTTTTTAATAGTAAACGTGTGTAATAAAAAGGCGATGTTTAGAGATCAGGAAGATTGTGTGTATCACTGTATTGTAGCTTATCTTCACACGTACAGCTCCCAGGTGGACCCTCCATGATAAACTGTAATGGAACAATTAGCTGTGACTGACACTGAGTCTGGGCACAATGGTGACAGTGTTGCAGTGCAGCCAAAAAAGATGGTGTCTGAGCTATAAAACAGCTTTACCAAGCCACTGTCTCCACTCACATGCTGTTATCAAATCCCCATGTGCAGTATTTGTCTTGCTGGCTTCACAGATACGGCCCAACAGCACAAAGAAAGGGCTGCAGTTCTCTTCTTTGTTTAGCTGAAATTACAAGTCATTTAATTAGTATGTCATCTTTATTGGGCTGTCACACAGCGGAGGGAAAGGATGTCTCTTGGAAAAGGAAGGCAGTTTGATGGCCTGGGTGCTTCTGGCACAGGTGGCCCTGTGAAAAAAGGCCTGGCTATAATATTGATACTTAAAGAAAATACATTTATAACAAGGTGTGTGTGTGTTTTTAGCTTTTTTTTTATCTCTGTGTAGATAGCAGGATGCGACAACCTGTTTTTCAATGACCTCGTAGCAGGCTGCAATCCCATTGGCTGAGCTAGGCACAACATCAGCTGCTCAATCCAGCATGATGCCAGGAACTTACTGAGCTGGCATCCGTTTATATTAAAACACTACCCCTACCACTGCCCTTTCCACTTCTCTAGAGTTAAAGTGGTTGGAGCAAACACAATAGTGGTATTAATCTTACCTGCTGTACACTTCCATTTGCCATTAAGGTCTCAAATGTGCAGTTAATATATATATATATATATATATATATATATATATATATATATATATATATATATATATATATATATATATATATATATACACACACAATCATCTACAATATTCAATCTTTACAGTTTAGGTATTAATCAATGGCAATGGGTCCTATTCAAACAACATGTGTGTTAGTTAAAGGCTGTTTTTAAAGCCTACTTTATGAATTAAACAGGGATGTGTTTACTAACCCACTGTAGTTGTTAAAGAAGCGATAAACAACATTATTACTTCTCCCCTGATACTTTTTCTGAAGATCTTTTAATTTTTAACTTGTCTTTAAAAGTCGGACTCTAATGAATTTGAAAGCTTAAAATAATCTTTCTAGTATCATATTTCAGAGTCTCTCTCATGGCCTGCCAGAGTGATGCTGTGACCATGGGTTGAGGCTCTGTGGCCTGACGATGGAAATTGACCTTTACCACTGGAAATGATACTTAGACTAGGACTAAGAAGAGGGAAGTGTTGGTAGCACTTTAGATTTCATGACATGACTAAGCCACATAATTACATTGTAATAACCATGTTATTACCACCATATGATGATCTTACAATGCAATACATTTGTAATTACATGGGCATTATTTTACAAACATGTTACCTGGTGTAGTTACCATATAAGAGCAGAACACAATGACAGTTCACCAGTTACCACCAAAGTGCCTTTCTTACTACAGTGGAGCTTGAAATGTTGCAAGTTAAAAAGGATTAAGTGCTTTAGGACCAAGTCAATTTATAATACATGGTAAATGATCATTGTCCTGCAAACTTCAATGTTTTGTAGTCTATTACACACGGTCGTGGTGTGAGACTCGTGTATAATAAGATTAGGTGGTGTCGAGACAGCTGTGTATATTAATATTTTCTTTTTTATATATATATATATATATATATATATATATATATATATATATATATATATATATATATATATATATATATATATATATATAGGTGTTGATAATAAAACTGCTAACCTCAGTTTTTAAAAACAAATTATATCACCAGTACATGAACACAACCAAACACTGTCAATACCAAAACAAACAACAATGATCTGCAGATTTAAAGTTTTAGCCGCAGAACACAGGGAGAAAATTGTGGAAGAGCAAAAAAAACAAAAAACAATGGCACGGCATTTAGTAACACAGTACCTCAGCCCTAAGCCCTCTGTAGGATGTTAGGAAGTTTAGACTGATGGCCCTCAGAAAGCAGAGGCTCTTGAGTGATGAGGAAATCACCCAACTCCACCCTCCAAAAAAGCCAAGGTATGTTCTACACCAATTCTCTGTAAAAATTCCATGCACAGTTGAATGTATATTATACCAGTCTTTAAAAAATAAAAAATAAATAAATAAAATAGATGCACACCATTATTACCATTATAGTTATGTTCTAAATTAAATCCATCCATCCATCAATCCATCCATACATCCATACATACATAAATCCATCCATCCATCCATCCATCCATCCATCCATACATACATACATACATCCATACATACATAAATACATCCATACATACAGAATATTTATGCCTGACAGGAACTTAAATAGCATTTAATTTTATCATTAAGGTTGCAGAAGACTAATCATTGTATATATGATTAGAAACAGTACAAGGTGAAGCAGTCTGTGCCTATAAACACAGCTTAGTGTACAGTACAGTACTGTGGATTTCAATGGAAGTGGTGATGTGAAGCTAACATTTCTATAGAAATATTTGTCTAAATGCAGACTGCTCTAGGGGGGAGGGTATCACTATTATTCGCTTTGCCAGCTTTTGACTGCTAGAATCAATTGCAGGGCAAGTAGTTCACTTAATCCATATTTTCTGAATAAGAAATTGAATTTGTAGACAACTCTGTGTTGACTAGTGATTGCACTTAAAGTATAATTGTTTTTTATTGAAAAGTTCTAGCAAATCAAAATATAAATTAATTGTGTTATTTTTTATTGTTCCAACTTATCTTCATGTATATGTTACGTTAAAAGTCTGAATATTGGCAAATCTTAAGATTTACTGGTTAAAGTTTATTTACCCTTTGACCAAGTAAAAATGGTAAATAAACATAATATGATTTATTTCGGACACTTGCTGATATATCTCAAGAATAATAGAGTTGCTTATTGGCTAATGAAACCGAACTGTCATTACAGAGCGAAAGTGGTAACATTGTAAGGCTTCTTGAGTGTTGTGTAACTCCAAGTGCCACAAGAGTCTACCATGCTGCAGTACGTAATGGTAATATATATATATATATATATATATATATATATATATATATATATATATATATATATATATATAGTGCCTGTATTTGTCACGTTTTGTGTCATATCCAAAGTGACATCTTCTGTTCAAAAAACGAAGGTCCTAAATGATTTAATCAGCATGTAACAGAATGTTATTTTTCATTAAACAATTACATATTTGAAGTACAATGTACAATATCCTTCAATACCTTTGTGAATTTTTTAATACGCACATTTACCAGAATATTGGTTGTTTTTCATAAGTGGAATCCAATATTGTTCAGTGCCATGTTGAGTTGCTTAATTGTGCATTATAAGCTCATTAATGATTATTTTGTTAATAAAAAATGTGTATATAGAAATAAATATATTGTTCGACATTAATATTTTTTTGTTAATAGAAGATTTGTATGCAGAAATACATATATTCTTTGATATAGTAATGATTATTCTGTTATTTCACAATGTATATGCAGGAACAAATACATTCTTTAATGATATAACTGCATTTAACAATGCAATTTGGTAAATCATAAGATTAACCAGTAAATTTCTGAAAAACAATTGATTTATTCATCATTTCTGACATTTACCACCTCATTTACCAGTAAAACTTAAGATTGACCGAACTTGGGTCGGGTATCCATGGTTGGGGTCGGGATGTGAACTTTTTTGTGGTATGTGGTTTGGGTGCAGGTCAAAAAATGTAAAACCTGTCATTATGTTTTTGTGTATGACAACCACGCAACTGGTTCATGTTTGCGAAAGCACAGCTGTACCTCCCTTTCAAGTGGTGGCACGAAAGGAATATACAGGTATTTTATAGTAAAGTAAGTAGACATAGTTAATATGTGAACAATGTTAAAATTTACCCAGAGCACTAGAGAAAGCTACTACGCTGTATAGCCTATTGTATTAACTCAATCTGAGGATAATGATAGAGATCTGTGTGTGAATGTAAGAGCGTGAGAGAGTCAGTCGACACAGGCAGTAAAGGACAAACACTTGTGTGTTCAGGTCAGGTTGCATGTCTCGGTTAAGAAGACTGTGCTGCAGTGGGTTGCGGGTTTGGTTCGGGTCCTGTAGTAGCGGGTCCAAGTTGGAAGAGGGTCGTAAAAATCGGACCCACGCAGGACTCTGCCGTAACATATATACCAAATATAAATGAATGCTGTCCTGAAGTCAGCAAACAAACAGTAATTTGCAGTGAACTAATGTAATTATAAGCTGCATGCAGTTTTAAGGATTTTGACAAGCCCCTAAGTAAAAAAAAAAATATATATATATGAAAAAGGTTAAATTAGTAAAACTGTACATCACACTTATAACAAGGTTGCATTCATATGCAGAAATATTAAAATATAATCCACACAATGTTAAACTAGCATACCATCATCAGGACATGGTTTTCTGAAATGTAAATTGATCATCTAATTAGATGTGTGTATGCAGGAAATATCTTTGTCCCCTCTTACTAGTATCTTCCAGAAACTGACATCAGACTTGACCTGCAATTAACAAGGACACCTACATCACACATAATTATTATTATATGTGCAGACCAATTTTCACATTGGACACTTTTCCAATAGTTGCATGCACGCAAGCATAGAAGTGATAGTGGAGTTTATTCAACTGCTCTTAAGGGTGGTAGATCTAAATACTGATGCTGCTTAACTCATTGAAAAATATGAACTTCTATAACTCTATGTGTGAGTCACTTTTAGTGTATTGTTGTCTTCAAAAAGGAGTAAAATGCCAGGTTATTGTATACATTGTGTTGGTATTGAAATCCACTACTGTTTAGGTCAATTTATACACCCTTGTGAGTTTTGATAAACACTAAATATTAAGCCCGCCATTCATTTTAGATATATATATTAACAGTTTCTACATGTGTTGGAAATATTACAAATTGGGGATAATGGATGACAACAGTAGTTACCAACTTAGTGTTTAGGAATTTCTCCATGAACCACTACCACTTTGGCTCCAAAAACATTTAGTCTTTATGCAAATTTGTATTTTAATTGCAACTATTTATAGATTTGAGGAGTGCGTGATGGATCTACGGAAATGCAGTTATTGTATGTATTATCCTTATTTGTTTTTAAGGGCCGCTGAAAATGTGATCTGATTGAAATGTGTTTAGTAAATGATTATTTGGTTTTGAAGACAGAACTGGCTTTAGAGTTGAAATCAAATAAGCACATATGCATTAACAATCAGTACATGGGATTTAAATAATTGATGATGTTTACTTTGTAATGAGGCAAGACATTAACCGTCCTTACAATATATTTGGTGTGAACGTATAATAATATGTAATAATTATTATATTTATAATATTATAATTATTATTAATTTTTTTTTAATGTTTGGCTTTTTTATTCACAGAAAAGCTTTAATCATACATTAATGGATTTATTCACAATTAATATACTGTATGTATTCCAGTATTGTAGTAGAAAAGTTAGATTACCTATGCACTGTGATCCCTGTAATTAAATATGTTTTTTATTATCATCCTCAGTCTCTGTTTCCAAAGACTTTTACATGAGGTGTAATTAAGACCATTGTAATACTATAACAAATGGATGTTTCATAAATAGACACAAATGAGTAGCTTCCTAGAGTAGGAGTCCTGGAAAGCTACCCTTCCTCTGAGGTCGTACTCTGACAGATAAGGCTCTGGGCTTCTCCCCACACAGGCTGCTGTGGAAAAATGAATAACGAGTTGTGTTTGGTAGGATTAATGGGTATTATCATGTTAATGGATGTTTATGGTGCAGTTTGGGAGAGTCACGTGCCCATGCAGAAGTGCTAGTCCGTCTATAACTCCTGCTCTTCTATCAACGTGTGGTATAATTAACTAGCTCTTTTTGTGTCCGGTATTACAATATCTGAGGAACTCCCTAATACATACAGATTAACGACTCTTCCTATGTCATGTACGAGAGGACCTCTCTTCTTACACTCTCTCGTCTCTCGCCTCGGAGGGGGGGTCTCTCTCTCTCTCTCTCTCTCTCTCTCTCTCTCTCTCTCTCTCTCTCTCTCTCTCTCTCATAGCAATGCTCTGTTTTCTAGAATTATAACTTAGCATTCAAGTCAGTACTCTAAAGGTTGAGTTATCTGGTTTTACAGTGTCTTCTAGGGTATACTTGTTGCTGCAGCCGTCTTGTCATTCCTGTCCGTTCTTTAGCCCTTGAAATAGAAAACAGTACATTCATAATCTTTTTCCTATCTGAAAAAGGGCCCGAAAAGAAGTCCTTTTTTATATTACACATGCCATGGAGTATTCAGTGTGTATTCAGCGCAAAAGGGGATTGATAACACAAACTCGAATATTCTTAGGGAATTGTCAAACACACATTTTTTTTTTTTTTTTTTATGATTTAATGTACTATTCTTTTAATTTACTTTTTTCAGGTAATAATTTATCTTCCCCAGTCCTGAGACCAAGTTTGTTAAAACAAAACTAAATTTGGCTGTGAAACATATAGGATACTGTTTTGCCGGTTTGAACGAAGCAGGGGGAAATTGCAGATTATTTTTTGCTGTTGAAAATGGAATCAATATAAATTACATGGTAGAGGGCATAATATCGGGATACATGTTCTGAAAATATGCAGTAATACTGCTGTACTACATATTATAACACTCCAGTATGTATGGCACATTATATACATATAGAATGGCCTTTCTTTAGCTTAACTGTTTAACCCCACTAAAAGCTGCGAAGCAGAAAAAAAAAAAAAAAAAAAAAGTTTTTCTATAATCTGTCCTATAATCACAAGCATACCAATAAGGGTGACATATAACAAGCCTTCATTGGTACAAGGATAAAGCTAAGAAGGTGTTTTTTTTATGTGTGTAATGTTTTTAACCTAGTGTAGTACCAGGTGTCATGTATAAAATTGAAAGTACAAGTTCCCATTTAAAACCTTTCTAGTGATTGCAAAGATTTATTAAATTATTTTGCTTGCTACAGCCACTTTAACATTTAGTTGTCGCCGATGAAAAAGTCATTGGTCTTGTTTATCCATTATGCGAATACAAAATATTAAAAACCTAATGCAATTATTCAATGTATTTATTATTATTACCTGTTTATTTATCAGACATCTTTATCCAAGGCGACTTACAGAGACTAGGATGTGTGAACAATGCATCAGCTGTAGAATCACTGACAACAACATCTCACCCAAAAACAGCACAAGCAGCTTAAGTGATTTGCTCAGGGTCACATAGAGTCAGTGATTGAGCCAGGATTTGAACCAGGGAGGTTACAAGCCCTTTTCTTTAACCACTGGACCACACAGCCTCCTATGTTAGTAGGGGTGTGTAGATTCTCCGATTTTCTAAGTAATTCACTTCAGCATGTTTTAAGTTAGTATTTTATTTACTTATTTATTTTACATTTTTGTAGCGCTTTTATACAGGGGTATCTCAAAGCACTGTACAAAACACAGCAAAGAGACTGATGCATAAAAATAAAACAATACATTAGTTTAATATAATATATGTACATCTACCACTATCAGATCATCAGACAGATTAATAACAGTGTAGAATAATAGTGTAAAATAAATAAATACATATAAATATAGGTGCCAATATAGACACTCTTACATACTAGTACAAATAAAAAATAGTAAGCTCAAAATGCAATGATGCAATAATAGCACAATAAAAGCAGCAATTAAAAGTTACATTCAAACCCATTAAGATAAAAAGGCCAAATTATAATAAGTTTAGTCTTGATTTAAAAACTGTAATGGTATCTACTTCCCTGACAAATACAGGCAGAGCCAGTGGTGTGCAGTGCATGACCAATTGAAAAACTAAGAATGTTGTGATAATACTAGAATATAAAATGTCTTTCTGTCTTTATATAATCTCCTTTTTATGCGTGTTTATTGCATGGACCGCTCCATTCTTTGTGCTATGGTGGAGTCATACTGTGTTAGCTCTGCATGACTAGTCTGGCACTTAAAACAGTACCAGGCTTTCTGAGTGACGTTGCAGCCACATGCACGTAGTGGAGCTCAAGTCATGCTGTATTCAACTACAATGACAGTTGACTGCACACTGTAGTTAGCTCATACTGATTTAATTTTGTTTGTACCTTTAGAGTGCCCCATAAAGCATTGCGCACCAACTAAGGCAGGCAGGCTAGCTTTTTCATTGGGTCCTAGTGTAACCCAAAGTCATGGCTTGTGGTATACAAACAAATTACTAAGAAAATAATCAGTGGCATATTTTCTCAAATTAATAAATACACACCCAGGTAATAAGAACATAAGAACATAAGAACATAAGAAAGTTTACAAACGAGAGGAGGCCATTCGGCCCATCTTGCTCGTTTGGTTGTTAGTAGCTTATTGATCCCAAAATCTCATCAAGCAGCTTCTTGAAGGATCCCAGGGTGTCAGCTTCAACAACATTACTGGGGAGTTGATTCCAGACCCTCACAATTCTCTGTGTAAAAAAGTGTCTCCTATTTTCTGTTCTGAATGCCCCTTTTTCTAAACTCCATTTGTGACCCCTGGTCCTTGTTTCTTTTTTCAGGCTGAAAAAGTCCCTTGGGTCGACACTGTCAATACCTTTTAGAATTTTGAATGCTTGAATTAGGTCGCCACGTAGTCTTCTTTGTTCAAGACTGAACAGATTCAATTCTTTTAGCCTGTCTGCATATGACATGCCTTTTAAGCCCGGAATAATTCTGGTCGCTCTTCTTTGCACTCTTTCTAGAGCAGCAATATCTTTTTTATAGCGAGGTGACCAGAACTGTACACAATATTCAAGATGAGGTCTTACTAGTGCATTGTACAGTTTTAACATTACTTCCCTTGATTTAAATTCAACACTTTTCACAATGTATCCGAGCATCTTGTTAGCCTTTTTTATAGCTTCCCCACATTGTCTAGATGAAGACATTTCTGAGTCAACAAAAACTCCTAGGTCTTTTTCATAGATTCCTTCTCCAATTTCAATATCTCCCATATGATATTTATAATGTACATTTTTATTTCCTGCGTGCAGTACCTTACACTTTTCTCTATTAAATGTCATTTGCCATGTGTCTGCCCAGTTCTGAATCTTGTCTAGATCATTTTGAATGACCTTTGCTGCTGCAACAGTGTTTGCCACTCCTCCTACTTTTGTGTCGTCTGCAAATTTAACAAGTTTGCTTACTATACCAGAATCTAAATCATTAATGTAGATTAGGAATAGCAGAGGACCTAATACTGATCCCTGTGGTACACCGCTGGTTACCACACTCCATTCTGAGGTTTTTCCTCTAATCAGTACTTTCTGTTTTCTACATGTTAACCACTCCCTAATCCATGTACATGTGTTTCCTTGAATCCCAACTGCGTTCAGTTTGAGAATTAATCTTTTGTGCGGGACTTTGCCAAAAGCTTTCTGGAAATCTAAATAAACCATGTCATATGCTTTGCAATTATCCATTATCGATGTTGCATCCTCAAAAAAATCAAGCAAGTTAGTTAGGCACGATCTCCCTTTCCTAAAACCATGTTGACTGTCTCCCAGTACCCTGTTACCATATAGGTAATTTTCCATTTTGGATCTTATTATAGTTTCCATAAGTTTGCATATAATAGAAGTCAGGCTTACTGGTCTGTAGTTACCTGGTTCAGTTTTGTTTCCCTTTTTGTGGATCGGTATTACGTTTGCAATTTTCCAGTCTGTCGGTACCACCCCTGTGTCAAGAGACTGCTGCATGATCTTGGTTAGCGGTTTGTAAATTACTTCTTTCATTTCTTTGAGTACTACTGGGAGGATCTCATCCGGCCCAGGGGATTTGTTTATTTTAAGAGCTCCTAGTCCCTTTAACACTTCTGCCTCAGTTATGCTAAAGTTATTTAAAACTGGATAGGAACTGGATGACATGTCGGGCATGTTGTCAGTATCTTCCTTTGTAAAAACTTGTGAAAAGGAATCATTTAATATATTTGCTATTTTTTTTTCTTCCTCTACAATTTTGCCATTTGTATCTCTTAAACATTTAATCTCCTCTTTGAATGTTCTCTTGCTGTTGTAATATTGGAAAAACATTTTGGAATTGGTTTTAGCTCCCTTAGCAATGTTTATTTCTATTTCTCTCTTGGCCTTTCTAACTTCCTTTTTGACTTGCGTTTGCAGTTCTGTGTACTCTTTCTGTGTACTTTCTTTTTGGTAGGACCCGGGTCGTGTCAGGTTATTTAAAACCCGATGGGTACCCAGTTGTCGGGTATCAGTGCCAACCTTTATCTAATGTTACATTCATATAGTCTTGTTGCATGACCTACTGGGAAACCCACTGCATGCCACTGGGCAGAGCATTCCATAATTTTGGTGCTCTACAGGAACAAGCCCTACTTCCCCTATTACTTTTGTTGATCCTAGGAACAACAAGCAGCCCTGCATCCTGTGATCTCAGAGTGTGGCTAGGCTATTATAACAGAAAGAGACCTGTTAAAACTGTTAATCAAGATTCACCTCCTAATAATCATGTTCTGAGTGATTGGCTCTTCAATCACAGAACCTGAGACTTTAGTCACTGAAAATGCGTAATTTATCAGTGTTTGATACTAGCGGCCGGATCAAATCAAACCAAACCCGATAGCATCACATATATTGTAAACTTTTAATTTGCTGCTAGTTTTTTTTTTTTTTTTTTTTTTATTTTGTTTTTTTTAATGCAGTAGCATTTTTCTGATACCTTACGCTGCACTGTATGACTGACCCTGAGTGAACAAGTACATAGTTACCAGTATTATTTATTTATTTCATTATTTTTTAACACGCACATTATTAGTATGTTTCATAAAGCGAGAAATCATTGCTAATAGAAAGCTTCCCGATAGATGACTGAAGGTTTATACCCCCCCATGTAGATATACTCGAGGGCCACAATGCAAATCGTATTGGACAGTGGAGTACAAATACCTACAGTACAGAACAACGTGTGCACAATTTAAAAGGTATGAAGTTTATTTTGTAGACCAGAAGTAAAACTAAATAACTGTTTAAAACATTACGACTTTATAAGATAACAGTCAAAGACCGAACAGGATATTAAGTTTATTTAGTGTCTATAAAATGTGAATTTGATCTGTCATGGAGATTATAATGTTAACCCTAGTTTCACACACGCTAAAAAGGAACACATAATTGGTAGATAATTATTACTTTATCAAAATTCTGACTATAAAAAAAAAAAAAAATATCAGTATGAATAGACGACATAAAATAATGAGGTGTATTACTTTATGTTTTCTGTTTATAATTGATTATCACTACCTTGTGTACTTTTTCTGTTCAACTAGTGAAACGTGTGCTTTAACACAAAGTTACCGTTTTTCCCTTAGCACGGTCACAAAGAAAAATGCATTACATTTGGCTGTTACTTAATTAAACCCTTGTAAAAAATAAATAAATAAAAAAAAATAAAAAAAAACTTTTGACAGAGAAAGAATGAATCGTGGTTATAAATCCCCCCCCCCCCCCCCCCAGCTCCCCCCAAACCTGTGAGGGTGCTGTGTAAAGGGAACAGTGTGCCCCAGATTTGATGGTCTGACAATTCATTCGAGGGAAAGGTGAAAGTCAGCCATCTAGAAAGGAGGAGGGGGGAGCCACGGTACATCAAGTCATCGCCCCAGGTGGGAAGCGATGTGGCATCCGTGGAATGGAGGAAAAACGGATAAACAGCTCTTTATCTAAGGAGAATCAGGATCCAACAGGATACTCATCAATCACTATACTTAATAAGGAAGAAAAGTAATTGGTAAACTGAAAACTCACTTTTTAAATAATTAGCTACCGCACTACTGCGTCTGCATTCTTAAGATAGCAATTAGTAGAAATAGGTAGACTGATGTTGTCCAAGTTTGAAAGTTGCACAATGACTTACAGATGAACGTCGGTAGAAAACTGTGACATACTACTCAGAACTCTCAAAACCACAGCCTTGCTGATATGAAGATTCTTCCAAGATTATGATTTCCATTACATGACTAAATGTTGTAGCTAATTATTAAAACACTAAATTATTATATTTTCATAGCACTGTGGATCATATTTAGTCTCAGTAATTAATTAAGAGTTTTGATTGCATTGGGGAAAAGATGACACAAAAACCTGGCAATGGTTATATTCCTTCTCATTGTAGAATTTTGATAGTTGGAAGAGTCGATCAGCAGAGGAATCCGACTTTGAAGGAGAATTCAATTACAGTAGCAATGTTGTAGAGAATTCAATTAGCAATGTATGTAATATCATATAGGGCACTATATGGTACAAGCTGATAGCCACTCCACAAGAGGTCAGAGCAGATGGGTGAAAATCGGCTTGTATCACTCTATATTTAAATATATCATTAAATAAACCTAATTAAAAATGATAGCAATTTTATTGTGACATCATTAAAATCAGAGACGAAAGGACAAGGGTGTACAAAATGACAAACAAAAATGAAATGTTTACTGTGGAAGTTGTTTCACTATAGGATATTACAGAATGGAAATGAATTACAGTGTGTTGTCACATTAATATTTTTCCTATCAAATCCTATGTAGCCCACCTGTGCAATTTTGTTAATTGCAATCCTACTTTGCATCCTTTTTTAACATGAGCGGAATTTTAAACACAACCATCCTTTATAATTGATCTCATAATGCTAAACAAATTACTGAAGTTGTTTAAAGATGAAGCTCAATGATCAACATATCTTAATCTACAAAGAATCTCACACGTGACAACAGAACTTTTTTTGAACTTCAGGGCTCATCTCTTGCGAGGGTCATTCACACACTGCTCCAGCAGAAGATAAGGGATAAAATAACAATGTAAAAGAAAAATGAAAAGAAACATTAGTAGAAAGCTCGGGGGGGGGGGGGATATTTTCAGGGGGTTATACTCCAGCCAAGCATATCAATATCTTTCTAAACAAAATTTAAATTAACATCAACGGAAAAGCATCCATCACCTCCTGATGCCTTTCCCTTTACTAGACAGCTTGTTGTGGCTGACCTGTACGTGTTCTCTGCAAAACACAAACATATTGTTTAACAACAATGAGTGGCCAAACACTGCTGTACCTTTAGAGAGGTGGGGAGCTTATCAGACTGGGCTCACATAAGCAGAAACATACCCTGATAAGCTTGGGAGAGGGCACACATAATGTTAGATGTCAGCACCCCACTGTAAATCTGTACATTGAATAGTCCTAGTCCTTGAACTCAACACCTACTGCTTATAGGAAATAAAACATCGAAACAAATACATAGTGTGTACGTTGTCTCTTTTTGTAAAAGAGATGTCATCTTGTGCAGTTTGTAACAGACATCCTACATACAAAGTACAGTGCTACCCCATTATAACGCAACCTGTTATAGTGCGGAATCAGTTATAACACGTTAAGGTCGTGGCTCCCAATCTATCCCATAATGCAATTTGACTCACAAACGTCGGTTGAACGTTCCAGATACTTTAAGTGATCCTGGTGATGTTATCATGAATTATGCTAGGATAAATTGTAAAAGAAACAAAAAAAAAAAAAACAACAAAAAAAAAAAAAAACACTGATTTAAACGCATTTAAGTTGAAACTGCAACATACAGTAATTATGTTTATGTGCTTGCACTGTTTCTTTTTTCTAAAAGTAAAAATAAACTGTCCGTTAATGTGACAAAACAAGTACGAAACAATATAAGTGTGTATAAACGTCCTTGGATTCTGTGTTATTTATTTACAGTTTACAACATTTATTATAAAAAAAAAAAAATACAATTTAAATGATAGGTGTAAACTTTAAACTGGTGGGATAACTGTTTCTGTTATACTGTATATATTGTAAGATTTATACTGTTGCAGGACTGGTCTATGGTGCCTGTTGTTTGTTTGTTTGTTTGTTTTTGTTTGTTAGCAGGGAAGCTTAAGCGGTAAGGACATGAAAGCATATAGGAGGTGCCACATCAGTGTGAGCAGAGCTGAGTGAGACAAGCTTAATTTGGCTTGTGGGCATTGTAAATCATTTTGGGAACAAAAATGCCAATATTCGTTATAAGGCGAAACACAAATAATGTGGCCCCCTAATTATGGACCCCGACAACCGCATTATAATGAGGTAGTACTGTATTAACTTGCGGTTTAGGGGAGTATAAAAGATTATTTCAGTAGCTACTGTATAACCCCCTTGAAGTAGAGAATAAGAATATTTGTGATTAATTTGATTCGTTATGGGATATTTGATCACATACTGTTTAAATATCTTTTGAGTGATCAATGCAATAAAATAAAAAATAAAAAAAATCCAATCAATACATTTTGTACTATGGTAAGGTGTAATGTGAGGACATTGGTCAGAAAGGATCAAACTAATTCATTATATTTATTAAACAGTAATAGTAACAGTGGCCATTCGTGGGCACCTAAATGGTTCATATGACATTTGCCAATTAAATAACATTATTATTATTAATTAGTCATTTAGCAGACTATGCATCAACAACAACTGCCGTGGTCACTTACAATAGGACCTTGGTTTTATGTCTCATCCGAAGGCAAAAGGAGGTTAAGTGACTTGCTCTTGTTCACACACAGTCTGTGGTTGAGCAGGGATCAGAACCAGACATCTCCTGGTATCAATCCCTTTTCTTTAACCACTGAACCAATAATAATAATAATAATAATAATAATAATAATAATAATAATAATAATAATAATAATAATAATAATAATAATAATATACTACTGCAATAATTAACAGTTGCGATAAAGATAGCTGTTACTTGTGCACGCTATGCAGTGTTAGCATTCAATTATCTATGCAGTTAACGTAGTTTCTGTTATTTGTTACATTTTATGAGTGTAGCTAAACCTAGGTTCGGTTGTAACAAAACATTCTCTGATGAATCAGTGTGGTCAAGTAAAGTTTCTAACAGCCACAGAAGATGCAATAGGAGTGTGTTTGTTTATATACTGCATCTACCATTTTTAAGAACCCTCCACAGATAGCTTATTGAGGATATATTTTCAAAGGACACTATTGATAACAGCCTAACAGGAATCACTTACCATTTGTGAAAACTTTACGTGCACGTCTAACTAATATGTGTACTCTATAGGCAAGAGGAAGGAAATGTATTTAGAGAAACAAAATTGTTTTGTCGAAATTTTAAACAAATTTCCCGTTGGTAGACACAATTAACACTTACCCTGTTAACCTCCAAAAGAACACCTATAATAATAATCTTCCATGAGGTATTCTGTTGCAAGTTAATAAATTTGAACACACTTTCTGGCTTTTAAAAAAAGTAGTAAACAACAAAAACTAAACTGTATGCAATTACTTAACGCTACGCTGTAAAAAATTCCCAAAAAACATCCTGAATATATAGATCGTTTTTATCAATTTGATATTATGTCTATGTCACACATTCAATGCATATATTTTTAAAATGCTTTTGCAATATATATATATATATATATATATATATATATATATATATATATATTTCTCCATTCTCCATCTAGACATGTGTCCCCTTGCTCTCTAACATGGCTGGTCCCACGTTGCCATGGTGAGGATTTCTAATCATCCCTTCACATGACAGGCTCCTATTTGTCTGTACTCCCCTGGGTGTAAATTTCTAGGCTCAGAAAAACGTCCATGTGAGCATATCATCCGCCCTGCAGATGTTTCTCTGCTCCACAATATCAGGCAGCTGCTCGTGCCGTCGTCAACACTTAATTGGAGACTGCGTTGCAGAAACAGAGGCATAATTATGGCATAAATACACATCCTCTGGTGCATCATTGTATCTCTATTAACAGAACATTTTAAACAGTGCTCAGAGTGTAATTAGAGCAGTTGATAAAGTTGTAAAACATGTAAATAAGCGAAATAGCAGGTACGTGGCCAATTGCTTACCCAGCACTAAGGGATGCAGATTATAGCCTGTTTAGAAATAATTAGCAGTGCAGCATTAACAAAGCTTGCGTCCTGCCGAAGCAAGGCAAACATTTACTCTTGTAACAGCTCTTTCTGTTCTTGCTATGAAAGTCAACTAATATTTGTAATTTAGCCCTCATTACTGGTGGATAAACCATGAAAAGAACACAGACATGAAAAATGACAAGTAATATTAATTTGTAATCCAGTGGAAGGGAGGTTTCCTTGTCTGCATGCTGATTTCTCAGTAGGGACCCTTACTCAGCATGTGGGGAGGAGGTGATAGGTAGTTGGTAGTCTTAGATTCAGGAGCTAGAGATGGCGTCCTGCTGGGTGCATGCCCTCAGGGGGTACTGATGTTGGCTGATGAGGCATGATGCCTTAAGTGCCCAGATGAACTCTGGGGTGTAGTTCATGGAAGGAATTCAGGCATTAAACTTTTAGCTTCTCTGCCAAAGAATCAATGTTTTTTTTTTTTTTGCATGATTATTTAATACTGTTATTCCAAAGTTTGCAACATTACCATTATACTAGCCTTTCATGTCAAAAGAGAAGCTTTGCAACGTGGAGCTTTGTATGTTTTTAATGTCATGTACCCATTGTGTCAAGCACACGATCTTACATTCTAGGTAGGTAATGCAATTTCTGATATATTCTAATGTATATATTGCATTTATTTATTAAGAATCCCAATGTAGTTCCATTAAAATAATGTGTACCGTATTTTATGACATGAAATTCAGTTTAAATGTAGAGAAAACAAAAGCCACAATGGAGCTCTTTTCTATTTTAATAGAGTGAGAATACTGTTTATGTTCAGCTTGGACAAGGCTGAGCTATTCTGGCTGCTCAGACTGGATGAATGATATGTCTTTAAGAGACCCTACACACAACATGTATTATAAAACCCCAAAATATTGTAGTTTTAGCTGTTATGACACAGATTCCCCTCTCCCTTTAAACCTTCTTGTCAACACTTTGTAAGCCAGACAGGCATGTTCCTGACACTACTTACAATAGGAGGTTTTATTTTGTTTCAAATTATCTTTTTTTTTTATCCAGATAACATGTAATACTGTAACAGTTCTAGTATGTTTTTTGTTGTTGTTCAGAAGTAAGTTTGTTTCCATTGCAAGTTAATAGTAACAGCAGTATGGTTGTTATGATGGTTTTAATAGCCTCTAGCTGCTTCTGCCTGGGAGGTTGTCACCTTGCCCTCTCTTTATTTCTGTTAAACACGAAGGATTTGCCATTAAAAGGAGTGAATTATTACTCTATTCTTTGACCTTTGTTCACAAGGATTTATCATGGCCCTGCAAGATCATATAATGACTCTAGGGTGATACACAGAATACATAAAGGTACATATAAAAAACAAATTTATAGCCAGTGGAATCCTGACAGTACCATATACGTACGTGGTTGTTGTTCTGTTGTATAGGTAAAGTTATGCGTTTTCCGATCTGAGCAATAACTCAGAGAATGATTCATAAAACCTAGACTTTGTACTTTAAAAAAAACTTAAAAAGGACCTTTATTGCATTGGAAAGCCCTGGTCTTAATACTGCCTGCCTTTTAAAACTCATATATGCATATATATATATATATATATATATATATATATATATATATATATATATATATATATATATATGAATGTCTTAAAACAATGATAACAGACACATTTTATACCATTCTAAATAATGTAAAATGCAGTGATTAGATTACATATGCCTATAAGCACTGTAAGCCAACATTGAAATGTGTTTAAAATATGGTTATGAACAGGAGATTTTAATTAACATTTCATTTTAATTTAATATCAATTTAGGTTTCACATTTACCCTATTTTGGGAAGAAGGGTTTTCAAACTCTTTTTTGGTAATGCTCTAGAAATAATGTGGCATGTTTAATATAATTAGCTCTTTTTTGTCTTAAAATGGCTGTCTATAGCGATAGAACGAAAATTACCTGTTTTTTTGTTTCATTTGTCTTTTAAACTCTTTAGGTTGACAAACATCCCACAGAAATGGTTACTGATGTTTGATAGGATAATGTGCAGCCCCTTAGGACAAGGGCAATGGAAGCTAACTTATCATCCTTTAGTTTGGTTGAGCATGGGTCACTAACAGTGCCAGAGGTGACAAGAGATGCTAAAGCGTGGGAATCAGGGAGTTAGAGCTGTAGGAGGTGATTTTTTTTTATTTTTATAGTTTTCCCCTTCTGCTGCTGTAATGCTAGTGCAACAGCTTGAATCGCTTGGTTGCTTTTGTTCACTGCCCACCATGGTAACTATTATTGTAGGATACCCTTATCTTTCTGGAACATACATAAACAAAATGTTCCTTTATTTGAAAAAGAGGCTCATGCACTGTATACATTTCAGGTTTTTATATGTAGCAGGCTACATAATTATTATTATTGTTGTTGTTGTTGTTGTTGTTGTTGTTGTTATTATTCCCCCCCCCCCCAAAAGTTTTCTGGAATGTTCTATTTTGTTCCTTAAGTGTAGTAACGCTTGAGCTCATCAGACACCTGATCAATCTGATTCTCTGGGGTCGCTGGAACTGCTTCGCTAGGGGTTGCCAGCCTCTCCGCATCGCCTGGGGTCGCTGGAACTGCAGTCAGCTCTGCATGGCCGCAGGGGTCAGTGTGGCCGGAGCCCCACCAGAGGGAGCTGCCGACTATGAAAAAAGAGGGGAGAAGTCAGGAGACCACCTTTCCCTGCAGCAAATTTGCTGCAGGAGTTCTGGGGGTTGAAGTCCCCCCAGAGGGAACTGCCGGCAATAAAGGGGGGAGAGGTCAGGAGACTACCTTCCCCCGCAGCAGTTTCGCTGCCGGAGATCTTGGGGGAGGTCTGGAGACCACCAACTCCAGCAGCTTTTCCGCTGTTGGACTTGCCCCGGCTGAAGGGGTCAGTCTGGGAGCTGTCAGCACGTCTGCTGACAGCCGCACCATTGGCAGCATTTCTGCTGCCAGTGGTACAGCGGGAGGAGAGATTCACCCCACCGTAAGCACGTCTGTTGACAGCATGGCCAGTAGCAGCCTAGCTACTGGCAACATTGCCGCCCATTAACCCCTTAAAGTCCATGTTCTTGGCCAAGGATGTGTTGTGTTTTAATGTTGGCGTATAGTCATTGGTACATGGGATATAAACAGGTCTATGTAACACGAGTGTTTAAAATGTATATTTGTATTTAGGCAAGAGGATTGCACAGCACTTCAAGTACAAGTAAAAAAGAATAATATATGAGCACGGGGAATTGCACTTTATCAATTCACGTGCAGTTGTACCGCGACTCCAATTGAATGATTGATTTGCAGTCGAGTCTCGGTATGGATGCATAAAAGCAGCATGTTTTCACATACTCAGGGTTGTGTGTTTTGTGAGTGGAGAACGGGATTGGAGACGGAGGTAATAAGAATAGTAATAATAATAATAATATTAGTAGTCGTAGTTAAATATCTGCTCACCATGTTTTGTTTAGTCCGTTTTCTTTGTCTGTTTATTTTGGCGAATGTGCCATGTCCTGTTTTTGTTTGTTACAACCGTTTATTTTCTGTTCATTCATTAAATGCTGAGCGAGACCATTTGCTCAGCTCCACCAAACTCCACCTCTCTCTTTGTTTATTTTCCTGTTTCTGGTCAGACGTCCCCCACTCCGGCCGTCTTTGTGACAGGACCCCATTATTTATTTCATTGCTTTAGAACAAATCAAATATTCCACATTATTATTTAAAATATATTAAAATAAAATTAGGTTCAGAAGTTGCAAGGCTTAACTGTAAGCAAATTTGTTTCCCTCGCTTTGATCCAGAGAACGCTCAAGAGCATACAGAACAAAGAAGGACTGTTAATTCCCATTGTTAAGTCCAAAGAGAGCTGTAGTTTGAATGAAGATCTTGACTGCTCAATATTCCCCCCACTTGATTCTCTTGCAAAGAAAGGAAGGTATAAAGGAAGAAGTTGCATGGATGAAGGCATTTCTCACCCTCTCTGTCATAAACTTTAACAAGTGCACAAAAAAAGAAAAACGTACAGTAGAGAAATGACCAGCCGAATATTTTGCACGCCACTGCATTCCTACAGTAAATGTATTTTGAAATGCCAAGTTCCCCTCTCTTCTAAAACAATTAAAAACCTTTAAAGTGTGGACTTTTCATTAAAAGCATGCAAGGCATTGCCCATAACAGGTACATTAGAATCTGGGATGGTAGGAAGCAGAACATTAATGGGAGCAGCATTTTAATTTTAGACCGGTTGTGAGATTAATTGATTTTAAAATGAGTTTATCACTACTGGGCCATGCATCCAATTAGTGCAGAAAAAAAACTGTTTCTGGCTTTTATATAAAAGACATATAGGGGATCATAAGGTTGCTGCTGTTGTTTCCATTCTTATTCTCAGTATTCTATAGCCTGGATCAAGCATGACAACCTAGTGACATAGCTAATTTCTTCTCTGGACTTTGCCTGGCTGCCTCCCACTACACTGATTTGAGCACATGGCACAAGTCGAAACTGTTGTGATCACTGGTAATATAAAGTAATTGACCTCTGCTCTGGATCATGGTGCTAAATTACATTGTGTTGCTCTGAGACAGCCGTGGTCTAGACATCTCCATCACGTCCAGGTGCCTGGATATCATTGCAGCCCTCTTGATGCATAGGCTTCCTTTAATGAAGGCTGTTGATGCATAGGCTTCCTTTAATGAAGGCTGTTTATCTAAGGTGTTGTATAGGCCCTGCACAGTGTGCCTTAGCATACACTCTGAGTTTTTTTTTTTTTTTCTGTCTGTGATCAAGTGGGCCGACTTGCAGCAAAACCGTGCATGAGGGGGACAAACAGCGACTCAGTGAGTCCTGACACCGAGTGTAGCTCAGTGGGAATTTAATTTTGTTTTCTCTAACATTAAGCTACTGTATGGCACTAAGGAAGCATTTGATACCTTAGAAAACTGCTTAACTTCAAAGCCACTGGCTATTGAATTGTTTATTTATTTAGGTTGCTATTTTTTTGTTTATTAACTTTTGACGACTAGCTTACTCACATGTTAAAACATGTTGATGGTAAGTTGAAGTATAGCAGCCTACGTATACACTAATAAAACAAGACCAGCTAAAACTGTTCATCAAAAAAAGGATTCTATCATATTGGTAGAAGATAGAACAGCTGTTTTTAGCCCTGTGTCTAACCCTTCAAAGCGACACATCATTCTAAAGGCATGGTTTAAAATTCCAGTATTCATTTCCATGGAAGGGTGTGAAGCCCTAACCTTTCTAGATGCTTGGGAGACATTTATCCACTTTACACATGTAAGCAATTTAGTGTTACTCATTCACACACTGGAATAGACTGTAAACTAGAGACATCTATGTGAAGATGTGAACCGACAAGACATTGAGGTGAGATATTTTATGCCAAGATTGTCTGGAAAATAGTACACAATTTCCTCAACCTGTCTTGAAGGGGGTTAGCTAATGTATTGTTTGCTGATGTTTGCTGGGGTGAAAAAATTGTAAAGATTTGTTTTCTCTGTAGAACCTTACATCGTATTTTGAGGAAATTATTGATATAGACCAAATCAAAGATTATAATTATTTTTGGAATGCAAAATACATGATCTTGTCCTCTGATTTAATCTGATTTAATTATTATTATTATTATTATTATTATTATTATTATTATTATTATTATTATTATTATTATTATTATTATTATAAGATCAACTTTGATAATGTTATACTAATGGTCTGTTATTTATTTATTTATGTATTTATTTATTGCATTTATATAGCGTTTTTTTATGCAAAAGTATCACAAAGCACTATGCAGTACATAGCAGAAAAAAAGAACAAACCACAATACATTTGTACAGCATGTAACACATAAAACTGCCACAGTCAGACCATTTAAATAACAGTATACACATAATAATACAAAAGCAGCAATTTTAAAGTTACATTAAAACCCACTAAGATAGAAAAGCCATTTTATAAAAGTGTATTTTTGATCTTGACTTGAAAACTGTAACGGTCTCAGTTTCCCTGACAAATGAAGGCACTGCATTCCATAATTCTGGAGCTCTGCAAGAAAAAGCCCTACCAGCAGCCCCGCATCCTGTGATCTCAGAGTGCGGTTTGGAAGATACAGGGTCAGTAACTCTTGCAGATAACTAGGTGCTAATCCATTCAGGGCCTTGTAAGTTAATAGCAACATCTTAAAATCATTTTTATACTGCACAGGGAGCCAGTGTAAGGAGGATAAAACAGAGGTAATATGTTCACTTTTCCTGGTTTCTTTCTAGTGGTGATATTTCTGAACAAGCTGCAAGCAGGATACGACACATTTTGGGACACCAGAAAAAAAGTGCATTACAATAATCAATTCTAGTAACTTCCCTAATATGAGTCTCAGATGATAGATCACAATCAAAGATGACCCCCAAACTCGTCATTTCTAGTTCAAGTTTTGATGAGAGAGGGTCAAGCTCATGTAGTCCCACATTTCCTTTTAGTTGGTTCTGTAAGCTCACCAACATAACCTATGTTTTATGTGAATTCAACATTAGAAAATTCATGCTTGATGTCTGTAAGGCAAGTAGCTAATAACACCCATGCAGAAGAAATTCCTGGCTTTAGGGACAAATCCATTTGGGTGTCATCAGCATAGCAATGGAAGTTCACTCCGTGTTAGTTACACTAATGGTCTATAGGAAATAAAACCTTTTAAAAACAGTAAATGTAATGATATTGTGCTATTAATTACTCTTCAGTTAAAGAGTTTATTGAATTGGACTTTATATCATAGAATGAAATAGCATTTTGAAAATATACATATTTATGAGGCACATTAATGTTAAATTAGGAACAAGACACAGTGAATTGAAAAACAGTGAATCAATGCGCAAACAAGCTTAGTAATTTTTTTGCTGAAAATCATATGAAAATGAACATTTGTGAGGGACAATTTCAAAATCATGCTACTGCGGATGTTAGTTCACCAGACCATTTAAACTAAACTAATATGTTCTTATTAGCCCTTGAAATGTAGCTAGAATATTGTATTCTTTACATCAGTCTTTATATCAACAACATATTGAAGACGGAAGTTGTGTTTAAAGATCAAACTCACGTTATAAAATTAATATAAAGTAGGAAAACATACCTTGAAACTATTACAATTGTACAAGTGGGCCTACATAGGACTTGATAAACATTGGGAAAATAAGAACGTGGAAATAGATTAACTGCAAATATGGTAGTTTACTTCATCACTCGAAGAAAAAAATGATAGCAATTTACAAGTTTAGGGGAGTGTTAAGATCTATCGCAGTTTCGATCCAGTTAAAATTTGTTGTGCTGTTCTGATCACAGACCACAAGGTGTTTTACTAAACCCAAACTGTATTTGAGACCAGCTGTGACCTTCAGCTTGCACTCGTTCTAAATCCCCCATGAAGAAGTTTCACTTCCCTGCATAGCATCGGGACAAGCATCATTAAAAGCAAGCTTTCATCTAATAACTACCTTGGTCTAATAACCACAGTGAACCAGATACAGTATCACAATGTAAATGCTATGAGGGCTGGCTTTGAAAACCCCTGCTCTATTAAGACAGTTGTTACTGGGGGTCAACACGGCAGGTACACAATGCACACTGGATGCTTTAGAAATATGGAGTCAAAATATAACATGTTCCAGAAAGGGAGGGTTTGAGTTTAGAAAGCATATCTAAAGTATAGCACATATTATTTTAAGCCATTATACATTACTAATGCAATGTTCTGTATCTAACCAACATGATATCCCAGTAGTTCCAAGTTTTAAACATCATGCCTGCTAATTTGGCTTTGTCCTTAACCTCTCCGGAACTTGCAGTAGAAAAGAAAAAGCTATGCATACTAATATCTCACTTACTTCCAAGTCTTTCCTTTCTTTCAGTTCCTGGTGAGCTTAGCTGGGCTGGAACAAAGACACCCTAATTATTCTCCATGTATTTGTCTGCTTGAATAGTCTTAAATACCAGAGTGATTAATTAGCGCAAAGCAGTCAGGGCAGGAAGTCACACCCTCGTCTGCATTTAAGTATCAGCAAGGTTGTGCTCAAGTGTTGACAACAGTGTATCTTTAATTTTCTTTGTGAAGAAAAGTTAACTCAGTACAATTAATTTAAGGTCTGCTAGCGAGAAATCTGTTACATTCAGAATATTATTACTTTTGCCTAAGCTTTTAGACTGCCCTTAGGGTTCACATTCTTTTTTGTTGTTGTTGCTATATTAAAATAATTTGTATTTGCTTCCTTCATTATTCATGAAGATTTGATGTGTGATTTGTTAGCATTTGATCTAACATGCCTGCACTTATGTGAAACCAATGAAAACATATTTAAATGGAACTTCATGTGCAAGTTGCGCCTCAAGGGCCAATGCTTTTAAGTATAATTTCTTTCTGCATTCACGTCATGTTTTACATTTTTTTTTTAAATGTTGAGCGAATTATTTATTAATGTAATTACAGTATCTATTCATCTGGTTTGTAACCATTTTTAGCTCAATATTTATTCTATTTCTTTGCACTTTTGGAATAATTTTAGTCAGTTAGTACGGTTATTTAAATGATACTATTGGAAGTATTGTAACAGATGTAACTCAATTGTGCACAGCCACTAAGTTAGCTTGACAAACAATTAAGAATACATGATGTCACATTAGTGTGTTCCTAAAAGTCCAAATCAAATGAACAGTTCTCAGTAGACGCAAGAGTCCCACAAAATGGCATAGTAAAGTCTAAAAAAAGACATGCACACTAATAGGGAAAGAGTCACATAAGATTTACTCAATATTCGATTGCCATACATTTATTGACAGACAGACGATGAACAGCATAAAAAACATAAATTCATCAATGACATTTCCTTAGTGTGACACAATACAAACCTTTAGGCTTCAGAAGATTTCAGAAGAGGTATGTATGTATGTGTGTGTGTGTGTGTGTGTGTGTGTGTGTGTGTGTATATATAGTTTAATTATTAGAAGTGGATAACAGTAAATGCAGTATTTGGAATTTAAGGTGTGGTCATGCTTCATTCAACTCATTTCATTAATTTAGGGTGAAGTAGAAACAAGAGTCTTAGTTCATCTGGCAGATTAACTGGTGGGTATCTTGATAATATGCAGTGTGAGCAACTTGGGAACTCATCATTTGCACACAGGAAATAAGATGCACTGAAGCCTTCATGACTCACTAACAGAGAAAAAAACACAGTAGTAAACTGTCATGTTATGTTTGCTTCCGTGTGTGAACATCAAGCATATCTAAAGAGTAGCTAGCTTCAAATTACATTGTCAACAATTTTTATCTTCACTTTTTAATGATGCTTACAACCATTCCCAGTGGTTTTTATTGCAGTTACTTGAAGCAGCTCTCTGTCCGAATCACTTTATAACAGAAAAAAAAGAAAAAAGAATGTAATAAGAAGCATACAATATGAATGCGTTACTCATAATTACAACCCCCCCCCCCCAAAAAAAAAAAAAACAACGGCGTAGAACTTACACTATTTTATAAAACGATTCATCTTTGCTCCTAAGCAAATACAGTACTGTAATTAAATTAATTATGTCAGCGAAATAAGTGATATGATTTAAAGCAAAGATTAAGACAAAGATCACAGGAGGTGTTTTATTAGTGCAGTCAACAATAATTCTACAATATTTTTTTGAAAAGGAAGAGAAAGGTGAGAGACATCTAATTATCTTTTTGGCCTAAGGGATATTTAGTTTACAAAAAAAAAAAAAAAAAAAAAAAAAAAGTCTGTTAATTTGATCCTTGTTGCCCCTTTTTTTCAGGTTTACATGATCTTACTTTAATATGGCACATAGTTAAACACTTGACTTGTGTGTTAATTATTAATGGTATCAGCTTAGTGCTAACTGGGTGGTTCCAGGTCATGGGGCTCTTAGGGTTCAATCTATTTGCAAGCATTTAGCCTTATAATCATTCTTCTTAGTTTTTTTTCTTCTCCATCAACAATGTAAAAAAAAAAAAATAATAATCATAGCTGTGTTATGCAAAGTTATGTCTCAGTAACATTGTGCTGAAGGCCAGTTTCTTGTATAGTATAATAGGCTTTTGTTAATCAGAACACATTGGGAACAGACCCTGTTCAGATTATTCTGCTGATCTTGATGTATACCATATAGTACAAAGGCCTTAAGCAGTCTTGATTTAATGTTTTTGCTTCAACAAAAACAAAGTACAACCCTTTGAGAAACGAAGTTGATAAGTTACACACTTATCACAGAATTATGATACTGGAAGTTTGCTTTCTACAGCTGTTACCAGCATGTGTTTCATTATAATAGGGTGGTTTGGATTTTACTTCACCGCTGACTACATGGGTTTGTATTAGCAACAGTCTACTGTATTACTGTATTTTTCTTTTATGAATTCCTTTCACACACACATATATATATATATATATATATATATATATATATATATATATATATATATATATATATATATATATATATATATGGGAAATGTTTATGTGGGTAGCCACAGAAAATCAGGATTGTAATGTTGGAGTGGCATATTAAGATCCACCACCATTTAGACCAGGGTTCGCAACCTTTTTTGAATCACGCTCCACTTTAACAATATCTTTTCTGCCTCATTCAGCGTGGTTTTCCAGACTCAATAAATACCGGTATCATAGGTAAAATAAAAATATTAAAAATAAATAAATACATAAAATTGCAAGTTTGTAAAATTCACATTTAGAATTATGTGTAAAATTGTATTTCGATTTTGTGTTATTCTTATTGTATCATTACTGGCTAAGATCCTCAAAATAGACCAAGATGTGTTGACGCATGTGCGTCACCACAGCTAACGGTGACTGGACACAAAGTATTTATGAATGCTAGTCTTGTTACAATTTAGAGAAATGCCATATTGGAAAAATGTATTGAAAGAAACAACAAAAAAGAAAATGTAACTTTACAAGCATAGTACATTACTTCAGTAATAATGTCTGTTGCTTTATCAGGCCACTGGAGTATTGAAAGTATGTCACATGTAGCATTACTGCACAGTAAAATCCAGTGTTAAACTCTCTGGCCACATCCATACCTGCTAGACACAGTCAGATGGAGTGCGAGGTGCTTGTTTTACTGGAGAAAGAAAAAGGTGTGATCGTAAGTATTGCCTCTGTTAGGGAGGGACATTCTTTATTGATACAAGCAGCTGAGCAAAGGTTGCCTGACCCCACAACTTCACTGCATTGATCTTCAGCTTTTTAATAAAAAAAATTAAATAATGAAACACCTGCTATAACAGTAACTAGAGCGATGAGCCAGTATGGCGTTAATCTGACGCAACATGTCTGCAAGGTGTTTAAACTGTTGTGGATACTGTATGGCTATTCCTCAATGATTACCACACATTTAATTTATATAGACAGTGGATCTAAACACTGCTGTCATTTAAATCATTAAAAGGAGACATTGACAAAAACAGTGCATGTGAGTTTCTTTAGTGTATTTTGTCCTTAATAGTAAATAAAATTACTCTTTCAACAAAAGTGTGCTCTGCAGATGGCAGATTATTGCGTTAATTTTTCAAATGACTGTATATAGCCTAAATGTATTAGCAGTACAGTGGAACTTTGCTTATCCGACTTTCACATAACCACTCTGAGCAATTATATTTAAATATAACAGAATTTGTTGGAGTAGATCTTTCTTTCTCTTCTATCTCTTCTTCTTCAGAGCAATAACCATGCTACACTGTGAATAATTATAGCTGTGTATTCAAGGTGCTGTTGTAGATGATCAATGCTAAAAAAATTCTACTGGAAATATAAAATGAAAACCTGTTTGTAATTAACCAGACAGATCCATTGATTGATGTTATTATAAATCAAGGATGCTTTCTTAACCAATGAGTGAAGGAGTATTACATTTCTTTAAAAGTAAACTAAATTGAATTATATTCAAATATAAAGCTTCTGGTGTTTAACTTGTTAAACTGATGATACAATTGAACACAATGTCCTGAGGGTATAAAATAAAGCCATATTAAACAGTTTCTTTTTTTTTTTGTATTAAAAATTACATTTATTAACCTAAAAACTTCAAAAAATAAAATCAGAAAACTAGGACCCCAACTCATTGGCAATGGCCATGAAGGAGAAAAGTCACAAGGCATTGGAAGTATATTATTATTTTCAAACATTAGTGTTTTAACTGAAGACTTTAGATATCAAATCCATTCTACAGTAACATTTTCTGTGCCGATTGGTGACGTTGCCAAAAAAAAAAATCCAAATACTTTGAATCTCTCAGGCTACTATAATCTTACACTACTTCAGAAAGTAGTTTACAGTCACAATCGATCAGAGAGAAAATCGGAAGCATCCTGGTATGTGTCTAGTTGACTACAAATGGGTTTGGAACAGAATGCATTTACCTGCTGCTTGGTAGAGATTAGGACAATCATCTTGGGTTATAATACAACATGTTACTATAGTAACTTTTCAATATGTTTGTGTGCGACAAAAGAGGCTTCATCTCGTCCATTTCATGCTCCTGCGTAGATCCACTCCCTCCTGTTGTTTTATTATATCTGTCTTTAAGGCTGTCTGCATGCTGCAGCCAAAACCAGCTATCGCTGTGTGAATCAGTGCTAGATGGAAGCACCTGATTTATGAGATGCAGCAGCCTGATATAATACAACTTTTTTATGTTTTCCATATTGTTAGTGTGATATTAAAAGCTTTTTACTCTATTAAGTGTATGTTATTATTTATTTTTTTAAGAAGGAGAATAAATAAAAGTTCATCCAGTAAAGGCACTGGCGTGTGAGTGGACGGTAAGGTAGCTGGATCAGGAGTTTTGGATTCCTGTTATTCAAATTCTTGTCATGCTGAGTTGCTGATCTTTGCTTTGGGGGGAAAGTGACTGTTAGAGAGGAAAGTCATAGGCTTTAGTGACCCCTACTTGTCATGCTCTCTATAAGTCCAGGTAGAGATTTCCCAGGCTGATCCCTCGCCTCTAGGCTTCAGTAGCTTGGTAAAGTCCATTGCTTTGGTTCGGCAGTGTTTTCTAGCTTTTGAAAAATGTAGTATCTTACTCTTCTGAATTGCAAGCTTTGAAAACAAGAGGATTCACTACAAAGCGATCCCACGGTCCAGCCTAACTGTCCTTTGTAACCTGCTCAATTGATACTGATTGTGCACTACCCATTTATCGACTAGTGTTAGTCTATTATGTTTTCCATTCCTATTTGTTTTGTTTTTTTTGCTAACTAGCAACAGCTGACTTCTCTAGACCCTATATACTGCAGTTTCACATGATCCGACACATGGTTTAGTCACACTGTCACATGATGTGTCACCTGTATTTCCACGTAGTTTTTCAAGCCTGAAAAGAATAGAAAAACATATACCTGTTTTGGTATATTTATTGGGTGTGTTTTTTTTATTCAGAAATAAATGTGCTCATGAAAATCTGGAGTAAATAGCTTTGATAATCAAGCCAAAGGTGATGGAGTTCAACAAAACACAAAATGCTTCACATTTCACAAAAAAGGGACATTGAAGATATATATCGGTGGATTAAAGTATTCTTCTAATGAGTGGTGTTGAAAAGATCTACAAAGCTAAAGACTGCTTCAGTGGAAGGTCTAACAGGGATTGTATTGGGATCAACAGCTGGGCACAGCATGTGACAGGTGGCTCCATACATTACTGTGCTGGGTTACTACCGAGTCAGCTACTCCATCTCAACCTACTGCCTGACTGTCACCCTTCTAACTAGTGTCATCTTCTGTACTTTTTCTGCTGTATATGGTCAATATACTGGAACACCCTCCCCTGACTCCCCTCACCCAGAGCCTCATTCCCTGTGAACAGCACCTTGATACATTTAGCCCCTTGTGTCCCTTACTGTCCTCTTTATTCCATCTCATTCAAATCCTTTACATTCTGCTTTGGCCATACCAAAAACCTTCCGAATGGATCAGTCATCTTTGTTGTGTTTTTTTTTTTTCTTATAAAAGCATAGCAAAGAGTAAAATAACATAGTGGCAGCATAGTATTGCTAGAGAGGTATGGCAAATCATATTAAAAACATGGCAAACCATGGTAAGCTATGGTAAATGCAAAGCATATTAATGGAAAAAGCATGGGAAAACAGTAAAACTACAGTGCAAATGTACTGTGGTAAACTTTTATAGGCTTTGATAATCAAACTTTATTATATGAACAATATAAATTAATTAATGAACAATATAGGCTACATATGAAGGTAAATATCATGTAAGCATCTCATCAACAAATGTACTAGGATACTTAAAGCCAAGAGTAATAAATTCAAATCATGCAATACAATAGACATGTTTCACAAACCATAAGCCAAATAACACTAGGAAACCCGCTGTTACTCAAAGTATACCTGGGTTTTACTGTGAGAATGTTGGCCAATTAGGAGAGACTCTTTGCGCATGTGACTATGCAATATGACAACTTACCCATAAAATGGCGTGGATTTGACAGCTGCTAAAATAAATAATTGAATTGATATGTACGCTGACCGAACCATTCAGTGTAGCAGGCAGGTACTTGAGTTTTCTGGTACCATTGACTACCTCATGTGCATTATACTGATAGCTCAACTTTTGGATTTACAGCTCGGTTGGGTCTGTGTTACTGAAATACACATGGTACTATAGTCAGCTACAGGCAATGTTAGAGATGAGATCCACTCTTCCGCCTTCCCACAGCCCAGGCCACCCGTCTGCAGTGCTATGCTCCCCACAGTGTTTCACCTGTAATGCTAATATCATTGCTGATGTTGTAAAACCTTTTTATTTTTTCTTTTTTTTTTGCTGCTCCTGCTGCAATTTCAACACAGAAGTGAACCTGATGTAATTAATGCATTCTTTAGTAATGATAGCTAATAAACAATAACCTTTAACAATTCAAAACATGTATTGGATGACCTTCCAGGAATTGTGTGCATGATCAAAATTATGTGTAATTCTTGCTTTATATTTGGAGCATGCATATCTCAAATTCGATTTTCTTCTTTTTCTGCATTGTTAAGTTAAAACTCAGGTTGATGTGAAGTGAATATCTTGATAACAGATGGTTTTGTTTTAGTAGAAATGAAAATGTTTGCTGAATATATTTAACAATTTGTTTGAGTACAGAGAGTACTGTGCATAATAAGGAGAACGTAATGGGATGTATTTCCACAAGAAGCAGTCATTAGCATCATATGACAAGTTAAATCTACTGCTATTCATTTTCACTGTGTTCCAAATCCTGTTATTCTGTGATAACAAGACACAGTACAGTTTTCAGTTTTGTGCAAAAAAAAAAAAAAACATTCACAGCACGATAGAGCAGGAAATGACTGATTCCACTGAAATCAGAACTGAACTTTATTAAAAATTCTGGATCTTAAAGAAAGATACATGAAGCCTTTGCCTTATAATACCTATCATGTTTAAGGGAATCTTTTATTGACAGATAAATGGAAACATATTTGTCATATCAGTTCAACTGTTATTATGTTCTGTGTTTTTTTTTTTACAAAGTAGTAGTACAAAAAGGTACTACTTGATACTTTTCTATTCTCAGTGGCGGCTCATGATTGCAATTGGAAACTTAATTTAAACAAACATCCTTTTCTTTAAGATTTAAGAAAGAAATCACAGTGCCAGTCATTTTTATCTTCATGGGTACCGCTTCACGGAAAACAAGCCAGCGCAGAATGTTTGATTTAACTGCTGGACTTTGTGTATGTGAGACAATTTAGTGATACAACTACTTAATACAATTAAGAAAATATGCAAATAATATGGATTTTTCATTGTTTAAAAATTCCTAATTGCAGTGCTGTGTGATCTATTGAAAATTCTTAGTGCCTCCAGCGATGAGTTGCTCCTGGCTATTCTACCTCTGTGACTATGCAATATGACAACTTCTCCATGTGGTCACAGTCAGGCGCTTAGTAGAACCAAGTTTATAAAGTAATACTGTATGGTATTTATAAGTACTGCATTTACTGCTTGAGGTTATCTGCAGTCTGAAAGTGAGTAGTACATTATTTATTAACAGTGCTAACCATGGTTTTAAAATCCTTATATTAGCTTTATTAACATTATTACTGGCCCCCTCTTTTAGTATATTGAGAATCATTTGGTTATTTACTTTTTTTTGTTAGTTCAGGATATGCAAATCTGTCCATAAAGTGGCATAGATAAATTTCTGTATCCTGGTACTTTTGCTGTAGGTCACATGGACTGATTGCAGTTCAACCACTGGCGTGAGTTTGAATGAGATGTTGTAACTATATGTAGTGCATGTTGGATGTTTTCTTTACACAGGTCCCCAACTGCACTCATGGGCATCCCTGTGTAAAAGTAAAGCCATTAACCTTCCTCTTTATTAATGTTTAACGCTCCTCGTTATTTTGTGTTCTGGTGACTTCTCTATAAAGTGCCTGAGGCCTTTTCCAAACATATACATGGTTTAGATTTTTTGGATCTGGGTTGCTGACAGATTGACAGTTGTCTTCAGTGACCTCCATCCTTGTTATGATCATAACTATACTCATTGAGCAGATTGACCAAATTCAGAGAATGCTGTGACTGCCAGGGAATCCTGGATAGTGACATGCTTATCTTTTTTGTTTCATGTCAGGAATACTATGCCAGCTTTGATCTGATGATTCTATGCCACCAAATAATCAAAGGAATTGGTAATTATAAGATTAGTTCCATTTACAAATGTAACTAGAACATGCTTAAACCCATTTGGAAATTAATATTGAGTCCCAAAAGAGCGATACATTTTATTATATATTATTAAATCCCTCAAACAATCCTGTTCTGTGTTTTGTCTCTTGTGCACTCAAAACAATCAACTGATACAATTGCTATCACAAGCACAAAACCTATTTTAAAACTAAAAATGTTAGGAATTGAAATCTTATGTATGAATCTTATGTATATATTGTGGTTATGCGTCCCAGCCAAGGATGCTTTGCGCTCTTAAAACAGTAGACCCAGACCCAAGAACTGTTGTTTTAGTGCTTTCGTAACACTTTTATTCACACAGATGAAACATTAGAACAAAACAAAATACACAAAATAAAAGCCTAACTCCACCTAGGAGTGCTAACTAAACTTTTCAGTCTTAGCTATCAACAGGACAGTTAAGCAGTTTAGCAGTTCTACAAAACACAATACAGGTTACACTTTTCACAATACCTTCTGCGCTTTCAGGTCTAACCACACAGGTATTCATTTCACACAGACAGCCAGCAAACACTTCTGACCTGCTTTTATACCTGCCTGCTTAATCACAAGCAGGTGTCCCTCATTTCATTAGAGCCACGTGCTTCTAATTATGGCTCTAATTCTAACCCGATGGTATTCTGGGACATGTAGACCTGTTTTAAACCCTGCACTACAGTTGTCCTCGCTTCTCCTCCTAGTCTGCTACATATCCTTCCCCTTGTGCCCAGCACAAACGACCATTCCAAGGCAACACCCCCCCCCCCCCCCCCCCGCCCTTTTAAAACACAATCATCTCCTCCCAAGTTCATTATTGTCCACTTTCTCCTCTCTTGTGGGTGGGCTCAAGGATGGGTTGGTCTACCTTCTGGCACCTCCATAAAGGGACCAGGGACCGGAGACGGGGGACCCAAACAGTGTGACAGGGGTGACTGGAGCAAAGGCCAGTGACTAGGTGGGTGCAACAGCATGCAGTGAGAGCCCTAGAGCCGGCATAGTGACATCTGGGACTTCAAGGGGATCAAAGTAGAAGACCAGGCGAACGACTGTGCCTGGTGGTGCATCGATCTGGGATTGAAGCCCAGCAACAAGACGTCCAGACACCACCACGGAACAAGGGACCTGACCTGCCAGCGCAGGATCGATGCGCAGACGTGTTGGTCGTTGCTGTGGTGGAGGTGGTCTCTTCACCTCTTCATCTTCCCCTTCTCTATAGCCGGTGGCTCCTTTTCCTCGTGTTCTGGAGACGGCAATGGCTCCTCCCTTTGGTTCTGGTGGTAGTTCTGACCCATCCAGGAACTGAAAGCAAAAGATACAATGGAACATTATTCAAGCCTCACCAGGTTCCATGCATCCTTGGAGCTCGAGATCAACTATTTTTGTCTTCCCTGCCATGAGAAAGCCGAGCTAAGGCAACTGTGCCTTTGTCAGCCGAAAAGATTTTGGGGGACTGGGAGGACTGGGTCTACCAGCACTGAAAACTCCTTGCAGAAATTGAGTTGTTTCTGCCAGAGCCAGTTGCCTTCGCCAGAACCAGAGTTACCTGCACTGGAACCAGAGTTGCTGATGCTAAAGAAAGCAAGGCACCAGCAGACTGAAGCACCTCTCCACAGAGTATCCTGTTGTGAGTATTCTGGGTAACTGACCCACCACTGAAGCTCTGATGTCCCACCTAACTGGTATGGACTATGTTTGGACATGGATGGCAAGATTGCCTATACCCAGAGCCAGAGAGACATGAGCTGTTGTTGTGTGCAGAGCCAAAGCGACAGGAGCTGCTGCTGTATGCAGAGCCAGAGGGAGAAGCGCCACAGCCGTCTCCAAAAGTGGAAAAAGGAGCCACTGGATACAGAGAAGGGGGAGAAGATGAAGGGGCCATCTCTATCACAGCCCTGACCACCAACCCTGTGCCACAATCTGGCACATGGGAGTTGGATCCCTCAACCTGGGGTCCCAGACACCTATGTGTCTGGACCTCTGGTCACTGGGCCAAGTTCCCAGCTTGCTGCACCACCAGGCACAGCTGTTCACCTGATCTACCATTCTGCTCCCCCTGGTGAACCAGACACCCCTGCACAGTCGATAGGTATTGTATATCACTAACATCTTTTGTCGCACCACTGCAAAGTATAGAAATATATCTTCATATACAGAAACTAGAAATGCTGTGTGGGTACAACATATATATTTGGTGGGCAAAGTCTTTTTTAATTTATTAAATGGACATGATATTTATGAAAATGTTGCTTCATAAACAGAAGTTTTGTAAAAACTATATTTAATCCAAACAGACTTAAAGATATTCTTTAAATAACACAAGTTAAAACTTTGTGTATAGAGCATGTTAATTTATTATTTGAGCCTTAGACTAGTATACTGCACATATGGCCAGATTTCACTAGAAGACATATTGCAAGAAATAGAACCAATCCTCTTCCACAGCAGGTTTTTGATCTGTCCAGTGATCTAGTAAATGCTCAAGGAACATCTGTGGCTCCTGCACACAAACTGAACACATTCGTAGTGAAACATCTTCTCCAGGGGCATCTTCAGCACTTCAACACATAAACTGATCAAAAATTAACAAACTTATGGCTGCTCCTACACAGTCTGAGATTTAAATATTTCCTTAGGCTTATTTTACGGATTGTTAATATAAATATTTGGTTCTCTTTCTCTAAAATGATGGCCAATAAAATTCTTCAACCATGAATCAGTCAATCAGTGAAACCCTAGCCAAACAAATAAAAAACAGTGTAAGACTCAACCCCCTACGCCATTCAAAGACAACAAGGCAACAACAACACAGAAAGCAAGAACTGTATGAGCCCAGCCCCTTAATGGGGTGGAGATGCTATGGGACCTATCTTGTGCAAACTTTGTTAAAATTCAAAAGCTCATCGATGACTGGTCTTCGTACACTAGACTGCAACTGTTGTCCAAAAATAAACTCCTACACTTATCCTGTGTTTGCTACTGTCACAGCTGTTGTTAGAACAGATCATCAGTCAGTTCCATTTTCCAAGATAAGCCTTTGTGCAATGAACTATACCTCTAAAATGAATCACTTATGCATGCCAGAAATAACTGTTTTATTGAATCTGTCCAAATTAGTTCACAATTCTATAAAATACCTGCTGTGTCCTACTGTTTTAATAAAAGCCTCCTCAAGGTTGTTTTTTTGAAGTACAGTAAAGTGGGGAAGTATAATAGTGTAGCACTGTGCACTGCCTTCACAGATGAAGCATTATGCACTGAAGCCTGTGCAACGCATGTGCTAGCCTAATTCACAGCAGAAATTCTGTCCAAAGGAGTCTTTTGAGAAGCTTTTATTTTATTTTATTTTTTTGCTGGAATAGTTGGTAAGCATGACAAATAATGATGTAAGCAAAAACAACAATAGATACTTACACAAACAATAGGATATAAATGACAGGGAAAAAACTAAATATTAAGTAAATGTAGGTATCCCTTTAACTTGTATTGGGCTATACTAGTGCTATGCGAACTCAATTAATATTAATATATCAAAAAAATTAAGTTGTTTTGGACCTGTTTTTTTTTTCATCCACCCAAGATTTAAGTTTGCTTTCCCAAATAAATATTAGTATAAATTAGACATTAAAGGAGTTCTACTTGATTTCATACCTGAAGAACTAATGATGACAACTAAATCAATTATTAATTGCCTACGGCTTTTCCCCCACTTATATTTTCATCCAAAAACAAGAGAGTTCTACGACTTCCATTGGCATCCATTTAGTTGTGTGATAGAGATTAATGCCTGTTGCATCCTATGAATTTGCCTCATTAATTCTGTGTGTCTTTCTATTTGTCTTGTGCAGGTGACTGCCACTAATGTAGATGAGGGCTGTGTTACACACTTCACAGGGACATCCAGTGCCACGCCCAGAGTCTCCGGGATTCTTGCCCTAGTTCTGGAAGGAAAGTAGTTGTCATCTTGAGCATACTGTGCAGGGAATTAGGAGAGAGTGAGACATACAAATTCATGTTTGGTATCACTTTGCTACATTTGAAATAATGTAAAATCTTTGCTTTCTTTCATGAATATTACGACAAATCAGTCCATTCTCTTATCAATCCATTGTCTTAAACAGGGCGCTCCCACAAGTAAGCATTCCCTTCAGTTGAAAAAAACAGCCTCCCAGTACTATTATAATATGCTCTCAAAAAAACGTTAAGGAACTATTTTGTGGAATATAATAATAATAATAATAATATAATAATAATAATAATAATAATAATAATAATAATAATAATAATAATAATATAGATAATTTGCTAAAAAAGAGAAACTTCTTAATTGTCCTCGTATACAAGCTTACATTACCAAAATATTGCATTAATATTAATATTTCCATTTCATGACTTCTAATAGGCAGGGGAGTTTGCTTGTTCACAAATGTGCCACATGCTGTTATAGCACAGATATTTAATGGAATACAAATGCAAAGTTTCTTTTTTTATGACAGTGATCAGTTTAACTTTGCTAGAAACAATCACTGAAATGAATTCAAAGCAGTGTTATGGTGCAAATAGCAGCATCATATTTCATTTGTTGATTTAATTCTATAAACATCAAGTTGGGCTTAGAGGGTTTTTACTGTCACTTAGCACCTTATTAGTACATCTGTGTGTTAAATAAGCAGAAATAAAAAAAAGCATCTGTTGCTGGAGGAATTGCTTCAAACACAGTAAGGTTAATGGGACTGGTTGGAGAAAAATGTCCTGACAGAGTCAAGGTGATGGCCATTTTTAGCCACCACGCTATCCATCACCTCTCAGCCAGGCATACTCCATCATATGCAAGCCTTATGAATTTATGCATCAAGCTGTGCAGCCAGTCGTGCTGGGGGCCTTGGTGACATGTGAAATTGCTGTGCGCCTCATTTAGCTGTTTATTGCAGTGGAGTAAGGGTTGCAGCTGTCACCCTGAGATGGGATGATAGTGCTTGTTGATAGATAGACTGGCAAGAATTGACGGTCGCCACACCAAGAGACGTCCAAGTGCGTGTGCCAGTGGAGCTCAGGAATATCACAATTATGGACTCTTTTCATATCAGGGGCAGGGGTGTTAAAAATAATAGGGGCATGAGCTGTGTTCATCTTTGGTTCCAGACACTTAGAATATGACCTTGTCTGGTCTTCTTAGGCTTACTTCCTCACTTGCCTTTTTTTTCAGCAATGGCCTTTATTTAGTTCAGAAGATAATACATGGAAGCCAAGTACCAGGGCCTAAGCAAGCTAAAAATATAATGTCCCAATAAATTACTGATAAGAAATTTACTTTTCTTCTAGTAAAACCATCTGTAATGTGTAATGAGGAGTTAATTAAAAACTGGAGTAAACACTTTATAAATATGTTCCTTAGTAGTAATAGAAATAATCTGAAAATGTAGATCGTGTTGTTAAAACTATTAATAAAGCAATATATGAAGGATTGTCTGTGTTAAAATCCCATTAACTGTACATTGTGACTACTAGCAGCCTGCTAGATAAATTAGAAGCATTAAGGCAGAAAAAGAATTCTGATCCTTAAGATGTTTAGTAGAATGCAGTTTATAATATTGAAAGTTTGAATTGCATTAAAATCATTTTGTTTATCATTATTGATTGATATACAGACATAAACTGGATCAGCTGGATAAAAATACATACACAAACTAAAAGCATATTGATTCTATACAGTATGTCATTTTATTAAATGCATACGTTAATTACTAATGTCGTGATACAAATATTTTGAAATTTAGTGTGACCGTTGCATGTCCTTAAAAATGTAATGTTAAACTATGTGTACGCACAGGCATTTTGTGTTGCTTTAATTTTTTTTTTCTTAACTAATTAATTCGTTTTCTTGTTAATTCTCATAGATTACTACCTCTGTAGGTGTTTCATCTCTCTCTTGTGCATCAACATTTGTTTCAATCTAATTAAAATCTAGTGGAGTCAAAACATTTATATAAATATTGTACATAAACCCACTTTTTCAGGTGCTGTGCTAGACAGATGTAATACATACTCTAACCCTAGCACCGGCCTGCTGCTACACCTTGGCAATTTTGTTAATGCCGACTAGTATCTTTTTATTGTGTTGACCAAGTAGTTTCCAGTAAAATGTTATCTGACTGGTTTCACTACACTGTGTTCATATTAGGTAGTCTAAAATAACTGCTAATAAGGATCTGAGAAACCAGCCATTTATGTTAAAACCATAAGACTGATTCCTTGTGCAGTGCTGAACTTCTTCCTCTAATAATACAAATCCCAAAGAGTATAAAAGCTCCATGCTATAACTGCACTAACAGCAAACATGGTTATGGTAATTACATTTGCAAGGCCAGTTCTTCAAACAATATGTATCTTTGTGTGCTCTGAATTTAGCTAACACGCTGAATTTCCTTTCTTTTTCTCAGCCTTCTCAACCTCACCAAGGGGTATCTGCTGATGAGTCTCTTCCAAAGGCATTTTAATGACTGTTTCACAGGAACTGTCAACTCACTGAAGAGCCCAGCAGCACTGAGTGCTATTCTGTTAGCTGGCTCCTTATATTCCTGCACAACTGTAAATCCTTTAATGTACTGGAGTAAAACTGACACATGTCAATAATCTTACACGACAAGATGTGTTGTTCATTGCTGAAGTGACTGCATGACAGCTGCTCTCTTTCAATTATTTATAAAAATACCAACATTTTTTTAATTAAAAATGAATTACATTTTAATTTTTTTAACAGTGCTTTTCTCATTTTATGATGTTTGCAACCAGTGCTTTTTTATTGCAATTACTTATATATAACTTATATATATATATATATATATATATATATATATTAATATAATATCTATATATATATATATTAGGGTCCTCAATCAAAAAATGAGGGCCTTATGCGCCAATCAAGTCTGTCCCAGTATCAGTACAAGCAACTGTCACACTCTACATGGTAAATATAACTGCCTATTCACTAAACTTGTATCATATACACTTAGCCACCTATAGACATTTTGAATTGCATTTAGTGTTAATCTGATAAACTCACAATAGTATATATAAATATGATTTAACCTTTCAGGTACTGTGTGATAATTAAACAATTACGAGGAAACCATAAGATGTGCTTGCACTGTTTGTGATTATTGATATTGTTTAGATAGTTTTACCTGAGTTCATGCACTGCTCCTGATATCATTTGCTTGTTTTATTTATGACAAAAATGAACAGGAATTGTTTACTTGTTGCACTTACTTCAGAAAAAGAATACAAAAAATAACGTAGTATGATATTTTGTGCTTGACAGCAATTTATACATTTGTTTTACAACATAGTCACGCACAAATAACATGTTGCATTTGTACCAGTAAAAACACAAAAATATATAATGTGATGTGGTTCAGGCTGGCTGGTGAGTGAAATGCACTGTTGTGCCGGTTTATTGTAAATAAAAAGATTTAACAAAACAAAACACTGCACGCAAAAGAAAATGGCACGTTGGCCAAAATAAAGACAAGCAAACATTGGACAAACAAAGAAGTATTGCGCCGGTTGAAAGTTAACAAGAGAAGCAATTGTTTTAGTGCTGTAAGTTCTACCTCCTTCTCTCTCCCGTTCTCCGCACTGAACACCCAACACTGAGTGAGTAATTTGTGCATCTATATACAGCTGTGCCAGAATTCAATTATGAATTAATCATTCACTCTAATCCCAGCATGTTAACACTAGAACTACCGCAGCGGTCTTTTACATTATATTAAAATGTGTATAAAACTATTGCAACGTCGCATGCTACGAAACTGTTCGGTGTTAAATGTAGTCAAAACAGCGTGTTTATTTTAACGTACCAAACATAGTGCTTAGCTTTAAATTCCGATTTCCTCACTTGTATTTTCCCCGTTCATTGCAAATCATATGTTTTGATGTTATGGTTTGTTTTCCTTCAGGATATTGTCTGTGACACAGTTTTGGCTGCTTGCTTGCTGCACAAGAGGGAAACCTGTTACAACACCAGCACTGACACGGGGTGGTGTCGGAAGGGGACTTATGATTGCAAATGCTGGGCTATAAAACAGAGTGGTTTCCCCAGGCAATGGTAAGCAGGCTTCCCCAGACGATGCAGTCTTAGCAGCCCTAGGCTTTGCAGGCTCAGCAGTCCTGGACGATGCAGGCTCAGCAGTCCTAGGCGATGCAATCTTTGCATGCTTGGGCAGGAGTTGATCCTTGGGAGGCAATGGCAGGAGCTGATCCTCAAGTGGTAGCTTTAATTCCTCGGGTGGTGGAGGTGGGAGCAACAGGTAGTTTCAATCTGCAGGTGGAGGCAGGAGCTGCAGGCAGCCTCCCCCTGGCATTGCAGGCAGGAGCAGCAGGTAGTCTCCGTCTAGTGATGGAGGTGGGAGCAGCAAGAAGACTCCTATCTCACTCAGTCACTGGAATGTAATTATTTTTTTCCTTCAGAGACCCTCTGAAGGAAAAAAATTTCTCCTGGCCTATTATCCCAATCTGACGCCAAATGTGAGCAGGCTGGTGGTGACATCAGGCCAGGAAGTAGACATACTGGTGAGTGAAATGCGCTGTTGCGCTGGTTTATTGTAAATAAAAAGATTTAACAAAACAAAACACTGCACGCAAAAGAAAATGGCACGTTGGCCAAAATAAATAGACAGGGGTGGACAAACAAACAAGTATTGTGCTGGCTGAAAGTCAACATGAGTAGCAGTTGTTTAAGTTTAATAAGTTCTACCTCCTCCTCTCTCCCGTTCTCCACTCTGACCACCCAACCCTGAGTGAGTAATTTGTGCATCTATATACAGCTGTGCCAGGATTCAATTACAAATTAATCAGTCCCTTGAATCCCAGCACGTTAAGTAATTTGTGCAATCCCTGTATCTAAATACTATATATTTTAAATCACCTCTGATAGCCCACACTATGTGCACCAATACATACACACCACATACAACATATAACACAAATTCGCACAGGGGTGGGGCACTCCACCACATGTCAAATTCACTTGTATATCCACATGCTGTGAAACACTGTGTATTATAAATTATAACTACCTATACTGTACAGTAGATAAGAAAACTGTAGCCTACACAATGTCAACTATAATAATAATAATAATAATAAATAATAATAATAATAATAATAATAATAATAATAATAATAATAACAACTTAACAAATGTGCTTTAAACATTTGTTAGCCCACATAACAGATCCGCCACCCTCTTTATATTTCAAAACTTAAACCACCGACGCCATTACCTCTTAATTATAGCACCTAATCTGTTCTCTGTTCTCTTAGATTTGCCAGACTGGTCACTGTTTCTGTTAGGGCATGACTATTATCTTCATAATTAATGTAAAATCTTTTAAGTATTCATCCCTTATTAACCCCTGTAGCTGCGGGGGCCGTTCAATCTTAATTGCCTCCATTTGGTGCACACAGCATTATGCAGCATGATTGCTAACAAATGATCTTTTCATTTCTACCAATCAAGGATTCTTGCCTTCGTGCCAGTATAACTGTTTTTTTTTTTCATACTGACTACAGCTGTAAGTACATACTGACTAAAACTGTAAAAAGTCATTTTTTTGTCATCTTGGTGTCACAAAGACATTCTTTTTTGGCTGGTATTCTGTGTACAGTAATTAGAGACAAGGTTACCTAAACACCACTGAAATATTTAAAGGGAGGCACTGCAGAGATTTAGGTTGGTATAAAATGAATTGTTAACATTTCTTGTGCATTCAATTTAGTTTTATTTTTCCATAATAGTTTCCATTGTTGGATCACCATTATTCATACTGTAGTTTGTACACATATTTTAATACTGCAGCTAGAAAGTGAGGAGATGGTATTTGTGGCTTTTTCTTGTTGAAGAAACAAAGCATATCGGAAAGAAGGAAAAAAACATTTTTTAATAACGCCATGTGTACAAACAAAAAACAAGTTAGAAAAAGATTCTGAAAGTTGTAATTTAAATTTGTTAAGAAAAAAAACAGAATTTCTAAATTTAGCACCTTGGCTGTTTAATACGTATAGACATATGGTTTATTCATAACTTTATAAAACTTGTGGAATTTGAGTAAATCTACTAATATTTATGAATTTAAAATTGTTTGACAACATAAACCTGCCTTTTTTGTATTTCTTAATCTGTGAAGTTATGTTATTTAAGTAAACCTACCCAAAATATTATTTGCTTTAGTTTCTGAACTTTAATTGCAGAAATCTTATCAAGGCAACTTACCAAAATAAGGCACATATTCATTAATGACCATTTCTCAATGATTACCAGCTGTAACACATGTTAATATCTGACAGTGAGCTTCTAGTCTGTAAACAGGCAGCCAGAAAGGAAGTGATTGTGTTTGTCAAGTTTGTTCTTTTTCTTATTGAAGGAAGTATATTGTAAAGAGTGAGGAATTTCATAAGTGACCATTCTCAATGATTACTGGCAGTAATTCCTTCAGGAAAGAAGTCTGTTCTCAAGATTGTCAGACAGAGCCACAATGTTTGAGATGCTTCATTAATAATTTGGATGTCATTTTGTGACTACTATCAGTATTCAAAAATTATTAGTGTGCTACATAATGTAGATATTGCTACTTTTACACATGCATACAATTATCTTGTATGTGTCAGGCTATTATTTACTGTTTGCATGACTTTTGTCTTCTCTGGGGACCTGTCATTCACATCACCAAGGAAAAAATTGAAACAGAAATGTTGACAAACTGTTTGATTTTTTTTTTGCTGGCTTGTTTGTTAAACCAAAAGGCAGAGTTGAGTTCAGCAAGGATCAACGCACTTGAGTGATACCGCACTTGAGTGATACTTACAATGTTACTTTTCAAGTCTATAATATAGTTCATAAGTACGAAATTTACAAGTCAGTACCATTCCTAAGTAGTACAGTAGCATCGTGACAACGTAAAATAAAGTTACTGTAACTATTTTCAAGAGTCTCAATATCCAATCAGATTGCAATTTGACAGGGGGGTAGGGGGGGGGGGGGGGGGGGGGGGGGGGGGGGGGGTGGGGGATTCACTCCCATGGCTCTGCTTTATTTTTATCCCTGGCAGGGAAAATAGATTTTGCACTTACAATGTATTTCTGCTGGAAAATGTAATTCATACAGATGATATTCATACCCAAATACATTTATGTTTAATCTCGTGCAGCACACTGCTTCGCTGGTTCTCACCGTCTCTGTGGACTGTTTTCTAGCTACTGCATAAGATACTTTCGACCATATAGACACCGGGAACCAGCGAATTCACTGACAATGCTGTAGGAGGAGTCAGCCAATAAGACTCAGCAGAGCTTTTAAAAAGTCAGTATGTTGACATAGTTGTCATTTCTATGTTCAAAAAGTAAAAAGTGAAAAAAAAAAAAAAAAGTAAAGAAAGTGCTTGGAGAAACATAATCATCTCTGCTACAAAAATGGGCCAGCATTGAATATTTTAAAAGTATTTTTAAACCATTGTAAGACAGAAAATAAGTCATTTGTATTGGTTACACTATGTTTGAAATGTGTGTCTACACCTTTAAATTATAGATTTGAATTAATGTCATTTGGATTTTGACAGATTCCCATATATTGATTGGGGGATAACTTTTATATAGGGGATAAAGGATGTGAAAATGAGAGAGAAATGTGAGTGAGACTGTAAGCAAAACTAAACAGCTGCACTATCCCTATTGTTTGTATACATCCTCATACTGTGTACTGTCCTAATAAAGCCTTTTGAACCCACTTATTGTGTGTGTATCAACAATTAATATGCAAGCCTAACACAATCTTCTTAAAGCCAAAACAATTCATAGACGCCACCAGAATTTTTGTTTGTTTGTTTTTCGTTGTATATGGAAAACTACAAAACATTGTTTGGCAGGTTTCATTTGACTTTATGAAGCACAATTAGTTAACTATGATGCAAATTTTTTTCTGTAATTGCCCCCTGTGACAGGATGGCTGAGTGGGTGACGTCACAGACCAAGAAGTTGACACACACAAGTGCTGCTGGTGAGCCGCAAATGCACTTTCTTTTATTTAAGCAAACAAATAACATACTTAAACAAAAAGGCATGTTGGCCAAAACAAACAAACTGTTTTAACAAGTATCGTGCTGGTCCTTCCAGCATGAGTAGCAATTGTTAACTTTAGTTTTCTTTCTCTCTGCTCTATCTCCTTTCTTCTCTCCTACACCCTCTCTCCCCTTTGTGAATGGCTGATGCGCTTTTATATACATGGCCATCTCCAAATTAAAAATCACATAATGAATGTGGAGATGGCGACATTATACATGCGTTTAGCTGGATGGGTAATTTTAACCCCATCCATGCTGTAAAACAATAACACCAAAAACACTGCACTTCCAAACACCAAACAATACATCCAAATCACAACAATAAACCATCCCTTTTTAAATCATAATACTGTAATACATTTACCAGCAGAGTCTGCCCTGCCACACACCCATCCATAATTATCAAAAAGAATTATTCCTGAATCACCAATGTTTTTTGGGTTTTTTTTTTTTGGTAATATAAAAAAAAAAAAACATTTAAAAACTTGCAGTTCAAGTCCAGACAGAGCAGTTAATTCAACATAAATAACATGCATCATATGATGCATGTTATTTAAGTTGAGTTAACTGTTACATCCAAGTCGGACTGGAGGGTATCTGATACTGGATGCCACTCTGTGTGCTTTATTATTATTATTATTATTATTATTATTATTATTATTATTATTATTATTATTATTATTATTATTATTATAACATATGAGGTGCACAAAGACAGTAATTAGCTTCATTATTTTACATTACTTGAGTTGCTTCCTATGTTGTATCTGCAGATGCGGAGCTGTCCTTTCAGCACCAAGAAATGGAACTTGGGAAAGTGATAATTGTTTTGGTCAGGAACCATTACATTGTATTAAAGAAAATAGGAACAATGTTTTAACGATCATTCTTTTGTAATATGGATGCAGCAGATAAGAGGTTATAGTGTGGTGCAGGATTTAAGTTGCACAAACCCCTTTCTGCTTCATCTCTCCATTGAAAACACTGCCTTTCTCTGTTAGCAAGGAGTGGTATAAAGTATAAAGCGTATAACGATCTCAGCTCATAACACCTGCTTTACATCCTCTGTTTAGTAAAATACCATATGCATATCATTCCCCTCATTAGTGCTGTATTTCCACATAATTTTAATACATTATATTGAATAGGCATATGCTTTAAGGTTCACCTTATCTAGGTTGATGAATAAGGCATTCAATAGTGTGCACCTTATCCCAGGGGAAGGTGTGCCTTAAAGCATAAGAGCCTTTAGTGAATGAGGCCCTTAGCTTATGGTCCTTAAAAGCATTGAATCCTGCTGTTGAAAAATATTTTAATACAAAATACTTCTCTTATAATAAATATAGCAGTTGTAGCTTTTCTATGAAGTTCATGTTACAGTGTAGTAATTATAATAGTCACAATGGCAAGTAATAAAAAAACAAAGCACATATTACCTTTGCATGTTGGCACAACTTTAGCACAACACATTAAGGAATCCCTTTTGCGCCATTAGGAAATCTTAATAGAAACATTTAACAAACAATTACATTTAATCAAATAGATGACCAGTAAAACACTCCAGTTACATCTGCTATAAACCTGGATGGCCATTATTATTAAGCGAGTACTACTGGAACATTTCTGTAATATCATTGTTTTAAACACTCTTTTTAATGGAATGCGCATTTATTTTTTGGTACAGTCTTATAAAATATTAGCACAGCCCCTCCATAATTAACATAAAATGTTATCCATTGGTGTTCACTGATCTTGACCTAGAGGTCAAAGGTCAAAAGTTTCCCACAATCCTTAAATGTCACCTAGTGACACTGTGTCACAATGCGCTCCATGACCTTCTTAGTCTGCGAGACACAGACCTCATTGTTGTATAAGTGCACGGTGCCTCACTTCAGAAGACTGCAGACATACAGGAAACACATCCTAACTCATAGCCATCAAAGTGTTAAGCGTTTAGTTGAAAATGTTGCATGATTCTATGTTATTCTATTAAACAAACAATGGGACTAACTAAAATTTAAACTGGAACTACCATAACAGTTTGTCTTTAACACATGCTACTGTTTTAACAGTTCAAAGAAGAAGTCAGGCATTGTAAGTTTGTACATTAACAAATGTATTTCAATGATTTTTACATTTTGAGTGTCCATGTTCATAGTAGGCCTATAGCACAGACGTATAGTTTTGGATTAATCAGTTTGGAGAGTTCTAAAATAATGAGACTGGAACCAGCTTAGAATATTGTTAGTTATTTAAACAAATTCCAGTTGTAAAATAGCTAAATAAATAACTCAAAATATACCCCACTGTTTTTGGTAGTACAGTAGAACACCCCTCAGGAAGCAAGCAAAGTGTTCTTAAAGCCAAAGTATTCTCTATGACGGAGTTAGCCACCCGACACAATGTGAATAAATAAATAAATGTATATTACTTGTCATGACGCATGCACATCAACATATGAAGTTATATGAATAAGAGAAAAGCAATAGGCAAGTGTATGTTCTTAAACTATATTAACAAAGTAAAAGACAAACTAATGTTAATAAACTGTCAAACTAAATGAACACAGCACCCCTACACACATTACAAACTGCAGCAGCATACAAGACATGCACATTACTTAAGAGAATGGTGAAGAAACTCACCAGAACAGGAAACACCAAACTGCTCGGCAATTTGTGTCTGATTCAAGTTTTTTTCAAGAGCTTGAAAAATTTTCAACAATTTTCACCCTTTGTTTACATGCCATTGTGTAGTGATGAGGTGCACTCATGGAAATCAGAATACAAAACGAGTCTGGAAAGAATTATTAAACCAATCAGTGTGCCTCACTACACTCTCGCGATGACCAGTCACTTTTGAGACTGAATAAACCATTTTAATTTAATTTTGATGATGATGAATTATCAGGTTACAAAACGGTACTGTATCAGTTGTGAACGAATCACTGTTAGTGCCAAGAACGTGTTCTTTTAAGCAAAGTTCCTGTTCCTTTATGTGGAGCATTTACAATGGGAAAAATCAGTTTCCTCACACGGGTGTTCTCTTAGGCGAAGTGTTCTCTTACGTGTTCATATACGCAGAGACTACTGTATGTGTAAAAATAAATTTCTCTTCTATGGTGCAATGACAGCACAAGGACAGCTACAAAGATATGAGCTATAGTAGACCCTGTACTAATTTTAACTAAGAGATGGTATCATGATGGAATGCTCCAATACACACCTGTAATTCATTTCAGTACAATGGTACCATATCATTAACAGAAAGTGTGCTATCGTATGGAAGTCACTGAGCAATACAGGTATCCATTGTAGAGCTGTGTAAAATGGTTCTGCTGAAGTTTTTTTTAATTATTAGATGATACCAGCTGATTTGCACATGCATATTTTTACCACAAGCATGGGTATATCTAGTGTGGGATACAGTTTTGTTATTGAACTTCAATAGAATAATGTAAGTGGAATTACAGGTTTAGGGTATTTCCTTACATTCCAATCCAGTGATGTACTGTTGAAACAATACTGCCACCGATACGTTTTTTATAACAACTTTAAAATGTCAGAAATAATTTCAGATTTCTATAGTTGTTTTGATTTGGAACCCGATTTCCTTGCGAACACTGAAATTATAAACAGCCCAGATATGGTAATGCAAAAAAACCCCTAAAATTGTCCATTATTTATGAAAATAAGTTTAACACTGTGAATACCTAGTACCAATGAACAGTAGTGTAGTGTAACAGGGAACAGGCTTGTAATGAACTGATAAGTCAAGCTCGTCTCCATGTGTGGTTACAGAGCTTTTAACCTCATCTCACCAACAGGGATGCGAATCTGTTAAAGGCTGTGCATCATACAACAGTGCCTATTACACTAGGAGGATTACAGAACTAAACTGGGTAAGTACACCTTTCAAAAACATATTGAAATAAATAAATCCCTGTAGTTGTTTAAACCAATGGCTGTATGCCAACATGCCTGCCAGTGTACTTGTTCTGGGTGTGAGGAGTTCAGGTATTGAGGTTCCAGCTGTGCCTGTTAAACCAGGAGCAGAACTCAGCCAAGAGGGAGTGTTTCTCAACAGCGCACACACCTTCCACTGTGATGGAGTGAGAAAACAGGATATTGAATTCCACCCTTGCCTGTCAATTGCTTTGTTATGATCAGGTCTATTGGCAAGCATTGATGCCAGGGGAACCCAGTAGCTTCAGCAGCCCAACATCTTAAGCAAGAACCCTGTGATCAAAAATATAAATGGGATGACAGGGGAGGATAACCCTTCTGTACATATTCTTCTGTTCATTGGGAAGAATATCTATTTTGGTTTAGGTCTTCACTTTATTTATATTTTGTGCAAAACATATCTTGGCGAAGCCGAGTCCAATATTAGCATGAAGTAAATAACAGCTACTCTCATGTAATAAAAATCTGGAATACATCCAGCGACTGCTGTGAATAATGCAGCTGGCAGGAGCAGGGGCCTCGCATTAATCAGTACTTCTTACGAAGCCAGTCAATTCAGACAAGTGAAATCTAGCAACAGGATGCGTATCACAGTTCACAGGATATCAGCACCCCTGTTATAGACAAAAGTAGTTCCAATAGGAGTACAGCTAGTAATGAAACCAGTGATTCTAGTGAGCCTAGTCAGATGAACCAAGAGAGAAATAAACCTCAATGGGCGCAAACCATGGATTAAGAGACCAAGAACCTCTGAGAAAATGGCTTGGCACACAGTTGGCACGGCTCTGCTTGTTGTTGGAAACATTAAGTGGAACAGTAAAAAGGAAGCTGAATAAATTCAGGGACAGCATCTATCTAGGCGGCAGCTGGAGATTGAATGCCTGGTTAGAGAAAGGAGGCAACTGAGGAAGCAGTGGAGGAGGGATGATGAAAATCAGAAGGGAGGCCATCAGTCTTCTACAAAATTATCTAAAACAAGTTTGTGAATTTGTGCAAAGCAGAGTGCCTAACATAGCATTGTAAAAAGTAGGCTCATGCAAGAACCAACTTTTATAAAGACCCATTCAAGTTTGTAAAAAATGCTTACAGCAACAAAGCCTGAGTTGGAGACACACACTGATCCAACAAGAGGGAGCCTATGTTGAATCCCTCTGATAATCCACCTATTAATCCATCAGAATTCACCCATGCTGAGGCACTAGGGAGGCCACATTTAGGTTGATCCCTGGAGCCAGCATCGCCGCTGTTGTGTGCTGATGTACCAGGGAGGCCGAAAATTGACTGATCCCTGGAGCCAACATTAAACTTCAGCCATCAACACCGGGACAATTAGATATCCATGTTACCTGGCGGAGGAAAAGTGCTGAAGGTTTATATGAAAAAAAGTAAAGCTATGTCTTGGTTGGTCTCATTTTATCTTGGTGAAAGCTGAGTCCAATATTAGCATGAAGAAAATAACAGCTACTCTCACGTAATAAAAATCTAAATAACTTATAAAAAATGGAAGTTCAGTAGTAGCACACAGTAGCAATTTAGCTTCATGTCACTGAATCCAGAAATCAGTAGTATAAATAACTCTGAATACATTCAGTAGTCAAATACCAAATAATAAATCACAGTATCACCTGATCCACATTCTGAAAGACAACCACCAGTGGTAGATCACTGCATTACTGGTTGTCGCTTACAGATGATTGACTAATATTAATAAATATAAGCAGAAGGAAACCGCAAGCTTCTAGCTAATAAAATGGTCTGCTTGACGGTCAAAATCCAAGCTAGCGCACTTCTAAGAGGTGAGTGGGTACAGGAGCTGCAAACATGCATGATCCCCTAAAGTGACCTTTCTTAAAGAGATAGATTCATTACAAAATATACTTCATGATGTTTCTGCATTACCTAATAAATAATTGATCCCTGTAGCAGTAAAGAAGAGGAGAGCATTTTAAAATGTGTTTTAGTGATTTTTGTACTGTATCATGTTGGGCTGCTTCAGACCACTGTAGCATTCAGAATGTAACAAGCACCCTGCGTATAATGCACCTCTTGTACAACACCCACTTCTTGTGTTGTGTAACAATCACTCGATCAATCTTATACACTTGCTAAAACATTATAGTATACTGTAGAATATGACCTGTGGACATTGTGCGTCCTGCATATAGCAGCCTGTATATAACACATATGGATCTTTCTAAAATGTATAAAAGCTGTTACAATCCACAATCGCAGCAAGAATTTTAAGATTATAAAGCATATCTCCTATGCACCATTAGATGCTTGATTTTCTTAATATTATGACAAAAATATCCCTGTTTTAATTATCTACACACCTGTGGTAAATTAATTTAGCAATGTTACTGTATAGATCAATTGAACAGACCCCCGTCAACTCCTTTTTCCAGTGATAGAATTTGTTTTAGTTGAATTCAATCGGCAATAACTCTCAAGTCACACTGTCAATAGTAATGTACAGATCACATCTTCTATTTGGCTGCTCTGTGGCTGACCATTATGATATCAGGTAGGGAGCCAATCTACCTGTAAGTTATATATACTGTATTACTAGAAAGGGACTAAGTCTGTCTTACAAAAATGATTTGCCCAAGCTTCAACATCTCTGCTCTAGCGGGACCTTTCTTCTACCTAATTTTACAGCTGGGTGGATCTGCTTCACAAAGAAATAAAATGACTTGGCCAAGGTCACACAGTAAGGATTCAAACCAAACGTGCGTCTCCTTCAACTGTATATTTTTTCTTTCTTTTGCATTTGGTGATGTAACAAAGGGGGTCAATACATTTACTTCGTGGGGAAAACTCAAGTCAGGTTAATATATAGAGCATGGCGGATTTAGATGTGCAGCTGTTAAGATTGTTAAAATAGCTTTTATTTTTCAGTTTTTAAAAGCAAAGGCATATTAAAGAAGCAGTGCCTAGTTACCAAGGTAGTATTTACACATGGCCAGCATTAGTAAAGAGGAGCCAAAGAATAATATTTGCTCTGATCAAGTGTAATCAACATTACACCGATGAAGGCATTAGCCAAAACTTTAATGGTCCTTCTATCTGTGAGGCTGGGCTGGTGTAGGTACAGTACTCGGGCTGATGACAGTGGAGGCTATTCTTGGTATTAAATTAACTTTAATCAACTTTAACGAAACTGAGATGTGCAGTGTTTGAACTGATCTGAGCACATTTATAACCAGCGTTGGGGTAACTTGTTACTTAAATAATGCGTTACTGTAATAATATTACTTTTATCAATAACGTGGAAATCTATAATACGATACGATATAATTCGATTTTTAAGTAATAATATTGCAGTTACTTTGCTCAAAAAAGAAAATAGTTCATTTTGTTACCTTTTACATCTACATTAGTGGTCTTTTTTTTTAATCCTGACATGCCAGACTAATGTCAATGCCTCACAACCGATGACGCAATCTCTTACTGGATGGCTCACGGTAATCATGCAAGCCGTGGAGCAATCAAATCCATCTTTTTGAGCCTTGTCATTAAATAAAGCTAGGCACTAAAAACCAAAAGCATGTGATGATACACTTCAAAAACACAGGAAACGCCTCTACCAGCGCATATTTTGAGGTTTAATAGGACAAGATCGAGAGGAGGTTACTTAATGTGCGTACCACTTTTATTTATTGGTTTGTTTGCTTACTTCCACAGTGGTGGCTACATTTATTGCATCACCCCATAATTTTTACGTTCACTGCTTTACCACCATATAATTTGTTTTTCTATAGACTTTTTGTTGTTGTTGTTGTTGTTGTTGTTGTTGTTGTTGTTGTTGTTGTTATTGTTGATTTGCTATTCGTGGTTTTATTGAATTCTCATATCTGTGTGATTTTCTCTTCATAATGCAAAATGATTGAAAGTCAGGAAATATACAGCACATTATTGTTTATATGACAAAAATGTTATGTATTTATAGTTTTTTTGTGTTCCATTTCATGCGCCACAGAAATCAAAAGCTGTAATGTATAATGACTTAATGTACTGCAATTTAACAATCTGATTGGTTGGAATAGTAGTGATGGTGTATAATGTGACATCGTTATTATAATGCACTTTTTTCTGGTGTCCCAAAACATGTGTTACCCCTGCTTGCAGCTTGTTCAGAATAATTCTGACTAAAACCAGGAAGCGTGAACCTAACCCCTGTTTTGGCCTCTTTACACTGGCTCCCTGTGCAGTATAGAATCGATTTTAAGATTTTGCTGTTAACTTACAAGGCCCTGAGTGGAATAGCACCTAGTTATTTGTAGGATTTACTGACCCTGTATCTTCCAAACTGCACTCTGAGATCACAGAATGTGGGGCTGCTGGTTATTCCTAGGGTCAAAAAAGCAACACAGGAGGTAGGGCTTTTTTTTTTTTTGCAGAGCTCCTAAATTATGAAATGCTTCGTCTTCATTTATCAGGGAAGCTGGGAACATTACAGTTTTCAAGCCAAGACTAAAAACGCACTTTAATAAAATAGCTTTCTTATCTTATTGGGTTTTAATGTAACTTTAAAATTGCTGCTTTTGTATTATTATGTGTATACTGTTATTTAAATGGTCTGACTTTGGCAGTGGTATGTGTGACATGCTATACAAATGTATTGTGGTTTGTTCTTTTTTCTGCTATGTACTGTACAGTGCTTTGTGGTACTTTTGTATAAAAAGTGCTATAAATAAATAAATAATATATGGTAAAGCAGTGATCTGATTGGTTGAAAAGGCTTTGATGTTGTATAATGTTGTATTAATACCCATAGTGCCAATGGCCTCAATTTGTCAAGAAAATATTGAAAAATGATTCCCATAATATATCTATGCTTGAAGGCATTAAATGCACTGAAATGAAAATGTTTGCAAACTAAAGCAGAGTTGGATTGCTTTACCTCAAAGCCAAATAACCTCAGTCCACTGCTGCAAAGACACCCCCTCATTGATCATATGGAAATCGAGCCATAAAATCAATGATTACAAATCTTTTCTCTGTTAAGACTTTGAAACAGATACATCTTTGTTGGAGCCCCAAGCCTGCTGTAATGAAAAATCCAATGATATGCAGTCAATATGTCATCAATGGCAACAGTTTTTGTTTTGTTGCAAGACACCTTTTTTTTTCCCTTGATATTTGCTTTTCCCCCATTGAGAGGTAATGGTCCACATTGGAAACAGTAGAAATACTTTAGCACAGTGTCCAGACAGTGTTTCTGTATATTAACTAATTAATTCTATCTTTATCACAGGAAAATCAAGTTACAGTAAATAACGGAGAACTTTAAATTTATTTATTTATAAGCAGATGCCCTTATCCAGGACGACTTACAATTGTTACAAAATATTAGTACAAAGCATCACTGTACAAAATATCACATTACAGATAAGAGCATTTATAAAGTACAATAAAATAAGATCAAATTTAAATAAGAGCAAAATAAGAAATACAATAATTATACATAAGTTAACTTATAGAAAAAAAAAATAGCTTATGTGAGTAAAGTCTAGTAAGAGCACATAGTAAATAAGATGAGTGGGTGAGAACGATTTCAAATAAGAGCAAAGCCAGTGTGGGTCCTATTTAGTGATTTAAGACCCCAATATCTGACCACAACTGGTCTGGTATCTCTGCTTGTGCCTTCTATTGCTTAAGCATTTATTAAAGAGGGTACATTCATTAAAAAAATTCCCATAAAACAGCATGAGCTGCATTAAATGAAAATTTAAGTAGCACATAATCATTTAAGCAATGTATTTTTGTCTATTCTCAAAGACTAAAATATTATCCTGCTCTATAAATATTAAGACAATTAAATCCCCCAGCTGGCATTTGGTACTTTTTACTTGACGTGTCACATTTCAGATAGATGCAGTATAATTACACTAAAAGCTGTCTCTGAATAGAATCTGTTATTCACGGGAGACAATCACAAGCTGAACAGTCATATTTCACTTCTTTGAACGTTTAGTTCCAAGTAATCTATCAGGAATGACAACTTTGATTGAAAGATAATGCAAGATTTTTTTTTTGCTACAATTTACAGAGCGTATCCATTAGGAATAATTACGGTGGCGTGCTTTTTCTAGCTGTTATCTATACAAGTGTTACTAATGGTTTTATCAATTACTCCCTGTCCAATAACTACATGGTTGTAACTTAATTTAAAGACACTTTATCACCAAGCTGATTTGTGTAGTAAATGACTGCATTTGAGACACCAGGCAGACGACTCACTTCAGTGAGTTAGTCTCTAATAATTAACAATTAGTAGGACCCTGGCTGTATAGGAAGCATCCTAAAACAAGAGCTACTTTATGTTTATATTTGTAATAAAAAGGATCTAATTAAATCTTTCTGGTTCATGTTGCCTTTAAAAAAAATATGTTCCCTGTAGCTATTAAACTGAAGGCTGCATGCTATTACGTTTAGATGCTTGTAAACACTAGGGGCATGACTACTATTATTTACCAGTGTAATATTTACTGTAGGACCTGAATGAGCTTCTACTGACATCCAGTGTGCTGGAGTTCAGCATTCTGTTTGGGTGTGACTCTGGGTTGCACAACAAGGATCATATGTCACAGTCATAGCAGAGCTTTCTTCACTGTAAACCAGGGATTGCATTCCTGTTTTTTAATGTTATTTTTTGTATTCCTTAGTAACCATAAATAATGATAATTTCTCATTGGGTCTGGACTACTCATAGAGGGGCTTGATTAGGGCGGGGGTTTGATAATTTTGCACCAGTAGGCTCTCACAGGACAAGATAATCACCAATATTCCAAACGATTTGCACCCTGCAGTCTTCAAGGTCTGAGACCTTCTTGGTCTTTGTTCCACCTGTATCTTGCTTTACAGAGGCAGGATCTAACTGACTATTACTCCTCTGCCAGAATTTCTGTAAAAACTACAACTGGATTCAAAACACTTCTCCTGCACTTCTCACAAAGAAACAACAAAAACAGCCAGAAGATTCATACTTCACGGCTTCACAGCTACAAATAACAAACAGCACTAAGTTTGTCTTGGATTCAAATTACTACAGCGAAATCAAACATCACACAAAACAATTTATCTAAAACAAGTGCAAGACAGAAAACACAATAGTGTTTTTTTTTTTTTTTTTTTTTACATATTTCTCAAAACTGCTTTATACAGGAATAAATAGAAAGAAACAACAAAAAGCATTTTTTCTAGTAGTTTTTAGTTGTTATGTATTGCTATTGTAAATGGTAACGATTTCAGAGATTTGTATTTTAAACCATGTCTATTAAGTTTCTTAGCTTTGTAGTATCTTTTCTACTATGGACATTGATTCTGCAATTTTATTTAGTGATGAAAAAAAATTGTACTAGTAAAATAATACTTTCACATTAACTTTATGTGACAGATTAATGCAGTAATGAATACATGTTTTTGTTATTTTTTCATAAACCAGTGCTAATAATAGATAAGACAATGTCTTGTTGTGTTTGTTAAATTGCAAAACAAAATAGTTTTCAAAGGATAGAAATGTATTTCCGGTTGAACTGAACCAAACCCCTGGTATAATAATCTGCAACAGTTTATGTTTATTATAATACAGATTGCCTTCATACTATATATACTTTTTTGTTGCTCTTAAATAAGACATCCCTGTTTAAGTGTTCAAGATATACAACGTAATAAGCCCTAAAGAGACATATATCCAGTAGTCACAGATTTTAGGAGCTGATAGCATTGAGATTGTAAGAGGCAGGCAATGCTATTATACCTCTGTGGTTTAAGGGAAGGAAAAATGAAAAGGGTTTAAGTCTCTCATTTGTCACACCTGATAGGAAGGACCTTGGAAAGATTAGTCCATGGTTATAGCAGAAGACAAAAATAATCCCTGAGGTCAGTAGTATTATAACTCTGACCACTATTACTATGTTAATACAACGACTGTTTCTACTTTAAGATTAAGAATGCTTTTTTCTTTAGAATGCTTACAGGTACTGTGCTTCATGTTCAAGGTTAGTATATAGTTGGCAACAATCATAATCAACCAATAGGTGTGTAGCAAGAGTCAAATTCATCGTTCCTGTATTTAAGTAAAATAAAAAAAAAAAAAAATAATACATAATAATAATAATAATAATAATAATAATAATAATAATAATAATAATAATAATAATAATATAAAACATGATTTTATTTTATTAAATATATTAAAATATGCTTAACTATAACCTAATAAGGAACTTCAGCCACACCTGCTTTCTTAAAAAAAAACGATTATGGATTAATATATTTTTATATATACTTTCAAGTTGAATCAGGCTTCTTCCTGTGTTTACCTGGTCTTTTCACATTACTGTTCTGACAATAATCCCCAAATTGTTCATCCACAGTTACCATGGCTCTTGTCTCGTCCATGTCATCATTTGGTAACATGTTCTGTCAAAGTCTTTTATCACTGTTTCTGGCCCTGGGTACTGACTGCACCCTGCCCCAAAGGCGCACCTCTTAAAATAAATAAATGTGGGGGGGGGGGGTGGGGGAGTCTCGAGGGTTCCTCAATAAGGAAACGTCTATTCCTTTGCATAGTATTCTGCCACAATTAGGCCTTCTGGCTCAAGATAATTTGATTTATAAACTGAACCTTTCACGGGTGCCCAATGGTGCCATACATGACTAAATTAGAAAATATTTATACAGTTGTTCTAACAATGATTTGTCAATATATATATATATATATATATATATATATATATATATATATATATATATATATATTTACACACACACACACACACACAACACACACACACACACACACACACACACACACACACACACACACACAATATACTAATATTAAAGTTCTTACCTCTTTAATATACAATACATTATTTGCAATATGCATAATTCTCAATTGTTTTTTCTGCTTAGATCCTTATTTATCATTCTAACTAACCATACAAGCTTATAAAAAGACTCCTCAATATTGATTGTTGAGAAAGTGAGTTAAGGAAGCATATTAGCATATTATTGTTCGAAAATTCGATATTATTTATCTAATACATGCCAAAGTAACGGTAAGCTGGCAATGACAGAATCTGTAACCTAGCAACCAGCACAGATGTTTACTTTTTACATTTGACTTTTACCAGAAAGAGAACCTTTGAGACTAATGAATGCCTCTTTTCTAAAGGTGCTTTGGAAACGACAGCAGTAGAAGTTTACACAAAACAAAACCCATGAGTGAGCGAATGCTGGGTTTTATAATGTGGTTCTCGCTCTCTTTCATTTTGAAACAATTCTTAGTTATGAACTCCTATAATTAATCACTATAGAGGTATTTACTGTGTTTATACTGATACAGGTCCAAAATAATTACATAGATACTAATTAAAAAGGCTTTTGAGTGATGATATAGGTGTGAAAACAAGCTCCCTCATTTACACTTTGTCTTTTAATGGTCAAGTCAATTGATCTTTTTACACATCATACTGAATGAATGAATAGCAGCCTACACACAAGTGGCCCATTCCCTCCAGAGTCAGTACCACACTTTGGACAGTTTTCAAATTCTGTATAGGAATAGGGCAGGAGATGGACACTTTAGTTTTGATCTTAGGTCACAATCAAACGTTGGTGAAGGTAGTGATCCAAAACAAGAGAAAGAAGCTGAAATGCCCTTCATCATCACCTACATTGTCCTTCATCACACAGGTCCTGAGTACCTCCTCAACCTGCTGACTCGTATGTCGCTGTCTGCAAGCTGAGGTCCTCCGACTCTGGCCTGCTTGTTATCCCCAAACTCTCACCACACAACGCTCATTTAGCTTCATGGCTCTGATTCTCTTGAACTCTCTCCCAGGTTTGGTTCGTGATGCTCCGACCGTAGCTCACTTTAAATCAACTCTCAAAACCCACCTGTTCTTTCTTACTTTCCAAGCCTGATATCTGTTATTAGCTGCTACTACAATTTCACATATTGTACTATCATGTATTCAGCACTTTCCACTGTATTTATTGTATTATTTCATGTATTATGCATTTACACTGTATTTAGTGTACTATTTCATGTATTGTGCTGCTATTATGTATTATGCACTTTCCACTGTATTCAGTGTATTATGTACTTTCCACTGTATATCATGTATTATGCAGTATTAGTGTTATGGATTTTCTTGTATTTATTGCAGCTTATAAAGCACTTTGTGATGGTGTTCCACTATGAAAGGCACTATATAAAATAAAGATTTATTGATTGAAATTATACTGTGATAGTCTTATTTCCCCAGAATAAACTACAATGGGAAGTAGGAAAACGAGGAATTCAGTGCAAAAAGGTGTATGATATTGTTTGTCATATATAGCACATTGACTTTAAGCTCCTGCTCAATACAAACCTGACGTCTTGAACACTCGACTAAAACGTTGGTAGGAGTCGTCAGAGATTAACCTAAGAAATCTCAAACAAATACATTTTAAAAGTAAATGCCCTTATAATAAAATTATCTCTTACACAGAGGAAATGGAAACACAGGTTGGGTTCAATAATTAATTCCCATGTTACGGGTTTTGAGACGAGTTGACTGGCCTGAATTTTTATTTTATTTTGTTATGATACAAAGGGGTTATTTGAAATAATTTGTCCCTGAGAGATCCCCAGAATCCCATACAAGCTTTGATTTAGCAAAGCAAATTTAATTTTGTTTGCTTTATGCAAACCAGAAGGGGCTGTGGTTCTCTCTGATTTCACTGGAGGGGGAAAAAGCATACTAATGGGACCTGCTATAATGTATGCACTAATATAATTAGATTTATGCATATATTTAATATAGCAGCACAATATGCAGCAAGCATTAGCTCAAAAGTACACAGCAGCAGATTCTGGCACAATTCCTTTGAAATGGGCACTTAAAAAATTGTCTATAAAGCTGTTTTTCATAGTGTACATATCGTGTACTTTGTATCTGTATAACAATGCTTTCGCAAACTTTTTCTTGTCTCTTACTTGCTTTATTAACATATCTGTATCTGTATAGGTAAACTGTTGCATTCTGGTACCTTGGTCATATGGGCTGATTGCAGTCTATTTGGGCGAATTGGAACAAATGGGAGAAATTCACCAAATCATTTATTTAAAATAACAGATCGTCAACACAAAAATAATATTGCTAATAAGAGGTGAAAAAATATTTAAAAACCTTTCAAGTAATGAAATGGCAATATTATTTAAAGCTGTCAAAGTAAAAAGGTAAGAAAATTGTGTTCAACCTGTGTAATTGGTCTGGTGTGAGACACATCAACAGTATCTTTTACTTATGCTGATTTTGCAATTTTTGGTGGTAAAATATTTAGTAAGTTCGTTTGGTTCTTAGCTTACATATTGGTTTGGTTTGGTGTTACCCATACGGGTGCCTTTGTGACGTTTTCAGTGTACGGAATATTTGTGATTCCAATGAAAGTGAATGGCAGGGAGCCTTCTGACAACATAAAAATCATCTGTCTTTAATTATTGATCTTTAAAGATGAGTACTCGATTATGAGTGACTTAAAACCCCTTACTTACAATAAAGAAAATGTACAGTAAATTACACTCCCATTTAATATTTTATTATTTTATTATTATTTATTTTATTTTATGTATATTTCAATATAGGTTTAAAGATATGGATCAATTAGAAACCTAGCTGGAATAATAGTTTTATAATAACACTATGTAACACAATTTTTGTTCCTGGGTAGTAAGTGTTATTTCCTAATTGCTTATGCCTCAGAAATATAGAAAATAACTATTATTCCCCACAAACTTTGTTTTTGTGACCAGGACAGTGGAATTTTGAAATTTACCTATTTCCAATGAGAAAACGGGCGAATTTGTATCTTTTCGTTCACATAAAGTCAGAAAAAAAAAAACCATATGAATCCAAATTAACATGTATTTATACTAAAGTAATACAAAAATGACTACAAAAGATTTAGAAGTGAGTAGTTTTTCGAGATTTACGATTATACTGTAAATCACTTTCACGAATCAGCCCCCAAATGTAGTCTCCCATCATAGTCTCGTTATACTGTCCTTGGTAGCAGCGTTCAAAGTCCAGTATATCCTGGTGGAAGCGCTCGCCTTGCTCCTCCGAGTGCACTCCCATGTTCTCCTTGAATTTATCAAGATGAGCATCAAGGATATGGACTTTGAGGGACATCCTACAGCCCATTGTGCCGTAGTTCTTCACCAGAGTCTCAACCAGCTCCACATAGTTTTCAGCCTTGTGATTGCCCAGGAAGCCCCGAACCACTGCGACAAAGCTGTTCCAAGCCGCTTTCTCCTTACTAGTGAGCTTTTTGGGGAATTCATTCCACTCCAGGATCTTCTTTATCTGTGGTCCAACGAAGACACCGGCTTTGACCTTTGCCTCAGATAGCTTAGGGAAGAAGTCTTGAAGGTACTTGAAGGCTGCCGACTCCTTATCTAGAGCTCTGACAAATTGTTTCATAAGGCCCAATTTGATGTGCAGTGGTGGCATCAGCACCTTCCGGGGGTCCACCAGTGGCTCCCACTTGACTTTGTTCCTCCCCACAGAGAACTCGGTCTGCTGTGGCCAGTCCCGCCTGTGGTAGTGCGCCTTGGTGTCCCTGCTGTCCCAAAGGCAAAGATAGCAGGGAACCTTGGTAAAACCGCCTTGGAGACCCATCAGGAATGCCACCATTGCAGCCTCTTGATGCCATCTCAGAAAAATGCAGATATGTATCCACTTAGGCAGCTGGAACTAAACTGAATTGGTGGGCTTAAGGCCCCTGTATTTATACTACTATTTATATTACTGGAAAGTTCTAGAAGTTACTCCAAGTTTACTCAGCACTGAATCTATCTGGAATGTTCTGGAAAATAGGTACATTTCAAAATATCACTGTCCTTCACAAAAGCAAAGTTTTTGGGGAATAATAGCCATTTTCTATACTTTTGAGACATAAGCAATTAGGAAATAACACTTACTACCCAGGAACCAAAAAAATAAAAAAAATTGTTACATGGTGTAATAAGTGTCACAATGTATTTTATCTCATGTCTGTCGCTTAATGATTTAACAACTGATAAAATAATGTTTTTTTAATACTCAAGAACGTAATCAAATTGTAATAATTCCTGTCACACAACCAGATAGGTTATAAAGAAATGCATTTATGATATCTCAGAGCTGGTTCTGCTCTGTGCATAATATCCAAGTCTGAATTACCAACCTTGTTCTATGATAACTGGCACAGTGCTGCGGTTATTAGATGCTAGAAAACAATTCAGCACCATCATACAAGCTTCAGTACCTATAACAGAAAACCATAATAGCTCAAATTGCATCTATACGACACAAATACTGAGCAAAGATACAATAGGTCTGCAACTCTATCCTTGGCAGGATCATCCAATCAATCAGCCAATCAACACTGTACAGCTATTCAAGCTGGCAATTCTGCGTTTGACACTTCAGCATCTGACAATACAACACCTGTTTGTTTGACTAAATCTCATATCTCATTATTGCACAACAACAAAACTCTGCAGACACTTCAATGTTCTATACACTACAGGCAACCTCGACACACAAAAAACTGTATTTGTTTATTAAAGTTTTTGTCAATCATTTCTAAATGGAAGGGATCCAAGACAAAAAGGGCCCTTTAACTATGAAAGTACACCTGTCCCATTCCACTAACAGATGTAAGAGACTTCAGCAGTGGACACTATTGCTTAAGTATGGAACGTCTAAGTACTACTGAATTTACTTGAAGGCAATTTAGTAGTATGTTTTGGTATGATATTACTGTACACTATATTCATGGCCCCTGAAGCCCATCACAAAAGCCATCTTGAACAGTAACATTTTAGTTTTGAAATCTGTTATATACATGTCTATAAACATATATGCTATAGATCAGTGGTGCGCAAAGAGTGCTGGACGTGGAGAGTCAGTAAGGGATGAGCTACTATGAATAAAGTTCTATAAAAATGTAAACTTTTCTTTTTAAAAGGATAGAGCATTTTAAATAAATGTATAAATGACAACTAATTAGTCCAAGTTGTTACCTTTCAAATGAGCCGTTGACAATCTCTCTAGGACTTGTAGAACCGGAGAAACGATGTTTGATGTGGCGAGCGTTAGTGAAACTGTAGTGAACAGAGCTGAAATGGTGGCTTCCATGTATGGTGTGCCAATTGTAAAAATATGTATGAATATTTGAACAATGTTTTTCCTAGATTTAATGTAAATAAAAAAATTTTTTTCTAGATTTAACCATAAAAATTCTGACTTAACTTAATATGTGAACAAAGATTATTTTTTTGTAATAACATTTTTATTGAAATATTATATACAAAATGAACAGAAAGATATTGGGAAGATTCCTCACCCCTCACCCCTTACCCCCTTGTTACACGGGTTGATGACAAATAAATGAGCAGTGCATATTGATCACAACAACAGTAATTTCTTAATTGCAGTTGCCGAGTCTCTCCACATCAGTAGGGTGGAAACTTGGCTCCATTGACTCTGGCTGAAGAGATCTCCAAAAAAATAATGTGTAAAAACACCTGTAGCCAGTGCCACATGGAGAGTTGGTGAGGAGGGAGCCAGCGCTGCACAATCATTTTCTTTGCAGCAGTCATGCTTGCCAGCCACAGTCTACGCTCATTCTCAGAGAGAGGAAATTTAGAAACATCACCCAGGAGAAAAAGTGCAGGGTCCAGTGGGAAGCACCTTCCGATAATAGCAGGAATGGAATCAGCTACCAGCCCCAAAAAAACAAAAACATCTGGGCAGTCCCATAGTATATGAATTAGAGTGCCTGGTACTTGTAGGCTGCACAAAGTACAACATGGGTGGGGGGCTAGCCCCATAAAATGTATTTTAGGAGGGTTCAAATAAGTTTGGTGGCATATTTTAAAGTGAATAAATTGGTGATTTACATTTTTAGACTATCCAAAAACACTACCCCACATCGCTTTCCAATCTATAGTCAATCCCGACTGCGCTATATCTTTTTCCCATAGCTTTAAACATGAGAAAGGAGCAGGGGGGCGTGCAGTGAGATGTTTATATATATGGGAGACTAAGCCCTTAGGTGCTGCCCCCAGAACCCAATCCACTACTGGGTGATGGATTAAGTTGGAACCCCAGGGAACCCCATATGTTTTTTAAAGCAGATCTCAGTCTAAAATAAAAAAGCAAAAACAAAGAGGTGTTAGCGATATTATAGCGAGACACTAGGTCCTGGAACTGTAGGATAGACTCCTGACCGGCCACATCGTTCAACACGTGTATACCCCTCAGGGCCCACGAGTCCAAGGAAAAGGGTTTGCCACCGGTTAAAATATTAATGTTGTTCCAAATGGGCGAATGTCTGAGCCACTTAATTTTAAGACCCAAAGTTCTTTCCACTACCCGAAAGGTTTGCACAGTGTATGAGATTATGGGGCCATAGTGCAATGAACACTTTTTGTAAGTAAGACCAGAGAACAGTATATCTTGTATTCTAATTGGCGATAATATTTCCTGTTCTATCTCCTTCCAAGAAGAGTGTACAGTTGGGTTCATCCAATGGCTTAGTGTACGTAACATGAAAGAACAGTGGTAAAATATAAAATTTGGGCAGGCCCAACTGCCTTGTGCTTTATTGCGTTGTAATAAAGACCATTTAATACGAGGGCGCTTACCATTCCAGACAAATTTTCTCAACAAGGAATCAAGTTTTGACCAGTAGTCCACCGGTGGTGGTAATGGGAGGATTGAGCTAATAAAATGAATACCCGGGAGAATATTCATTTTAATCGAGGCAATGTGGGCAGGAACTGATGCTGGTAGTAGCATCCATCTGTTCAAATCCCCCTTAAATTTTTTTAACGGTTTTGTGTAATTATTTTTAGCAATTGTTGATATGGAGGGCCGTATCTCAATACCCAAATAAATTACTTGATGTGAGACTGGAATGATGGGGGGGGAGGATATTAACTCTACCTGTCTCCGCGTTAAGTAGCATTAACACTTATTTTGACCAATTAATTTTGTAACCAGCTATTCAACCAAGATCTTTAAAAATCTTAAGTATATTTTGTAGAGAGCACTCTAAATCGGACACATATAAAAGTGTGTCATTGGCATATAGTGAGATTGAGTGGCAGGGCGATCCAATTTTTACTGGTGAAACTAAGGAGCTTTGGCGGATAAATTGGGCTAAGGGTTCTAGTGACAAGTTGAAAAGGGGAGAGTGGGCACCCTTCTCTGGATCCACGAGAGATACTAAATAAGTCTGAAAATATTCCACCTGTGGTAACTCTCGCAGATGAGTTAGAGTACAAAATCTCTTTAAAAAACACCATAAATACTGCCATTCCAAACGGTCGAAAGCTTTTTCAGCATCGAGAAATAATAGCCCACTTGGCGAATTCAATTTTCCAGCTTCAGCAATAACATGCAATAAGCAACGAATATTGTCAGAAGCTAACTGACCCTTGATAAAACCAGTTTGGTCAGGATTAATCAAACCATTGATAACCATCTCCAAACGGAGAGCAATAACCCAAGCGTGCATTTTAATGTCAACATTGATTAAGGAAACAGGCCTGTAACTTGTGCATTCCTGGGGATTCTTGTTGGGTTTAGGGAGCACAGTAATTAGTGCAGCATTACAGTCTCGGTGAAAACAACCGTTTGTGATTGTAGAGTTTATAGTAGATAACCAGATTGGGCCCAGAGTATCCCACAATGCTAGATATAGTTCAGTTGGCAAACTGTCGATACCAGGAGAGCTGCCTTTTTTTAGTGGTTTTTACAGCTTGATGTAATTCGTCTATTGAGATTGGAGAATCTAGCTGCTCTGACTCCTCTGCAGAGATATTAGGAATATTCAAATCCTGGAGGAAGGCTTGGCAATGGCCAGGGGAAGGTTGTTTGTTGGAGGAGTATAAATTTTGCGAAAAAGGATTTAAATGTTTTGTTGATCTTTTGGATTTGAGCTAGGGCCTTTCACTGGGCAGTTAATTGATTGACTATCACATCTGCCATCTGGATTAAGAGTTAGGGCAAGGAGGCAGCTCAGTCAACTTCTTTCAGAGTAATACTTATGTTTGGTGATATGCATAAAAAACTCAACTCGCCACTTTAATAGATTATCTAGTTCTGCCTTTTCCGCCATCAATTTAAGTTCAGTATCCCTGGTGTAATTAGATATCAGAGCCTTTTCCAGTTTACTGCAATTTACTCTAATTGGGAAATTAATTGTAATTTAGATTTTTGTAAGATGAGAGGAAAACCAAATCGCATTGTTGCATACAAAACCTTTCATAGCTGCCCAGACCAGTGCTGGATCAGAAACCGAATTTGTGAGTTGTAAGAGTTGAGATAAATTCATAATTCTGAAGAAGTGTAATATTGAATCTCTACCTGGACAGTTTACCCTGGATCAATGCTAAACTGAACGTGGTTAAAATTGCATTATGATCAGAAAGACTACGAGGAAGAAACTCTATGTTCCCAGCTAAAGGGTTTAGTTCAGAGGAGGAAAGAATATAATCGATCCTTGAAAATGTTTTATGGTAAGGTGAGAAGTATGTATAATCTCTGGCAGTTGGATTTTGTGTGCGCCATATGTCATGATGGACAACTAAATAATGAGTAAGTATAATTATTCTAATTACTAGAGGTAGCCGAACTACGCCACCGGTAGAATATACGGGCGCCAGGTCCCGAAATTTTTTTATACTTTAGCGATTAAATCTACTATGTTATAAACTTTCATTCAAGTCCTTCTTTATAGGTTCTTTTTTTATCCCAGGACACACATGATACTATTATAAATACATTTTATTTAGTACACAAATTTCTTAAAAATAAAACTTCAGTCAAAACATACACTATTATTCCTTTTTCTTGCTCACCTGGTTAACACCGGATAGTATGCTTAATACACATTTTTAAAACACGATATTCAATAACGAAGGTATGGCAGAACAATTGAATAAAGTCCACTAATTGTGGTGCAACTATTTGTCCAACGCAACCAACCAGAAGTCTCAGTATGCAAGAGAGAAAAACAAAAAAAGTCAATCTCAATCTCACGAGTCTCTGCCCTGGTTCCGTTGATAGCTGTGAAAAGGTCCAACTCGTTACACCTGTGTCTGCAGAGGGCTCTAGAAAAAATAGTCCGTGTTCAGCGCAGCTCACTCTGGCCTCCAGGAACGCTCACGGATTATCCCGTACAGCAATAACAGTTCTAGCTGGCAGCAACGCTGGTTCCGGCTCACACTCCTGCCACACAAAATAAGTCTTCAGCACACCTGGTATAAGCACAGATTTTAGTCCCCATACAGGTTTACTGCATAGTCGCACTTCACTCAACTGGTCTATCAAAAAAAAAAAAAAGAGAAAGAAAGAGAACACGGTCTTGGCTTATTCCAAGTAGTTCCACCCGGTTTATCACGGGATAACAGCCACGGTATTAAAATCACAAAAATAACATCTGTCAGCGTCTTATGCGGCCAAACATGATGTTTATTTTGTATTGTACTTCCGTGTGTGCTGCCTGAGTCGCGTCTCTCCCAGTCTTTATTCTCCTCTTTCATCCACGAAATGCTGTTCTTTTCTTCTTTCTCCAGCTCCGCTCTCCCACTCTTGTCCACCTGCTCATCTACTTAATCCACTAATATCGGGTCGATCTTGTGGACCTATGTTCCTCCTCCCTTGGTACCATTCATTCACTTTTCTCTCTCCCTGTCTGTGAGTCAAAGCACTCCTTTTTATTTTCTGTGAAGGAGAGATTAGGGCAGGTGGAAACACCTGAGATAATTAACTGTGGGAGTCAGGAGTCAGGGATCCCAAACTGTTTCAGGTGCGGTGCTCAAGCATATTAATTAAACAATTAGTGACTATAACATAAACAAACCAGGCAGTGATAACAAAAAGAAAAACTTCACACACAATAATTTTAACAATAGAAATCAAATACATAATAATAACCGTGAATATATATAAAAAAAAATATTTAGTGCACACAATAATAATATCTAACACTTGCTCCACCCCCCCATTTTAACAACTTGGTCATTCATGACACATATATCAATTAAGTTTAAATCTTTAGAAAAATGCCTTAGAGGCTGAAGCTTGTGCATTAGAGATAGAAATATTGGATTTATCCAGTTTGGAATCGAAAAAGGTGTTCATATCAGACCCCATAATCAGTGAACACTCGTCAGTGGTAATAGTTCTTTGGTAAGCCATGGAAAGAATAAAGGGTCATAGATGTTGGGTGCATAAGTGCTGACAAATGCCACTTTCTTACCCTGAATGGAGGCAGAGCAGAAAGCTAATCTGCCAGCACTGACTCTCTCAATTGTTAAATTTATGCTTTGTTTCATCAGTATTAACACGCCTTTTGTTTGAGAACCATCTCCAGAAGCAACTATTAGTTTATATCTACTATTCTGGAGTCGAATTGTATCTTTTGGCTTTAAATGCATCTTCTGTAGAAGAGCTACGTCAACATTTTCCTTTATAAGAGATCCAGGACCCGTGTGTGCTTAAGTGGTGAGTTTAACCCTCTAACATTGAGGGATAACACTGTAATAGTAGCCATTATCAAAGAATTCCGAACACCATGAGGGAGTCTGAAACATTTGAGCCTGGCACAGCATTAGTACAATTTTTTTAAGCATGTACGATCACAAGAACATTTATGGTAAAGAAACAAATAAAGTGAAAAACCCATGTAACCCAACCTCCACCCATCCCCACGCTCCCTCCACCAGATCCCCTCTGTAGCAAACATCTGTGACGAACATGATGCAATGTCAAGCATCAAACATCAAACACCTGTACCCCCTTAAAAATAATATTGCAAACTGTATTAACCACCCTTTTGAATTGAAAGTAGTACATTAGAAAGGGGCAGCAAAACTGGAGACTGATTATTGCTGTTAATAGCAATTAAATCTGTAAGATTATAAACGTGTCTCCTCAACAATGCAACAGTTTCTTATGTATCAGAACACTATGTATAGCAGTAGTGGATTCAAGACAGAGAAAAGTAAATTTGCACCTTACACAAGATTGAAAGGGAGCTGTATATTAGTGACAATAATAATAATAGCGATAAAAGAGTTTTTAAACTGTCCCTTTAGATAAAACATTTGTAAAGAGGAAAACAATTATGCTATTTTTAAGAAAGATATAGAACTATAGAGTAGTACTTGTGTCTCCTTCATAAGCACTGGACCCTACTGCTCCCGAACAGCATGTGTATAAAAAGAGGAAGAAAGAAGAGAAAAAAAAGAAACCTTAATCGCCATTGCATCAGTTAATCAAAATTATTATGCAGTATAAGTGTCTCGTAATATTGCATAATCATTATAATAGTAAAAGAAAGCACCTTAGGGTGCCACCTCTTAACTGTGTAAAATACAATCAGCATTGCATCAATGATTCAAAAATAGTATCAAATAATATTTAGGTTTGTTTCGTAATATTGTAGTAAAAACACAACTGAAATGTCTAGCCTCCTTGGAGGAGAGAAAAAAGAAAAAAAAGGAGAAAAACTCTAAAGCCGTCTCCTTTGTGTTCAAGACAAAAAATAGAGGTGTAAAAACATTTATTGTAGATTAAAAAAAAAAAAGTAAACACAGAATACAGTGCCGTTCCACTTTGGAGTTCAGGATTCTGAATGATTCTTTCCTCCTTATGGGTCTTGCATAGGGGCCTTCTCAGGAATATCGGGTCGGAACTGCAAGGATTTTTAATTGAATGAAGCACACGAAACCGAAGAATGTAAGCCATCCAAGAAGTCCTCCACTTCTCCTGGTGAATCAAAAGACAGCTTTTTGCCCCTGTGGGTGACCTTCAAGACTGCCGGGTAGATTGAAAATGAATCCACGCCACTCTGCCGAAGTTCAGATCTAACTCCCATAAAGGCTATCCTGCTCTGGGCTTTTGCCGGGCTGTAGTCAACGTAGAAGCCCAAATGGCGGCCTCCTGCAAGGGATGGTTGCACTTTGCGAGCACCCTGTAGAATAGCTTGGCGATCGGCATAACGTAGAACCCTGAACAACAACATACAAGGCTTGTCTGAGTTGCTTGAGTGGTTTGAGTAGACGCTCTGAGCTCTGTCAATGTCAATAAGAACAGGAGTAGCTGAAGCAAGGCCTGGGATCCAGCAAGGCAACATCTTCTGCAGATATTGAATGGGGTCGTCACCCTCAAAGCCTGATGGCAAGTTTACCAATCTAATATTGTTTCGCCGTGATCTGTCTTCCAAATCGCTAATTTTCAGCTGGAATTTGTCAATCTGGGAGAGGCAATAGTTAGTGTCCTTTTTGTATTTGCTGAAGATTGCCTTGTATAATCTCAACTTTAGCAGATACCCTCTCCATGTTTTGAGCATGAGCGTCGATATCTTCTTTAAGTGATCAAAGCATGGCTCCGTTTTCAACCATGCAAACCTTGACCGGGCCCAGTGCAGTCCCCAGGGCCTCAGACAACATATCTGCTACCATGCCACGCATCGAATTTCTTTGGGAAATCACCAAGGCCAGACTGTCAGGCAAAGAAGAGGACTTAAAATATTTGCCCTCAGGAGTTTTTTTGTGGAGATGCAGTGTTTTTCTTAAATCAAAAAGTAGACGTGTTTCAGCAAAGTAAATGTACTGTAGATATAAAACACAGATGGGGTAACAGTCAGGAGCTTAACGAAGTGCGACCATCTAGCGGCGCACGTCACCAGAAGTCCAAACAAACACATTCTTAAAAGTTTTGAAATGTGCACATTTTTTTGGAATTGTATGCAGAGGAGGCGGGGAAGTGAAGACATTGGCACTCGGAGTGCATGGGCAGCTCTGCAGTACACAATGCCAAATCAATTTAAGTTGCCAGAATTTGTGGGGGCGGGGGCGGGGGCGGGGGTCCAGAAACTTCTAAACCTAGCTGGAAAAACAAATATTTATTTGGTGAAAACCTAGATTTGAATTACTGAACGATAATGTTTTTCAGATTTATCTGTTACGTAAATGTTCACTCGCTAAGTGTGAAAAAAAGTATGATTTATAGACTGATTTTAATTGAATTTGTGATATGCTTGTATTTAGCTAAATCTGGACTTTTTGTGGTTACATTTTTTTTTTTAAATTTACATTAAATCTGTAAAATAAACACCTATTAAAATATAAAGTTAAGCTCTAATGTTTTAATATGTGTGTCGAGGGGGCACAACAAAATGCATGCTAAGTATTATAAGAGTTTGCGCACCACTGCTAAAGATTATGATTAGAAATAATAACACCTAATTATAAAATGTGTGGCAAAGTGGGGTATTCTTTGCCTCTTTCGGGACCCTTCACACTTGTCTTCTGGTGTAAACAGAAACACTGGACTACAGATAATTTGTAAAAACAGGGAGGTGCCTGTATATTTATTTGCACGCAATAAATAAATCAAATAAAACAAAAGTCTAACTTCTTCCAGGAGTGCTAAACTAAACTTTGCAAGCCCTTGACTAATACCAGACTGCTACGCCCTTTACTGGCCACAAAATACTTTACAAGTATTAAACACTGTACCTTCTCTTAAGGTGTCCTCCCCCCCAGGCCTTAGTCTTAACACAGACCCAGACCAAACATTTTGACCTGCTTATATACACCTGCTAATTACAGGCAGGTGTACTTAATAACATCAGTGCCAGGTGAGTCTGGCTCAATAAAACAAAGAATCAATTAAACCATTAACCCTGTGGCAGAGCCTCTATCACACATGTTATACTTGTAAGAATGTGATATGTTATTATATTTATATAACCACTTATAATGGAACACTAAACAACTTAGTAAGATCGTCCCAACACTCTGGCAGACATCATTAGTGCTTAAGAGTGTCGCTAACAGGAGAACCTGACTGTGGAAGCAAGCCAAACAGGCCCAGCGTGCATTTTTAGAATCATGCAGACGAGCCAAGAAATTGAGAGCAGCCGCCACATTCCCAGAACCTGCAGTGTTTACTCATTGCACGGAAGTGCAGCCATTCGTAGACTATGGCATAGGCCCCTTTCAAACAGGACTGGAGGTCCCCAGATGAAAAGCAGTGCCATCACAATTTGTATCTATATTATCTATAGCTTGTTGGTTAGCACCCGAGAAAGCAGTTTCATTTGTTTATTGAGTCTGTTGCGACAGCAGGGATGCAACCCTCAAATAGCTTCAGAATACACAACACAAAATATGTATTTTTCAGTTAACCACCCCACACCTCCATCAAGCCATACTGGCAGACTGTTGCTTATAAGGCATTTGTAAGTAGTTTAGGTTATTGTAGGGCCAGCCTAGGCTATTATATTCCACTATATTCAATAACCTATTTAGATAAATGGTTAGAAATCTTTAGGATACAATGCAGTGGTGTGTCATATGCTTTGTTAGACACTTAAAATCCCATTTTAGACATTATGCATTATTCAACATACAAATTTAATTACAGTAAAAGTTACATTTTTTAAATTAAAGGCTCAAAGCAAAATAGAAATTACTGCTTTGAAAACAACAAACAATTGCATTACTTGCATATTTTGCTTGAAAGAAAAACATTTGGAGTGAAGCTCTATTCAATTCCCAATTCTTCTATTGATTCATCAAAAATGTCAATAAATGCAATCTCAATAGATGTAACTATCAGCAAACAGGGTTCCAAAGAAAATATTATAAAGCTATTAACACAAATAAATTGAATAAGCATTGCGTTATATCTCAAATCATAAATAATATTCTATTGCTGGTATAAACATATCTCACATGTCTGTTCAAATGTTATACCTAAGCTACTTATTTTCCTACAGTCTAAGGAGAGTCCAGAAGATTTGCTCTTGGGGGTAATACTAGATCTGGCATTTAATGTCAAGATTTCCGCTGCCAATCTGTCAAGTCTTCATTTTGCGGGTGCCTCCCAGAATTGCTGACACTTGCCGCTAGTTCCTGGTGCCTTCATCTTTCAGTGACAATAAACATGTCAATCTGCTGGGGTGAAACACAATCTGGAATGAAATATACTATATATAAAATATGGTTCCACTTTTATTGCTTCAAATACTTGTCACTGATAATTTATGATGTAAAGGTGTACTAGGGTCTTTCCACTGCATTACAGAAAGGAAGCGTGAAAGCCCTTTATACCCACTCTGTAGGTTTTATAGTATTTTATTTAAAGTAAAAAAGGTCAGCTGGGAGCTGTTAAGGCCAAGGAGAACAATGTTGGATAGTCTACATCTCCTTAAAGGGATATAACATCACTGCATATTATCTACATATTCCTAATATTTTGTTTCCAAAGATGTGTGCACTGTATTATTCTCTGTGGTTGTTTTTGGTAAGATCTTTATTTGCCATGCTTATTAATTAATCAAAGCAAGACCCCTCAAATGATTTCCTGAAATGAAGTACTGTATGCATGTTAGTGTTGCACTCTGCACTGACAATGGCACTGTCCTAGTTTTTAGGCTAGAAACATTTCACGTGTTCAATTCTCCCAGATGATTGGTTATCCTCGTTTTAGCCCTACCAATCCCCTCATACTTGTTACTGAGTTGATCTGTTACTGCTACTTGTAAAGACATGGGTAAGGTACCATACAAAGACAAAGTTAAAATGTTATATAGGATGTCCCTGAGGTGCATGCACCTTGGTGGCTAGTCCTCAATTAATAACTAATACATTCAGAAATAAATCAATCCCATAGGTGAAGCATTGCACTTGAGCCCGAGCAACACTGATATGCTTCCCTGCCTCACTTTAGAAAATATGACTCTTTTTAGAAGGACACAGTAAATGAGCATGGCAAATAAAGATCTAAGCAGAAACAGCCATAGAGTATTACACTGAAAACACATAGGATATTAAACAGGTAAGAAATTAAACATTAGGACATTTTAGAGATGATATAAAGTGTCCCTTTGATATAGGCAATTCTAGCAATTCATTACAATCAACTCTTCCATTCATTACAATCAACTATCAGCCTGCCTGCAGCAAGCACAACAAACCACTATGTGACACAACACACCTAGTGAATAAATGTGCTTTCATCCAGAACCATCCTGGAAGTAGTAGTGTGGTCACCAGAGGCCTCCTGACAGCTGCTATGCCACAGGAGCTTTGTGGAAAGATGGAAATATGTTTCTTCATGTAGTCACAGGTTTAAAAGGACTGAATTCAGCTAATTCCCCATCCCCCACCTTTACCAACCTCCCCACTGCCACAGGAGAATTCCTGTCAGGACAAAAATAAAAAAGGTATATGAAAAAATCTGGTATCCTCATAATGTATGCTTAATAACATTAATACGAAGTTTCATGACAGTTGAATAAGCGGTTCTCCAGAAATATGGAAAAATGTGTGTGAAGACATACAGTTGTAATCAAAAGTTTACACATCCCAATGGCAAAAAATAATTTCTAGAATCTTTTGTAGCAAATTTTGCTTTTGGGGATGAGGAAAAAAAGACTCATGGTACGATCACAACGCTCCCTCGGTCTGGAAGAAAGAAGGTTCTTTCAGCAAGAACAAGTAGAAGAATTGTGGGAAGGTTAATATCAATCAGAGATTGACTGCCAAAGATATTCAAAGTGAATTGGCTGCAAGGGGGTTTCCATTTCAACTATAGGTCGAGTATTGCATGGTGAAGGTATCAATGGTCGCAGGCCAAGAAAAAAGACACTCCTAGGAAAACGTCACAAGGACAATCGCGTAAAGTTTGCAAAACGGCATTTGAATGATGGATATGAGTTTTGGTCAAAGGTTCTGTGGAGTGATGAAACAAAAATTGAGTTATTTGGTCATGCTGATAGTCATTACGTTTGGAAAATGTCTGGTGAGGCGTACAAAAATAGAACACCATACCTACTATTAACCATGGAGGTGGTAATATGCTTCTATGGGGCTGTTTTTTCTCTAATGGCATAGTTCCAATACATGGTAAAATGGGCCAATCATCTGAAACCCTCCACTGTAAAACATGGTTCAAATTGTTTCACCTTTAATGGAACTACCATTATCTATTGTCACTATCTGACACAGCATTATGAGAGTTGATAAATATTAAACAAGGAATTGATTTGTTTACAGATGCCGCTCACATTAAATAATGGATGAAAGTAAGAATTACCATAAAATGAATAAGGATTCAAGACACATGAAAAAAAATAAAATAATGTGGCAATAGACAAGTGGATATCCACAATGCCAGTTTATCAAATTCAATTTTCCATAGTAAATATATTTATTTTTTGGCCATCGCTTCCCATCTTATGTCCTTTTCATAATATGGCAATTTCTGAAAAGAGCACCTGTATATGACAGATACTATCCAGCTATCGTTAAATAATGCATTTACAAAAATGGGAGAAAAACCAGACCCAGGTGTTACTGTTGCAGTAGTAAGAAATGTTTCTCTTCCCTGCACAACACAGATTCCTTTTGATACTGCTAACAGTGAACTGATGCTGATCTTCCCTGAAAAGAAATCCTGTACAAAGCTTCTTTTCAAAGCAGAACCCCAACAGATGAAAGATGAGGATCTGACAGTTCAAAACTGTTTCATCAAGTTCCAGGTGCAGTGCTGCAGAAGCAGGATTCTGCCAAAACAAGGGGGACAAGACTCCTCTTAGATTAGAGTAATTCAGGTTTATTCAGTCAAACGCAGTTGGCAAAATCAGGGCAATTTTATAATGTGCTGCCTTGTACACAAGGGACTAGACCAGGGAGTCGAGTCCTGCATCTCCAAAACAATATTTCATTTATCTCCACTGGGACCCTATAATACCATGGGTAGTTACAGATAGAGGACTTGGGAATTTCTAAGACTTATTCCTGGCTGGAATTGTTATTGATTTGTGTTATTTAGATTTATTGTCAAGTCCATAGTCCAATTCCATAGATAAATTAAAAATATACCCATGTATATATACTGCGTGAAGGGTGTTTTAGACATTGAAAACATATGAATTACACATGGTATTTTAATTAACTGCATAACGAATACAGCTTGAGGTTGTATGTTGTCTCAATAGTCAATTGGGAATATACTGCATGTGATACCTAGAAAAATGTCAGGACAGCTTATAGTTTGTCTGGGAATTCCCAGAAACACGTGAACATTAAGTCCGGCTTTTCAATTAAGAAGAAAAAAAAAAACACGTACAATAGATTCCATTTACTCCCAATGCGTGTTTGTGACTGTTGAATAAGCGACTGGAATCTTGATTTTGGTTTCTGGATTTCTCTGTGCTGTCTTAGTCCCCCCTCAACTTAACCTACCAATTTACCTATCTGTCAATTTAATTTTTGGAAGGTAAATCTATTACAAGAGTCAATCAAATCATGTGAAAGTTGCCAAAAGGCTTCTAGATTCACACTGTTTTAAAAGTCAGAGTACAGTAACTGCAGACATGTTTTGTCTTGTTTGGTGCTCATCAGTGCACCGAAACTCTAACTAGTGAAAAGCTCAAGAGAGTAAGTAAATAAAAGATTGTCTCTTGTAATGCTGATATTTGCATAATCCCAATTACCCACAATTCTATACTGCTTTTTCTCTAATCTGACTTTAATAAGTGGAGGAGGCTAAACAACAAAACCTGCTTTTATTGCTTACATATATAAATTACTCAATACCACTGATATAAAGTGCCTTGCAAAAGTATTCAGACCCCTGTCCAATTCTCTCTTATTACTGAATTACAAATGGTACATTGAAATTTCGATCTGTTTGATATTTTATTTTTAAACACTGAAACTCAGAATCAATTATTGTAAGGTGACATTGGTTTTATGTTGGGAAATATTTTTAAGAAAAATAAAAAACTGAAATATCTTGCTTGCATAAGTATTCAACCCCCACACATTAATATTTGGTAGAGCCACCTTTCGCTGCAATAGCAGCTTTAAGTCTTTTGGGGTAAGTATGTACCAGCTTTGCACACAGTGTCAGAGTGATTTTGGTCCATTCTTCTTGGCATATTTGCTCCAGGTTGTTCAGGTTGGTTGGATGATGCTTGTGGACCGCAATTTTCAAATAGTGCTACAGATTCTCAATGGGATTGAGATCAGGACTTTAACTTGGCTACTGTAAGACATTCACCTTTTTGTTCTTGAGCCACTCCAATGTTGCTTTGGCCTTGTGCTTGGGATCATTGTCCTGCTGAAAGGTGAATTTCCTTCCAAGCTTCAGTTTTTTAGCAGACTGAAACAAATACTCTTGCAGTATTTTCCTGTATTTTGCTCCATCCATTCTTCCTTCAATTGTAACAAGATAGTCAGCCCCTGCTGATGAGAAGCATCCCCACAGCATGATGCTGCCACCACCATACTTCACTGTAGGGATGGTCGGCATCTTTGTGGTACACCTTGCTGCAACACTAGAACAATCCACAAGTGAAGTTCCAGCAGCTCATCATCATCAATTGTTTGGATATCAGTTTCCCATAATTTAATTATCCAAGCTTGCCATCTTCCAAGTTAACACCAATCTGGACGGCATATATGGCAGATTTGTTCTGGAGGAACATCAGCTTCCGCTGCAGCTTTTTCTGCACCTGCCCTCCATCCTCCTCAAGCATTGCAGTCCCCATGTCATAGCAACCCAGCCAGCCCCTGCTTCAGTTTAAATTCCAACCATCAATATTCCAGAATTCAACCTTGCTTCAGCTTCTCCTCAATCTGCTGCAGCTGTTCACCGTAACATTCTTTCCCCTCACTTATGCTGTCAAATAACTGAAGATCACAAAGTTTCACAGTCAGAATTTCGAAGAACCTTCCCCCTTCATCTCCATCGAGACTACCCATATCTATAGACATCCTTTCCCAATTAATTTCAATTAAGCGCTCAGGACGTTTCAATCCATGTGACGACCGGGTAATGGAAGCTATGTGCCTGTCAGCTTTCTTTGGTTTTCTAAGAAGTGCAGAACTCACATTACCATCACTATCCAATTTCTGCTCCAGAAGTATCATCACCAGGCATTGGCTCACTACCCATCTGTCCAATCTCATTTCCAAAGCAGGTCTCTCTCTCCTCAATTTTTACACCACTCATTCATTTAGAATCGGCACAGCCTCTTCAGCAGCCCACGCAAATGTTAACCAAAACCTAATTAAGTCTGTGGGTCGCTGGTCCTCCTCAGCAGTTAATTCATACAGCCAATCTTTGCCTTCTGACATGGCAGCAGCACAACAGTCTATCATTAGCATGCCAGGAATGGGGGCGCCCTCTGCGCCAGGACTACCAGAGGTTTCCCCCTAATAGAGGGGGTTTTTCCTCTCTGCCCTGTGGATGGCCTACATATAGCTTTTCCTCATATCCAATCTTTCCGTTTCTGTTTGTCTCTTCTTCCTTGTTTTATGTTACACGTTGGCACGTGGTCTTTCAGTTTGTCTTCACAGGTGCGGGTTCTGCGGGGAGCCGGTGGTACTTCTTCTGGGGGATATGAATCTCACTTCCCCGGCCTGGAGTCTGTAATACATAGGTTCTTCGAATGGTTAGAGGGCACCATCGGCCAAATTATTCTTTCACAGCTCATGTGTTATATTGCCTAAAGATGAGAAGCCTCCTGGGATGTGGCCCTCTTACCTTAGTGCTCGAGTCCCACAACTAACTAACTCTTCTATGTTTTCAGACTCTTCTCTTTTCTTTCAAGGTTCTAAAACCGTTCCATCCTCCGAGGGAAATCCAGCTGCACGGCAACGCCTATTAACAGCTCTCGAGGGAACACAGCTGTGGGGCAATGCCTATCAACAGCTCTTGAGAGTCAGAGTTTCTGTCATATCCGGAGCCCGGTAGACCAATACGTCTGGCCTCAAACCCTTCAAGAAGGCTCCCCCAGGTGGGTCCGGGCCTGTCCTTTTCTCTCCCCTTCAGCATCTCTCCCATACACGTTCATAAGCACTTTTATCCCTGAAGCTACGTCTCAACCTCTATGCACCTGAGGCCAAGCCTCTAACTAACCCTTACGCAGCCCTGGCTTCTGTCCCATGAATGCAAATTGACTTGCAATCGTTGGGTGAACATTCCAAATTTACAGTACGAAGCACGAAAGACAGAAAAAAACTAAAATCTTGCTCCGTTAAAATGAAACTCGATGTAGTGTACAGAGTAAGAAAAGGTGAAACGCAAGCAGCAGTTTCAAAAGATGTTGCAGGATCTATATTATGTGGAAGGCTAAAAGAAAGAAAAACTTGGTTTTCTTGAGAAGATTGAGTCTAAAGAGTGCTATGCTAATAAAACATGCACTGCGCTAAAGACAATGAATTAGACTATGCTTTATTCACTTGGTTTTTGCAGGAATGTCAACATAGAGGTGGGGACATGAAAGCATATAGGGGGGTGTCCACATCAGCACGGGCAAAGCTGAGTGAGGCAAGCTGCCGTATGAAATTGCTGCTGTGAGAGTGTTTGTTGTTTTTGGTGTGGCCTAGACTAACGTGCCGATAATAATCATCTCCATAGACCGTGGATTCGAGTACCTGCAAATTGTGTTTGTCTCCTTGTGGCAGGCTGGTGAGTGGATAGAGGCCCAGAGACAGTCTGGAGCTCAAAAAAATAACTATTTTATTATAAACACAAAAATGAAAGGGCACAAGGGCCAAAACAAAGCAATTTAAACACAAAATAAACAAAATAAAGCAAAAATACACTCACAAAAATAAAGGTTTCCAGGCTGGGCAATGCCTTCACTGGATTCAAAACATTCAAAAATCACAAACACCAAAATACCAACTTGCTTCCTTCGCTCCCTCCTCCTAAATGAGAAGCAGAGGCCTCCTTTTATGTCAGGTGGCTGGGCGCTGATTGATCGTTAATTAAACTAATCATCTAATCAACCCCAGCCACCTGAACACAATGAACCAAGGCAGGTAGGGGAATTTAACCCCATCCCTGCCACACTCCTTCCTTCATTTTCCACCATACAACAATATTTGTTATAAGGTGAAACACAAATAACATGTTTCCTAATTATGCACCACGACAACCGCATTATATTGTGAAAGATTACACAACTTTTAAGGTTTGTAGCTCGTGCGTGCCAATTTTAATATTTTCAATAATAAAATAAAACAAAAACAAAACAAACACCTAACTTCCCCTCGGAGCACTTACTAAATTTTTCTTCATTTCCGTAACTAACCCACTGGACGGCTAAGTCGTTTACCAGTCAAAACAGCACTTTAACACACACAGCGCTCCACACGGTCCCTCTGTTTCTTTTGTTTACACAATTATTGAGTATTGATCAGTAACAATCAGACAGTGTTATTTAATATCGTGATTAAATTAACCAAAAACTCATTTAAATTTTATGAGTGATTATTTGTTTTAATTTTCTTTTATTCTTCATGTATATATATATATATATATATATATATATATATATATATATATATATATATATATATATATATATATATATATATATATATAGTTTTCACTTTTCTTAGTTTCCTTAAAAATGTGTTAAAATGCAGTAAATTGTGGGATCGTAGTCCTGGGCAAGGTGTTATCTCTGACTAATCTCGATAAAAAAATTACATATTGGTACTCAGTTGTAAAGGTGAGGGAAGGACAACTTTTCTTGTTTTGAAATCAACAGTAATAAAGGGCTATGTTTTGATTTATTTAATACCTGATGACAAATACTTCTTAAAGGTAATAAATTGGGAAATACCCTGTTTAGATTAGTTATTTGTTCGAGTTAGTGTTGACCATAATCTGTACCATACTGTTCCCATCTGTGTGTTATCTTCTTTATATTTAACTTTCATCCAAAAGCAATAACAATCCCTTCATAAAAGGCAGAAAATGAATGGAGCAAAGTACAGAGAAGTCCTTGTGGAAAACCTGCTGCCCTCTGCAAGAAAGCTGAAACTGGGATGGAAGTTCACCTTTCAGCATGACAACAACCCAACGCACTCAGCCAAAGCTACACTGGAGTGGCTAAGGAACAAAAAGGTAAATGTCCTTGAGTGGCCCAGTCAGATCCCCGACCTAAATCCAATCGAAAATTTTTGGCATGACTTGAAGACTGCTGTCCATCAATGCTCCCCAAGGAACTTGACAGAACTTGAACAGTTTTGTAAAGAAGAATGGTCAAATATTGTCAAATCTAGGTGTGCAAAGTTGGCAGAGACTTATCTCAACAGACTCACAGCTGTAATTGTATTAATGTAGGGGGGTGGAGACTTTTTGATCTTTTTGACCAATTATGATCTTTCAGTTTTGTATTTTTAAGATATAATTTTTTTCTCAATAAAACTTTTTTCCCCTTAACAGTGTGGAGTATGGTATGTAGATAAGTGGAAAAAAAAATCTTTCTATATGTAATGTATGTGTACAAATTACTGTCTACATGGCCTTAGCAAGAATTGACCAAATTTACGATTGTGAAATAAATATTGAATACATCTGATTAATAAAACACATTCTTACAGTCAAGTTTTTCAGTTTACAAAGATGAATCAGGACTCTCTATTTACATTTTCTTTTTCTTTTTCACTGTCAGTATTAATTTATTTTTGCAAATTAAAAGTACATAGAGGTAGGCCAACAGTTTAAAAAAGCAAATACAAATGGGGCTCACTGTGCTTGATTTTCTGCTACACTGAATCATTCATTGAAGTAAATATTAAAAACAGATTCCATTAGGGATTTCTTAGCTGGTGTTCAGCCAAGTATAACATTTAGTGATTTTTTTTTTTATATATTTAACCCATTTTTTTGCTTTTTCTAATAACTGAGAGAATGTTGTCTCTCAGTTATAAGAAAAACCAAATACAATGGGTTAAATATAAAAACAAAATTCCATTAACAATGTATATATCAGTATTTAACTATGCATAATATTTTGATACATATTGAAAATATACAGTCTCTCTATTAAAATAAACACAAATAAAAATATATTTTCTGCAACAATGGGTTTTCATTAGGGTAAACATTAAAAGCTTTAAGATATAAGGATTTGTATTACATCACTGAACCATCACAAAATGTAAGGATTGTTTTGTTAAGGATGTTTCTTTTTAAACACACATTATTATTAATTTGAGTACAATTATAGCAGCCCATTTAACATTTTTCAATTGTTTAAAAGGAGGTTAGAAGTTTATTCCTTGCTTTTATTTTTTATTTCCATATTTACACAGTAAACAGATACTATTTTGTATATGGCAGGATACTCCGCACAGGCGGTACAGAGGTAATTGAAGACTGCATTTGATATTGTACAGCACAGACTATTTCAAGATTATTACTTAATGTATCTAAGTCAAAAACAATGCTGTTCCATTCCAATAGGAGGAAGATTATAAATCTGACTTTGACTATTGTTACATTACATAGGGAGTTACTAGAGAGCATTTATTTTTATAAACACTTGGGTATACAGATTGATGAGCATCTTACTTTTAATTACCATACTGATACATTGGTAATAAAATTAGGACATAAATGAGGTTTTCTTTTTAGGAACAAGATGGCCTTTTAGATGATGGCCTATCTAGCAGGTTAAAGTTTGTGACAGCTACTGTTTTCCCTGTTTTAGATTATGGTGATTATATTTACCAGTTTGCTTGTAAGCAGTCTCTACATAAGCTAGATACATTGTATAATTCATGCTTCAGATTTGTTCTAGAGTGCTCCCCTTTGGCAATCATTGCCATATGTACCGCTATATAAAACTAGGCTGGCTCTCACTTACAAATCAGAGGCTTCTTCATTGGTATTGTTTTGTATTTAAGGTTTTTAAAGGCTTGGTACCATCTTATTTGAGTGTTCTGATAGAAAGGACTAGCATTGGTTATCGTTTACGCTCTCAGGATTCTGTTCATTTGGTTGTTCCAAGGGTTGACACACCTTTGGGAGCATTATCTTTTGCATATTGACTCCCAAAGACGTGGAACTGTTTCCGTCATATTATGAAGATGGAATTTGATAATTCTTCTTTCTCTGGTTATAAAGTTCATATTTGGGAACTGCTTAGATCCTCCTGCCAATGCTTCTCCTTCAGTCTCCTCCACCCGTTTTTATTGTGCTGCTTATATGTGTATTTGTCTTTTTCTTCTCTTCCGGGACCTCTTTGTAAATCTCTTGGTTAAATAAACAAATACATTAAAATACATTTTAAAAAACTAGTACCTAGATTAGAATTTATTTGCATATCCTCATACTGTACGCTTAACCAGCCCTAAACGTAACACTTAAAAACAACACATGCTTTTCAACACAAAGTGAGGGGGCAATAATGTTGTTCATGTTAGTAAGGGGTATGAAAATGGAATTGAAAGCATCGTCTATTATGAAATCAGCACAGCCCACAATGGCTGATAGTCACGTCCCTGATTGGTAGAAGGTCAATATAGAATGATAAAAGGATGCATTACACCGTGTAACAATTTTTATTTTACTACTTTGTTTGTTCCTGGGTAGTAAGTGTTATTTCCTAATTGCTTATGCCTCAAAAGTATAGAAAATGGCTATTATTCCCCACAAACTTTGCTTTTGTGACCAGGACAGTGATATTTCAAAATATTTTGTAGTCATTTTTATATTACTTTAGTATAAATACATGTTAATTTGGATTCATATGTTGTTTTTTTCTGACTTTATGTGAACGAAAAGACACACATTTGCCCGTTTTCCCATTGGAAATAGTGATATTTTGAAATATCACTGTCCTGGTCACAAAAGCAAAGTTTGTGGGGATTAATAGCCATTTTCTATACTTTTGAGGCATAAGCAATTAGGAAATAACACTTACTACCCAGGAACAAAAATTGTGTTACATAGTGTTATTAGTGTCCCCTAGTGCTGCCTCTATAACTTTAAGCCCATTTTTACAGCAAAACAATTAGATAATTTATTTTATCTTTCCTTTTTTAAACCCCCCACATAAAACAGTTGTTTCACTAAGAACAAATGTTCCAACAAGTAACACACAGCAGGTTCAATCATAATTATATATTATTTTATTTCCGCAATTGCCCACAAACTTTCGCTGATGCGCTCGTTACTACTGACTGCTGGACTACATACAGTAGCACATAAAAGAATACAGCAGGGGAGGTCCATAGAGGATACAAATGAAAGATCTGTTCTTTGTACCACATATTAAAAAAAGTACTTTGTTCTACTTAAGGAACACATAAAACATATGCTGTAATCTTTGTAAAACATTACCTTTAATCTCTGTATGAGCTATCAGTTTTGAAGTATTGACAGTTGTCAGTGAGGGTGTCAAAGCTGTATGTACTAGACAAGCCTGTCAGTAGTGGTGGAGACTCACACTGTGAAGGAAAGACAAAAGAGTGTTGTATTATGCCATGTTGATGAAATTGTATTTTTCACAGGTAATAAAAGGTTTGTTTAGTGAAATCCTGAAAAAGGGCAAACATTTGAAAGTTGGGTATTGAGTACAATTGGTCTGCACCCGATATAAATGATGTGAGAATTTCTGCAACAGCAAAACTGAAATATGCAGCAGCAATCATAAGCCACCACCACCATAAAACAATTAGATTGTGATGAAATCCAAAAGTAAAACATTACAAACATTTCAAATATAAGCAGCCATCTTGAGTTTTACATTTTTGTCATCCAAAACTAAGGTATTGACAAGGTATTTACTGAGTTATTTATATTTCACAATTTAGTAATTTCAACATCTGATGGATTTTGTCCCCCCTTTGTATCATGTATTTGTTGAAATTATTACATTGTTGGAAATTTAATTTGTAGGAGGCTGTGTGGTCCATGGTTAAGGAAACAGGCTTATAACAAAGAAGCCCCCCGTTCAAAACCCAGCTCAGCAACTACTCATACCTTGAGCAAGTCACTTAACCTCCTTATGCTCTGTCTTTTGGGTGAGATGTTGCTGTAAGTGACTCTGCAGCTAATGCATAGTTCACATACCCTAGCCTTGTATCTTATAAAGCGCTTTGTGATAGTGGTCCACTATGAAAGGCTCTATATAAAGATTATTATTATTATTATTAGCTTGCTATTTACCACTGAACTGAGTGCTTAGGCAACCAGTAAAACAGAAGAACCATGAATCGACCTGTGAAATATGAGCAGGGTACTGTACATCACTTCCAGTCATATCACTGTCCAATAGGTTGCCATTCTTGAAGCCCAGGTGTGGTTTGGGAATGAAGTTTCATTGGCTTCCTTAAATTATACCCAGGCAGAGCCTTTTTGTGCTTTTTCTTGTTACCAAAATCTCCCTTTTGTGACCACCACATAGGTTTGGGGCCACAGTTTTTACCTCACCTCTCTGAGGACATATACATTGCTCCTCTCTTGTGAAAACAGTCACAGAATATTAATAAACTCCCTATAAAATATGCAAATAACTTGCAGGTAGACTCTCGGATATGCACCATATTTTCTGAAGCCAAACTGTCAAAATTACACAGCTAACAATGTATGCAGAGATGCCAAGTAGGAATTATATTAGTGCAAAAAAAAAAAAAAGCTGCAAAATAAAGAAGAGTTTCAGTAAGACCTATTTTTCTGGCCCATAGCATAGAACATTTCTAGAAAACTGTTTAATATGTATGTGAATTGATAGTTGACAATATGCCCTTGATGCATCATTTGATGCTTGTCTGCGGTTCTTATCTGTAGCATTGTACTTGGAACTTGGCTGGGGAGTCTGGCTTTAGTTCTATGAGAGAAATGCAATGAGATTTGAAGATATCCTCCTTGGATAGCACAGGCAATATTTTGTCTCCAATTGTGACATTTTTTTTTTTTATTTAAAAATATAAATATGTGTTATTCATGGAGGACATCTTCAAAATCTCAAAGTAATGCAATTGTTCTCCTAGGATCAGTGCTAAGACAAGGTTGCCTAGCTAAGTTTGAAATACAACACTACAGAAATGAACCGTTCTTTAGACAAATGTTTGACAGGAAGTATTTATTAATGTATGTAATGTAAAAACATTGCTAAAGACTTCTTGATGAAACACTTATCTAAAAGAATTTCATTTTATTATCTCTCCCTCTATATCTTCATTATTGAGTGTCTAAAGTTATGAAGGATTAATTTTGCGGTTTATTTTCAGCAGGAAAAGGAATAGGTGGTGCCATAATGTACATACTTATGTAAGAAAATGTTCAAGGAAACTGGCCTCTGGTTTATGGAAACAACTGATAAAAGATTGATGAGCGTACCAATTCAAGTGCAAAATCACATCTTGTAAACAAAAGTATGAAAAGGAGAATAAAACATATAAAAATAATTGAGAAACAAGAATGCCTTTGATTCATAGTTCTAACCTTAAATAGCTTTTTTGTACTTAGAGCTCTCAAGTCATAATCTAATTTTCACACCACGTTGCAAAGCAGATTCTGTGCTTGTTTTAGAAAGTAATTCTCTGAATTCGGCTGTTTGAGCTGGGTTTAAACATGCTTCCTTTTCTATACATTATACTTATTACATAAAAATAATACTTCATGAATGTTCAAGGAGTATCCACTATATATGCTGGGTGGGGGAAAAAAAAAAAAAAAAAAAAAGCAGCAGCAGAGGTTGGGTCCAAAACATTCTTGCCATATCCCCAAAGTTGCACCACAGCCCCTTATAAATAGAATGTTTAGGGGGACTTGAAAGCCAACCTGTGAATCCCTCCAATGAAACCCCTCTGTGGTTCAGTATATAAGAATAGTGTCAGAAAAAGCCCATAAGTTATATATTGCATGACTGTAGAAATTATTTGTATTTATTTGTTTGTTTGTTTTTTCCCAAAAGGGATTCTGATCATTAGTTAAGAACATTTGCCTGATTTATAATGACAAGACATCCTGAAATGATGAAATTTTATGAGCTTAACAACACATTGTTTGACAGAACTTTAGTGTAAACTCTGGTCAAACCCTAAACACCAACTCAGGAGGTACAATTTAGAGAAAACATTTAAATCAGAATCTTAGCTGTCCTGGATGTAAAATGATTGATTAGTAAACCTACCTGCCTGTCAGTGTCTATCAGTCCAGATCTGTCTGGATAACTTTACAAAACTGGCATTAATTACACTCGCTGTGATTACATATGTAGTTTCTGTAACTACATACCATATGTAATGATGGTACAAATGCTTCTAAATATGGATGGCAGTATAAGAATTGATGGGTAGACTGATAAAAACTGACATTAAGTGAGGTAGGACATTTTGAGATAAATAGCAAGACATATAGACAGACTGAAAGCAGACAACAGGACAGATGGGCTGACAACCAGAGAGGCACAGTGGGATAGTTCAAGCTAACTAAAGATCATGACAAATTAATTAATCATTTACGGGTAATAGGCTGGGCACATCGCAAGACTTGAGGATACTAGATTATTCGTAGCATACAGTTTTTTATTTGCCTTTGGAGGATGTTCTTACATAAATTACTTGCCTCTGGCAGGGCTTGTGGTTTACTGGAACATTCTCCTGCGGTGAATAATAACCGTATACCACAAACCATCATTCAATATCATTCATATATATGTGTTTCAATTTGCATAACAAACAAGGGAGGCATAATCCTGCATTTGAGTCTTCAGCAATCTTGTACATACAGCCATGTCTACAGCAGACAATACAACACAATTGTACTATAACATGCCCTCTGTGGAGAGAAAACAAAAATAAAAATATATTGTGCTGCTCACTTTATTGTGAGGACACTTAACCTCCACTGCCAGCCCAGGCAGGGCTGTGATGGATTACCAGTGCCCCTTCATTTTTAATTACAAATAAATTGTCGGTCCTGTGAAATACAAAGTTCTTCTTGTCCATACTAGAGCAAGGATTGGAGATCAGGAAAGCACTAATATTAGAGAGGCGGTACCAGAAGATTTGGGTATTTGTAGTGTCACAGACAGCATTCATTGGTGCATGAAATTACATGGCTACTGGTTTTCCTTAAAGGAAAAGCACCTCTCAAGCCATACAATGCCATGAATTTGTAATATAATTAAAATCCATTAAGCACCTAATTGAAAGTGATTTCTGAACAGAAAGTATTTGAGCATAACATTTGCACACAACTAAACAATACTAGGTAACACTTTATATTAAGTGTCTGAAATGTGATTTACTATTAAATTACAATGAAGTAAACAAAAAATCCTACTTAACACAAACAATAATTAATCATGAATTTAACCTCACATTTTATAATAACAGAAATTTTGGAATAGGGGTGTGGTGCTTCATCGATTAACACTGTGAACTGTGATATTTCTCTTGACGATATAATTATCAATACAGTGACCCCTGTATCCATACACTGATTTTTTTTTAAATATTATTTAAGTAAAATTTGATCTGGTAACATAAACATGAACATTCACTAATTTGTGTCGATACTGATAATTAGAGACTAGTATTTATTTGCATGAACTCTAGCAGCCTCACCTACCAATCACTGTGTTCAGGGTGTTTCTGTCAAGCCCGCCATCAGCTGAGTGAAACAGAAGGCGAGCGGAGGTGGGTTATTAATGTTTATAATATCATCAGGGCTACAGCGAAATTCAACCTGCTCTGGTCTGTTTAAAATCCAGTGGATTATTGTGAACCATTACATATAGATCACTTAGTGTTCCTCAAGAAAAAACTAAAAATATAAAATAATTATATTTGTTTTAAAAATAATTTGCATTTAGAAAGGTTTTGTTTGTCAGATTCAGAAAGTCTGAAAATCTATTATTATTATTATTATTATTTATTATTATTATTATTATTATTATTATTATTATTATTATTATGACTCTAGCCTGCAAATGGTTGCAAATGCGGCAAAAAAAATAAAATAATTGTAAACAGTTTTTTCAGGGTTAGGTGCATTGGCGTCTGTAACTCAAAAATGCTGCCTCTCCCTTTAAAGCATGCGTCAATATTTATAAATGCACTATGACATCAGTCTGTTACATGTTTTATTAAACTGAACTGTGAGAAGGGCTGTAATAAATAAACTAATAATAATCATAATCATAACATGAATGTAAATGCTTGTATTAACACCAGGTTTTGTATTAACACCAGCAGAATATGGTAACACCAGTTCACTTTCAATTCAAAGACGACCAACAACCATACTTTTGGGATATGCCTGCCACAGGTCTAGTATTCACTGAGCATTTTATATCAAAGCTGCCAATAGACCCCTCTGTGGAGTGACGTACTTGGTCCCACCCACCTATGGAATAAGTAGTCACTCTATAGAAATCACGTTCTCTTTTGCTTCTCATAGTCAGGTAAGAAAGGTATGTATAAGTAACCTTTTCCAGGGTTGTGATTAAGTCTTTAAAATAGCTCTCACTCTAGTTTTTCTGGAGTTCCCTTGCAATTATTGCCTGCAAATTTTTGCTTGAAGTTGGCTTGCCACTTCCCCGGAATCAAAAACTGTTCTGAAGACTTCTGAAGACTGAACTTAAATGTTGCGCAATGGCGCTATCGTTTTAATTATTTATTTCAACAGGTACTTCACTTGCTAGCCATTGTTGAGTTGACTCCGCTGATTGTATCGGCCTGTCCTTTCTGTGTGCTAAAAAATGACTGCCTTTGCAGTTCAAAAAAAAAAAAAAAACAGTAAAACTTCCTGTCTAAAACACCGCAGCTTCATGAGCCTGTACTCCACCCTGGTATACTCTATGCGTTGCCCCATTGTATGACAGCATGCGGTCCAGAACTAGGTTATTGCCGTGCTGCACCTTTACTACTGTTGACTTAAAGAATGCGTATTCATGTTCCTATTCGTCCTGTGCACAGAAAATATTTCTGCTTCGCTTTGCCTCCAGATGGCTCAGTAGAATCTGTTTTTCAAGTTGTCAGTACACTACAGAATGCTAGGGCCTCCTCCACAAGGTCACTGTATGACTATAAGTGGAAGTATTTTCAAAATTGGTGTATGACCAGAGGTCATGACCTCATTTATTGCCCTATAGCAATTATTTTATAGTTTCTGCAAGATTTGCTAGAGGTGGGCAGGCCCCCCTCTACAATGAAAGTGTACATAGCAGCAATATTACCATGCCATATCCTCATTGACTCAGTATCCCCAGGTGGTCATCTTTTGTTGATCTGTTTTCTAAAGGGTGCTCAGTGGTTATGTCCTCCTAGAAAGAACTTCCTCCCCGAATGGAGTCTAGATGTGGTATTGCAGGCTATTATTTTTATAGCGCCTTTCATAGTGGACCACCATCACAAAGCACTTTACAAGACACGAGACTAGGGTGTGTGAACTATGCATCAGCTGCAGAGTCACTTACAACAACGTCTCACCCAAAAGACGGAGGATAAGGAGGTTAAGTGACTTGCCCAAGGTCACACAATGAGTAGTTGCTAAGCTGGGTTTTGAACCAGGGACCTCTTGGTTACAAGCCCGTTTCTATACATTCCATAGAGTTGTACAGGCTGTATCAGTGCACAGTGCCATTGAGAGTTTATGTGGATAAAACGAGAGCGCTGCATCAGTCTGACCATCTCTTCGTTTGTCATGGTGAAAGGACCCTGGGTAAAGCCCTCTCGAAGCAGTGACTGTCCCACTAGAATATGGGTGCAGTTTTGACTGCATATACAATGCCAGCTTCCCCCTATCTGGGCCGGTGGCAGCGCACTTACTAGAGGAGTGGCTACATCATCGGCCCTTTTTAAAGGGGCCTCATTGACTGATATTTGTACTGCAGCTAGCGGGGCTACTCTGCATACATTCACCAGGTTCTACTGGCTTAATGTGGTAGATCCCTCTATGCCTTCATTAGGCACAAGGGTCCTAGCGGTTGCACGCTCACACCTCAAAATTTAGTTTGCAATAACGAGACATCCCTTGTCAGCTGTCTCTCATGCTCCCTCGCGACTGCTTTGATATACTTTCCTAAAAGTATGGTTGCTGGTCTTCTTCAAATTGAAAGGGAATTGAAAGTAGCGAGTTCGAAGAGAATGTGATCTCCATGGAGCGACTACATATTTCCTCGGTGGGCGGGACCAAAGATGTAACTCCATGGAGTGGCCTATCAGCAGCTTTGATATAAACTGCTCAGTGAATACCTGACCTGTGGCAGCATATCCCAAAAGTATGGTTGTTGGTCACCTTGTTTTTCAGGGAACGAGGCTTACATCCATAACAAACATTACATGCAACAGTTGTGACGGTGACCAAAAGTGAGCGTTGTGTAAAAATGTAGTAGTTAACATTGTAAATAGCAAAACCAACTCAGTGCAATTTAAACCTGTTTGTACTGAAAAATAAACAGTGACATGTAATCATAACAGTTGCCTGTGTTACATGCTGTCAGACTTCACTAACACTGAGCATGGGAGCTGCAGCATGCTATTTCACATTTACAACTGTACACAATCAGAGGTGCCTTCACCAATTCCAGACACAACACCTGCAAAATATTTAAAATATAAACATGTTGAATTCATTGTAGGCATCAGCTGCATAGATTAACCACTCAGTAGAATGTGGCAACAAACAAGTGAGTACAGGCATTAAGGGCCTGATTTTCAGAAGGGGCATTTTAATAGAGAAAATAGAGGTGCAATGTAGTTTTTTTTATATGTCTTTATTTTGCGACTTCTGCTTATGATTGAAATGGCAATTGATTTTCCAGTTCCTTAACGAGCCAATTAGTCACATTTCAATAGTCTGGACTTCCATTTAGTTGGAAAACAACAAGGCAGCGCACATGTCATCGCAACAATGGGGAAAAAAGAAAGGAAAAATACATTCTTATTCACCCAAGTTAAGCTTTTGCTTGATGATATTTTAGCACATATAACTGTTCTTTTCGGCAAAAGGTCCGGAGCCGCTGCCAAATTTAAAATACAGAAGGATATAACCCAAAAAATAAATGCAACTTCTTCTATAAAAAGATCAAATAAAGAAATCCAAAAAAGATTCTGGGACCTAAAGTACAGAACAGCAGTTGTAATGCACCCGCTAGTCTCTGTAAGTCGCTTTGGATAAAAGCGTCTCTGCTAAATAATAATAATAATAAATAATAAATAATAATAATAATAATAATAATAATAATAATAATAATACAGCTTGCCTATAGAAAAAAAAAAAACTTTATTTATTTCAATATCACAATGTATTCTCTGGTGCAATATTAATATTCATATTCTTTGCAATACCTGAATGTTTATGTATGTTTAAGAAAAAAACCTAATAAAAATATTACACATTAATGTGCATTTGTTACATATGATTTCAAATTGTCATATGTTAATTATGTACTTAATATATTATAAAATTAGCTAGTCTCCACTTTTAAGTCCCTGTTTAAATTTTTTGGAACAAGGCACTTCTCCGCGATAAATGAGTCGTGGCATGAGCCAGGGTACTTGGCAACTACATCCGTGATAACACATTGAACGATGATGTTTTCACTTCTTGAATCTGGAGATATTGCAACATGTGTGCAAGCTATTCCCTTATGGAAATGTCCCATGGGGTTCCCATGGAATTTCATCCTACAGTTCTGCACTTTGATAGGTTTCTGAAGATCAGGGGCCGTATTCACAAAGCTGACTTAAGTCTAAGACTGGTCATAAGTCGTCAGTTTGGTCTGAAGTCTTATTCAGGAACGAGTCTTAACTGAATTTTGGTCTTAAGTAAGGTTTTAACTTTAAGACTACCCTGGAGGCTTAAGTCCAGATCTGCCATTGAAACAACTTTTTTTATTTTTTCTCTCATGGCTCGACAGGTGATAGTATATGATTTACTTGATGATCATCCAGATGAGAATTGATTGAGAAGCTGACACCGTTTTAACAGACAGTCAATTGAAACCCTAACAAATATTTTACATACCGATATATCTCCATCAACTAACCGAAGCAATGCAATTACAGCTTTGTTGTGGGTGATTTTTTATTTATTTATTTTTTGTATTAAAGTATTAAATATGTTATTGCAATGTAGGTCATACCATTAACATTATAACTAGAATTAGGGCTGTGAATCTACATTTAATTTATAACAAGCAGCACCAAAAGCAGGGCTTGAGAGGAATGAAGACTTCATTAGCAGAGGTAGAAACATACAAAGTAATACCAGCTCCGTTGTAGTTTTGTGTTTGTTATTTATAGCGTTTTTTTTGTTTGTTTTTTTTTTAAGCAAAAATGTATTTCTAGCTCTCCACAGCTATAAACCAAATCTACAGCCTGTGTACCCCTTTTAGTGTGTCCTACTACTGTTTCTTCACCTGTTTTCCCCTCTGCCTGGTTACTCCATTATTACCAGAAACTATATCTTGTTTCTAAAAATGCTTGCATCTCATTAAAAACCAAGAACGTCTTTCTTAAAGGGATACACATCTAAAAGCAAATAGAAAGATAGACATATAAACAAATACAACAGGTCAGTTTAAAATTATAACAATCAGGCAACGGCTTTCGTTGGTGTGGAAGACAGTGAATACGTTGCGCGAGGACAGAAACGCTGGACTAAGTTAAGACCCCCCAGAAAATCATTTTGTGAAACGGACTAAGACTCTATCATAACAAAGTCAGCAAAAACGACTTGAGCCCTTTTTTGGTCTTAGACTTAAGCCAGCTTTTTGAATGCGGCCCCTGATGTGTAAAACTTGTAGAGCCTCACTTGCAATAGTATCTGTATATACCTGACCCTGCATAAAAAGCAGTGTCTAGTTGCAGTTGGAATATTTGTCATTGTTAAAAGCAATTGCAGTATATAAAATGTAACACCTAATCCATATAATGATCAATATTACATTTTAACAAGTTTTAAGTTTAAATTCCATACAGTCCTAGTGTTATGTATTTTCCATAATAATAATAATAATAATAATAATAATAATAATAATAATAATAATAATAATAAATAATAATAATAATAAGTAGTACTTTATATAGGAATTATATATACACATACACGACTTATGTTTTTGCTTTTCTAAAAATAAAAGACGGAGGTCCTGAATTCCTGAATTTTATTGGACTTTAATTAATAATTAATATAATATATATATATATATATATATATATATATATATATATATATATATATATATATATATTATATATATAAGATATTATATATATATATTAATTATAATAATTCATGTCTGGAAGAAGGGTACAGAGTCAGTACTTTAGTTCTTTCAATTGGAGAGGGCTTTATAGGGAAAAATAAACTGGAATTGTACTTTTTCACAATGTCAAGAAAAAAGACTTGCGTTGTCACAATTTAAATAAAATATTTTTTGTAGGAATTTTAAAACATTTTTAAACGTTGTGAAAATGTAATTTAATATTTATGTAAACAGCTTAGCAAGACGATTGTCTCTGTGTATCGTGCACGGTTGCAGCACTAGGCTCCAGTTAGGAGCTGAACTGCAGGCTGTGTGAAAGAGGAAAAACTGTCTCACTGAGGGTTAGAATTTTAGACAAGTGTTGATTCGATTTAAAAAAAAACTTTTTTTGTTTGTTTAATACAGTTATGGTGGCTCTGTGGCTGCCTGTGTTTAGAGCTTGCAGTCACCCCATATGGTATTTATTTAGCATGGTGTAGCTCACAGTGATGTTTCTTCCACCCCACAATCACAATTATTTATATTTATTCAATAAGGCAGTGTTTCTCTGCTTTGCCTACACTTGCCTCAGTAAATTCATTGTAGTTTTGATTGCTACATATCACTAGCTGTCTGATTGTGAGATAAGACTTTTATAAATAATAAGTTAAATTTATAAATTTCTTATGATGTTTTAATATTGTAGTTATTGAAGTGGCATAAGTGCATAACAAAACGCCTTGATGGAATCTTTTGTTTGATATTGGTCCTGCTTTCTCCCTCGTTGCATTGTAATCGTTTGACAAAAAACAAAATGCATTGTCATTCATTCCACTTTGTTGTTGTTAATGGTTACTGTAAATAGTTTCATTGATTTTAGTAGATCTTTGTAGAAAAGTGCAGTCAAATGTGAACAGAACTGCACAGTTAAGTGTGTGTGTGTGTATATTATATATATATATATATATATATATATATATATATATATATATATATATATATATATATATATATTATTGTGAGATATTGGTTTGCACGTGGGAACAATTGTTTGTTTACTTATTGTTTATTAATTGTTTACTTATTTTGTTTCTCATTGTTTGTCTCGTCTTGCTTTTATGTTATACATTGGCAAGCAGTCTTTGTTTACCTTCACAGGTGCGGGTTCGGCTAGGAGCCGGTGGTCCTTCCTTTTGGGGGGATAGTGATTATCACTTCCTCGACCTAGAGCTCCCATAACTCTACAGGTTCTTTGTGTGGTCAGAGGGGACCACCGGCCATACTATTCTTTCACAGCTCGTGTGCTTTATATTGCCTTATGAAAGAAGGCTCTGTGTTTACTTAGCTCTTTGCGGTCCATTTATTCAGCACCTGTCAGGCACGTCAGGTCCAATTTATTTTCACATGCGCTGTTTATTTTACATGTGCTGTTTCATTTTTTTTTTCCAAGTAAAACCGGTTTAATGGGCATTGCAATGCTAAGCGACATCAGTAATGCATCTCCAGCCAAGCCCCACCCTGTGTTCGTTGTATTTTTCGCATACCTCTTTATAGACATGCATACTGATATATCCTCTCCTGATCACTCGTTTTATCACCAAACTCCTCAATAATGTAATCCAAGTCATTATTTTATTACTATAACTGCTCAAAAAGCTCTGCAAATGTCTGTGATATTCTTTGAGAGCTGGATGCGGAAGCAGCTACCTCCTTTGTTTATGTCTGCTTATCTCTGTGTGGTGCAGCTGCTAGAGCTATTGCTCACAAGCCCCTTTTTCGGTTTCATTCAGCTCCTATCGGTCTCACTCGGCCATTGAATGGTTTTCTCGGCTTTTTACGGAGAAAAAACAACTAGAGACCTGTGCTTTACGTCTTTTCGACGGCGTTGGACATGGTCCGACATTGGACTAGGAGGGAAAATCGTAATGTCGGACCTGGTCCGACATAGGACCGAAAAGAGTTAATGCAATTCATGTCTCCCTACGATATGTGCTGCTAATCAGGTTGACATATGATCTTTGTTACTTGCAATGAATGCTTCCTTTTACTCACTACCTCAGGGATATTTGCAAAACATCCAAAGATCTGCTCCAACCTTCATCTTCAAAACCACTCATCAAGTCATGAAGTCCTGTCAAGACACTACGCTCAGGATACTGCTCTCCACTCAAGGATGTTCTTCTAGAAACAATGTTTATGTTACTGTGGGTTCCTCTGACATGGTGAAATCACCACCAAAACCAATTCATTGATCCATCAACAGACCCCGAATTGGAGACCACAAACTTCAATTATAGGGTCATGTATTTCATACATTTAAAGCACCTTAAAGTATCGTACTATTTGTGTTAATTAGCTTTTCTGCTCCTAGTTACCTATCGAGATCCTGCTGCAAGTCAAGGGGTGTTCTTTTTCTTCTTTCTTAAACAAAGTAAATCTGATAAATTAAGGGAAGCAGTAACTGTTCACATTGCTCTCACCAGTTCTGTTTTCTGTCCCCATGCTTCCATGCTGAGATATCTGGTCTCAGACCCCAATCCACACTGCAGAACCTGCTGTTTCTAACTGCGCAGAACCTGCCAGTCTCCAGATCCTGGTTTTCTGCAAGACTCCAAGATCTTCTCCAAAAGGCTTGTTTTCTTTCTGGAACTATTTATGCCATTCCTTCAGGACTGGAGCTGCAACCACAGTCGCTCAGCAAAACATTCCTACGCATGTCATCAAAAAAGCTTGGTCGGTGGTCTTCAGGTGATTATGAAATTTACATAAGGAGAAATATGAAAGACATTCTCATTGACAAACAAGCAGCAGAGTTTTACATGCCATTGTCTCAGAAAGAGAGAAACTTTCTGAAGTGTTTCTGGAGATTCTCGATGGCCTTGGTTGGGATGAAGAATCAAGGCAACAAACCGTAGGATAACAAGCAAAATTGAACGACTTACAGTTTCTTTTCTTGGCATACACCTATCGTGACATCTTCAATATCACTGACATTCCCTACAAAGTTCTTCAGAAAAAGGCCGTTGTTGTTAATTGCTGCACTTCACAGGTTCGATTAACTATCTCAAGAATCGATGATCTGAGCAGTTCAAACAGGAAGAGCAGTTCACCCATCAAAAAAGTCACGAGCCGCCACTGCCTACGTCACAAACTCAGTCCTGCCGTGCTTTTAAATTACCACTTCACTCCCCAACTACCAGCACTACCACACTCCCGGCCTTGTCTGGAGGGGAGTGGGGGGTAGTATATTGGAACGACCCAACCCGGAGATCGCGTTATGGGCACTAGCGCTCCAGAGGGACATGTTGCATCACTATTATTATTTGCTATTATTGTAAGGTGCACTGGCTACACCATCTAGGGGGTGGGGGGTATTAGTTTGCTATGGGGAGGCTGTGGGAGAGTTTACAGATGGAAGAGCTTTAGTGGAGGTTATGTGTGGCTGTGGGTGCTTGGGTGTGGAATGTGCTGGAGGTTGAGGTGCCTAGACTGGAGGGGGGTATTGATAGGTGTTTCTGAGGGTCTATAGGTCCCCCGCCAAGTCCAGGACTGGCAGAGCACCGTGATTGGTGGGAGGAAGCTGGGGGAGGCGGGCACAGTGGTCTGGTTGTGTGAGGAGGGAGTGTTTCTGGAGAAGGAGGGGGAGTGGGTGAAAAGAGATTGACAGAGAAAGACCAATTCTGAGAGATACCAAGAAAAAAAGTTAAAGAGCTATCTGGTAACTGTGTGTTACTGCAAGCAGGAATACAGGAGCGAGGATACAAAAGAGACAGAGAGCTGTAGGATAGGATGGAGGGTTTTTAGTGGGTTTTCTTGTTTTGATGGTGTGGTCCTGGCCCAAGCAGGAACTGTTAGTGTGTCACTGAGGGCATTAAAAAGAGCTCCAAGGAGCGTTACACCTGCATCAGTGGTCTGTCTATTCCTTTCAAGATTTAAAAAAGAAAGAAAAAGAAAGCCAACTTCAAATACATCAACCGCTGTCATTACAATATGATGTTCCTCTGCCTAATATTTGTTCACCATGATGAACAGGCGCATAGATTTATTTTAGCAGACAGCACAGGGATGCTCCAAAGGAGGCTGTGCTCCAACTTATTTTTTCTTCAACCATTGTTTGGGTTTAGTGTTTCTGGATATCTGCAAAATGGTATTACAATGAAGGTGGTTACTTAACGCAAGATTGTCCTGACTGAATAGTTATGGATGCCATATCCTTTTACTCCACATATTTTATGTTAGTAGCCATAGTTATGTACTTGTCTTAACCCTAATTAATTGGTTTACACCACTGTGCCTGTGGATAAAATTGTGCCAGCTAGAACAGAGTGTTGTGTCTGAAATGATAGCTGACAAAATCTTCAATACTGCAACACTGATGTAAATGCAGAGGCTTTGAAGTCATTACAATCTAGTACTCTGTGCATATTTACATTTCAGAGTACATATTCAGTTAAATGACAAAAAAGAAACACTAAAAATATCTTGCCCACCTCTTCATGGGAACTACACATATGTGCCTGTGACACTGGTTTACACACAAATGCAAACATACTGGGGGATTCTCTGACCTCTTTCCTCCTTTAATGTTATGAGCAATTACACTAATTACGAATCTAAAACAAAACCACTATTTAAAACCCTCTAAATAAAATGCCTTTTCTTTCTGATAAGACAGGACTGTTTAGAGTAAAGACCTTTGAAAGTCTTGCCCTGCTTGTATTAACAGAATCTTTCCTTTTTTTTTTCTTTTTTTTTAATTAAGGTAATAAGATTGTTTTCGGGGGGGTTCGTTTTAAACAAAGTCATGGAAAAAACAGCATATGTTCAAGATGAAAAAAAAAAATCAAAAACTGTTTTCCATTAAACCTCGAGAGACATTAGCTCTGTGTGCAAGGAAATCCGCAGTTTAATAAAAGAGTAAATCCTGGCTTGATTCCTTTTCTTTTTTTTTCTGTGTTGTATTGGACAAAGGCTGCTGGCCCGCCTTCACCAGCAAATCTGTATATATACCCTGCTGTTTTCATTTGTTTTTGATCTGCATCATTAAAAGACTTTTGATGGCTCTAACTATTGTCCTTGCCTAGGTAGTGATTTACAAGCACCGAGCTTTGACTATGCTTAGATTAATGGGAGCTCATGTAGTTTACAATTACCCTCAGGTCTTTCGGCCACACATGTTGGGTTTTGTGTCAGGGTCAGGTGCTTCTGTGAAAAAGAAACTCCAAAGCAGGCTTAAACCTGGGAACTTTTTAATAGGATTGAGTTTTTTAATAGGATTGCGCGAACTAACCAAAAGTGTATTGTAGAGGTAATGTGAGGGGTCAGACTTATTTTCCTGCTAATGTGGGTCCTTTTAAAATATAATTGCTTTACATTTTTACACCGTTGTTAATGTAATGGAGGATAAAGCATTCTTTTTTTATAAGGCTTCTTTGTGCTGATAAATTGTGATTTTCATGAGCAGAGCTTTTCTTCAAAGTGAATCCGTTTCACCTCACATTAGTCACACTAAAATCAGTTTTTGCTTCAACTTCATTTGAATGTTTACCTCTCGAAATGCATCCCTTGTGGTTAGTTTGATTTATTACCAATATGAATGTATTTGCCATTTATGAAAAATAGTAAAAATGACTTGTTTAAAACAACTTTTTAATGCAGTGAATGACCTTTACAATTCATTTGGATTGACGTTTAAATTCTTCTGGTGGCTATTAACAGCAAACAAAGTGTACACAATAATAATAATAATAATAATAATAATAATAATAATAATACATTCATGCAATTTTAGATGTTAGATTCTGTTTAATTTCCTAAGTGTTTAAACTTTAACATATTGGACATTTTTCTTACCAAAAAACCCCTCATGAGAAGCCCTCCATTAGAGCTGTTTGTTGATGCTCCACAACATAAGTGAGGGTGACACTTAGGGGTAGGTATAAGGATATGCACAAAGTGATTTGCGGGTGCAAAACACCCATAATGCTGCATATATATTGAATGGTGTATACCTGGCATTCCGCACCCGCTATCAAGTTTGCATTGCCATCATTAATCTATTAAAATGATATTGAAATGCATTCAAATGAAGAAAAGAGCATGGAATTGGACAGAATCTGGATGCTAAGCGGGCACAAACATTTTAATGTGATGTAAGGATTTTGCCTTGCACTTAAGCAATTGCTGACCCTCCAGAACATTTACACCTCTTCTTACAAGGTGCAAACCATTGTAGAACTGAGTAATTAAGAGCTGTATAAAACCACACACCTCCAGAGACCTGTCAGGCCCTATCCACAGTAACGTTTTGTAACCAAGTTAAGGGTTCAAAACCTGTTTAAAAGTGTTTAACTTGATTTGCATCCACACTAAACACAGTTCATAAGCGAGTTTGCCAACCGAGTTTGAAACCTATTCAGGAGGTAGTCTCGAACTTGGTTGTTAGCATAACTGGGTTAGATAAACTGGTTTAACTGTAATCTGGACATAAACCGTGTTTGAGTCTGGTTACACAGTATCCTCCAATATCCCCTACTGCTTTGCGGTAGTATATTACCATAATTCTCTTGGTTACATGAGACACCGCGGCTTAGAAACAAGGAAGTAAACAAATATCGCTAATCAAAAACTTTATAAAAGTGTGGTATCCGAAGCATAATCAGCAAGTACAGAGAAACATCAACTGTAATTGACAAACCCAGGACTGGAAAGCAGGTATGTCATCCTCAGCAAATCAGTCAGCCTGGAACTCCACTGCTTTGGTTTCAAATATGTGTGAAGGACACAACCTGCTCCGATGACAGTGGCAACATTTTCTAGAGTGTTGTCGTTGCGTTTAAGAAGACACCTCCGTTTCCCTTTCAAACGTCCAAATACATACTTCACAACCATTCTTGCTTTACTTTAACAGTAATTGAATAGTCTTTTCTTTGAATCTGTGTAATCGATGTATGGTTTAATTACCCAGGGCAACAGTGGGTAAGCTGGATCAGCTAGAATAAATACCGGAACAGTAACATTGTTTATCATTCTGGGTAGTAATGGTAATAATGTGCCATTGTGTCCTTTTTTATACATGATTGCATTTTTGGAGATCCTAGAGTCATTGACTTTTCCAGGCCATCCCTCATTAATGTCCATAAAGCAGTAGCAATTGCCAACCAGGGCTTGCATAACTATAATAACCTTTTTGATTGTAATAATCAGTGGCCTTGCTAGTTGGACAGATTATGGAAAAGTGGGTCCAGTCCACTGCACCTCTACAGTTAACGAATCCCCAGTCTGTTTCAAACCCTGATATTACTTGCTCTGTGTTATTTATATGTATAATGTTAGGTAACAGAACAGACAAAATAGCATGGCATACCTGAAGGACAATTTCACCTACTGTAGACTGACCAGCACCAAACAGGTGTGACAGGGTCCTGTATTAAACGTTTGTGGTTAGGCGTCACAGCGTGATAGACCCTCGCTTCTTAACACGTACAACCACACTCAGTTGGGTAGATTGTTGGGAGATAAACGGTGAAAGTTCTTCACAAATCCATAGAAAGGTATTTTTAGACACCTGAAAGTTTTATATCCAGTCATGGTCACTCCAGGTTTCCAAAACTATGAGATTTCACCACTGTGAGCGTCTTTCATAGCTCCACACTGATCGCTCCACAGTGTACCCAATGGAGTAAAATAACAGCACCCAGATGTTGTATCATTTGCGTTTGAAGCAAATGCGAAACATAGTCATTTTGCTGCCTTCAATGATGCTGCAGTCTGCTTTCTCTATACTGTTGCACTTGCTGCCAGCTTTTAAACATTAAATTAATAAGTAACAACAGCAAAACAGCATCCTCTACCTAGACAACCATTTTCCCCACTCCCCCCCAGAAAAATGGTTAGGGTCCTGCACGCACCTACTACTAGCACCCAAGAGTGCACGAGTCAAAAGCAATGTCACAGTTCCTCAACAATTTTCTATACCATGTACCTATATTTAAAAAGTAATTGAGTTAAATCACAAGTGACTTATACACAGTTGAAAGTTAGATTTAACACAAAGATATCATTATTTAATAAAATTAATAAAAGCATTACTAGGCCTAGCAGGTAATAATATACATAATCACAAACTAAGCAGTATTTACAAGTATAACAGGTCCGAGTGTAGTTGCTATAATAAAAGTAATAGTACAATTAAATTAGCAAAAGATTAGCCCAGGAGCGCTATTGCTTCTCAATCTTATCAATTTTGATGCTATTTTAAAACTATTTGAACACCTGTAAATATTGAATTACCCTTTCAAACTGCCAGTAACATAACTCCAAACAAAATAAACGTGTTCTATACGGTGTGTACATACAGATGAGAATACAGAAAAAGACAAGACCAAATTAAGAACAGAAGAATTTATTCTTGTCATATTCCATTGGCAGTCAGATATGCTAATATACTGTAGTACGCAGAACTTGATGTGTCTACAACGCTTTTTAAATTATATTAGATCACATCATATATTAGCAAGTTAAAGATCTTTATTTCAACTTTAATTAAATTAAAGAATGCCGTATCCACCCCAGATTTTCCCTCTGTGCAAATGCCCATCTAATTTATTTACTATGGCATGGGCATTTTTGTCCCCAATACGAATTATTCCCCTTTTGATTACTTAGGCACTTTCTCGTAGCTCCTCAGTTCTGCTTCTGTGTTCAATGAAAATAAACAACAACATTTACCAGGGGAAAAAAAGAACATGTACACATTACTGGGGTTTCTGGGATACATTCATCCAGCACAAGTGTTTTTTCTACAACAGCTGGGTTAAACTAACAGTTTTATTACGGCAATCTGGACTCTCTAACACTGCTGGGCTACGGTTCAGGTAAAACGGTTTTGAACTTGGTTGTCAAATTTTTTGCTGTAATGTGGACAGATCCTCATTGGCTTCAGGATGGCCGGTGTGGTTCACTTCCTGATGCAGCGACACTTGGCTCTTGTTGAGGAGAGGCAGGAACACGTTCTGAGGAGAAGGGCAAGACAAAGAAGACCCTGCATATTCAATCCCAGGGTCATATTGTTTGGGTGACGGAGGATTCGGTGCTAAAGCATTATCGTCTCACTTTGCAGGTCATCCTAGTATACCTAATATAGTTGAATTGAGGGATGAGCTAGACCCCAGCGTCAATCTAGTGACTGCTATCCCTGCACATGTGAAAGTGCTGTGTTCTCTGCACTGTACTTTTCAAACAATTTGAATGTCTGGAGGGATAGCCCAATCCATCTATGCAAATTTCGGGATGTCCTACTGAAAAGGGCAGACCAATACATATAATTTCCTAAGGATACTAGCATAACTGATGACTGAGGCTTTTCTAAACAACTATCTTTTGTGCTGAGTGACGCCAGTTATAAGGACTCCCAGCTCTTTCTCAGAAAACTTCTTTTCCGCTCACCAAGAGGACTTTGCTGCCCTGTGACAGGGTAGCGGTGAGACAGGCCAGGAAACTGCAATACGAGCACTAAAGCGCAATTTAATAAACAAAAATAACACAAAAGAACAAACAAAGGCACAAGGGCAAAATAAAGGTTTAAACAAACATGCAAAAACTGTTCAGACTGGGCCGAGCCTTCACTGAACTTTTAAAGAAATTAGACACCACAGCAACCGCAGCAGCAACAACAACAACAACAACAACAACAACAACAACAACAACAACAACAACAACAACAACAACAACAACAACACAGGTTCACTCACCAAACTCCTCTCTCCAAATGGAGCCATGGGCTCTCCTTTTATGACATGTGGCTGGAGCCTAATTAATCAACAATTAGCAATTATCTAATTAAGGCTCCAGCCATATTCTCACATGTTTTTGGCAGGGAGGAATTAACCCCATCCCTGCCAAACACCATCAAACACCAATAAATACACATGGGCAGAACTCTTGCTCTGACACATGCCCTTACTTTGACTTTTTTTGGTTTGTATTTTCGTGCTCCACAAATGGCATACAGTGACTGCTGCTCTCTGTACTCCTAACTCCGCCACCTCTGGGCTGCTAAATAGATCATTATTTGTGCATCCTGAGTAATTCGCATTGCTCTTAAGCTTACATAGAGTGCAGTGAAAAATAATTGTCTGTCCGCAATGCAATTTGAATTTTACATCTGCAATTATTTGCATTGTGCCTATAGTTACGTCTACCCCTTTATGTGTATAACATTTATGATCAGCGCTCCAGGTAAGGTTTTTAGGTCTGAGAGTAACTTACCCTCAAATGTTAACACTGAGAGAGTAAAATGTATTTTCAGGGGCTAAAATTCAACATTACCTTGAAGTCAGGAGTAATCTCGATAAATACTGTACAATCTTTAATGTTAGTGGGGGGTATGCATTAAAAACAACCTTCTATTTTAACTGCAATGTTACTGTGAACTACTTCCAACCACACATGTGTTCTATAAGGTTCTTTAGCTCAGCACATTTTTTCGAGATATCACATTGACTCTGCAAATTAATTACGTTACTTATATTTTAATATTAAATTCTTAAACTCAGTGAACATGTTAAAACTTCAGTATGAAGCCATACAGATAATTAAACTAAGGAATGCATTAATAAGTTATTAAACAATTTGTTTAATATTATAGGCACCTTTTTTAGTGGTTGCCTCTGACGATGGTAGCAGTTGGATTTGTAGCTGGACTGGGGTGTTTACGCTTCAACCTATGTAGCTTCCAATTTTTCTTACTCTTACTGTGATTGGTTGCAAAGACAAGAGGGCTAGCCAGAGATTGGATGCATGTGGGATGGTTTTTCATGTGTACAGTTTCCTAGTAACTGAAGATGTTGTATTCTGGTAGATGTAGTTGTTAGTGGAAGTTTTAGGGGAGGCGGGAGGGGAGGCAGCCCAGCTGTGCAGCAAAATAGCTACACACATTTTTACTTATTACATTTAAATTTAGTGCGTATTTCGTATTTTATGCGTAAAAACGGCAGGTATGCAGCTTATCTGGACCGCTGTTTATGAGTATAGGGAAAAGACTTATAAATAAATATGGAATAAATAACCTTATACTGCACACATCCCACTCTATAAACACTACTGCTGCCCTCTATATTAAACATGCATATCTTTGGCAATGGTGACACTTTTAGGGAAAGTTCTAAACAATTAGCACTTGGAAAATGTTTAAACATTTCAACTCTATGCTGTTAACATCTTTACTGCCAGTACCAGGTCTATTAACTGTGTTGAAAGTATTGCCCTGCTTGTTATTATATTAACTTTGATGTTGTTTTTACAATTTTAATGTGTGATGCATTTGTTAGTGACAGTGACAAGAACAAAGTCCTCTTTTTAATGCATTGTGTGACAGTTCAAGTTTCTGTACATGCCTCCCATACCCGCCTCAACCATTGCTTAGAGAGACTGCATTTTAAGACCCAAGAGAGTAGTTCAGACTTCAGACACCATAAACCTCCTACATTACATTCCTGGGGTATTTTAAGTGTGAGGTACTGTACATTCTAAGTTCCATACTGTATTTAGAATGTATTTGTAAATGTTGCTTGTACTTGCTTTATATATAATGTTTTATTAATTTGTATAATGGGTAATATCCACAGAGCATTTACCACCATTCTAGATTTATAGTGATAAATAGTTTTGTTATGTTAAAAAGCTTCAAATAAATAACTCAGAAGGTTAACTTAAAAGCACCTACATATGCTTGTTTCTTGCTTGTTCATTAACACTAACAAAGAAAGGGTGTACAGTGATATTGTTTTTAGTAGTATGGCGGTATGTATTTTAATTATGTGTTAAGTATAGGTTGTAGTTGTGGATTTTTTTTTTTTTAACCCATCAGTAGAAAAGTCTGAGCAAATGTCATTTTAAGATTTTAGATTTACGATTAGTGCCACTGTTGGCTTAAGTCCCCAAACAGGCAAAACAACTCTGTGTTTGAAAAGTATAGATTGTCCACTAGGCATGCATGTTTTCAAATAGTTGCATCAAGGTATTGCAGGGCAGAACACTAAGGGGTAGGTGTACTAAGATGGGCCAGTCACAGTGCAAATATATCACATTTTACATTTTCGTTTGCAACACTTTGCAAAGCATACATTGTGTTGTATGTACTAAGAGAAAATACATTACCAAAAAGAGCCGCAATATACTAATTTAAAGATTTGATGCGTCTTCTTAGCAAGATCTCTAGCATTGTGAGAGTCATGCAACATTGTTCAAACAAATAGCGGAAGTTTTGTTGTGGTTTGCTGCTGCAGCAGAGGGTGCCCGAAGGATAACATCTACACATGCAAGGGTGTAGGAATCAAACTAACATTGTTTTTGTTAAATGTAAACGTCATCTGTACAATGCATTCTGTTAAGTCTTCATTTTACTTATTTTAATACTGTTATATATAAAAAAAATGAAAGGCAGTTTAACCCCATCAGATTCTATAGTGGTCCTCGACCTTCACCCCCATAAAGCTTTTCATAATCCTACAGTAGCCCTCGTTAAACCAGACCTGTTTGTCTGACGTAAGGAGGTGTCAGGTTTAAAAACAGTTCAATAAAATCGCACACACATACATTTATAGTGCTCAATGCATTTTAAATATAAGTAATTATGATGAAATAATACTAAAATTTTTGTGTAGGCTACTCATTACATTATGTAAAAATATAAATCTGTACAGTAGGCCTATACAGTATACATTACAGTAGTAAAATCAAATGAATATCTAGCGTACTTTCTTTTACACAAAATAGATTATGGTCTTATACAGATGCTCTGAATGAGCTGATGGGGTTAGTGACACATATGTGCAGTCTATTGCTCTCAACACATTGGGGGAAACCAGAAGTGTCATAGAAATTTGTTTTAAAGGCTTGTAAAGTGAAAATTAGGTATGTGGGTGTTCGCCTAAAAAACACTGGCAACGCACAAGAAAAAGTGGACAGGGAAATGCCAGCTACAATTGTGAATGTTTAAAACGTGCTTTCAGAAGTTTGTAACTAATTGATTCAATTGTGTTGCAATGGCTGGCAGCTTTAGTACATCTCATTATAATATTTGAGAACCCTGATTTGCATTATCTCCACCCCATTTTTGAGAATTTATACAGAAACGCCCGTATTTACATATTCATCTATGGTTTTACCACAAAAAAAAAAAAAACCTGCTGCCACAAAGTATTCCCTAAAAAGTCGCTAATAGCATTGCTCTTGCTTAGTACATTTCACCCTAGACTTTGGACTCGTTTCCAACTGTTTTGCGACTATTTGTACATCTACCCTTAAGAAATCTGTCTTCAAACAGGCCATTTGCTACTGTTTAAATACATTTCACTTTTGGAATAAAGCCACTATCACCCGTGTATTTTTTGGAAAGAGAAATTCTTGGTTTTAAAAACCAAAACATATTTTAAAAATACATTAAATCCGTTGCACCATATCTATTTTTGTAGGTGTTCAAAAATAAAGAAGCAGTTTTCATCCTTTACATACATGGGTTCTTTCCTTATATGCACTGCACTCATTTGTATTTTATTTTATTATTATCTGAGGAGCCGTGCCAAGAGGGAAAATCTCCCTCCCTTATTAGTACTTTATTTTTTCAGTAATATTCTGTATAGGCCACACAGAGAAATTACATCACTGGTGTGTCTATTCCAAACACACAAACACAGAGTTCATGACCTGTTTTTATTGTTCTGTAGTTTAGAGGCTGTGAAATAAAAGGACACAGTTAAAGGTGAGATCGATTCCCCATAAAGAACAAAAATAGGCCGGACTGGTTCTTCGAGAGTTAAAAGCATCACTCTACGGCCTTCCTCCCTGTGCTCCAGGTTTAATTTGCTCTCGTTCTGAACAGCTCAGTGATGGCAGTCTGGTTCACTGCCTCACCATACTAATGAGACCCATCCATCTGTCTCCATCACTGCCAGCCTTTGCTTTCTGCTGGAAGTCAGAGATGAACGCTCAGGACAGGTCCTTTCTAGGCTGCAGTACTTAATCATTTCTAAAAGTGCTAGATGGCCTCAGGCAGTGAAGGCAACAAACATTTTAACCCCAGGTTTGTCAGCTCAAGCTCTTGCGCTTTGACTGGAAGCCTTAATAACAACAAATAGATGTGTGTGTTTCTTCTCTCTGCGAGACTACTAGCTTGCACCCCCTTTTCTAGGACAAAAGGTTAAACACACCCTTGAGGCTTGCTGAGTTTTGTGTCCCTTTTTTATTGTTAACTCCCATTTGAACACAAAAAGGCTGCATAGAAACAGCAAAGTAAATTCCAGACATTTCTTCTCTGGGGATTTCATTACAAGGTCAATTTTTTTAACCGGAGGCTGTCAACTTCTGACCTGGGTTGCTTTCCTTTCTGTAATAAATAACGGTACAGTATAAGAGTGACATCCTTTTCTTTCTTTTGTGCCACAGGAAATTTTCAATGCAAATTCTATTTTTACCCTACCCATGTACAAATATGCTAGTTTTATCATTCTGCGCTTAATGGTGGCAACACCTTTCATTAGCAATGCAGTTAAAGCATTTACATTGTGGCTAGAGCCTCTAATTTATTTTTCCACTCCATCTACTGCTCCATATGTCTGTGGAATCTGCCTTTTTTCCCCCAAGGCTCATGTTACTATAAAGCAATTGTCTGGAATGTGTAAGAATTAAGTATGCCATCATTCAGGTTAGACATGCAATTAGAAGAGTTGCACCAATTTCACCACTGAGACCCTGTCACTTTAATTTATCCCTTCTTCCTCACGTATAGGGCTTGTCTGGGTTAAGGCCAATGGTTTTATATAGTCCGAGACAGTGGAGATCCATATATGAAAATCTGGGGGAGGGGGTAGCTGTAAAGTGGTGAAATTAGTCAGTTTACATAATGTAGATTATGGGATCATTTAAAAAAAAACAAAAAAAAAAACAGCTTACAAATTCAAAATCAGCTAGCAGTCCTCCAATTGTTTTGGAAATATTAGACCCTCTCTCTCTCTCTCTCTCTCTCTCTCTCTCTCTCTCTCTCTCTCTCTCTCTCTCTCTCTCTCTCGCATTAGCACATTGGAACACATGAAAATGAAACATGGTGCATTTGAGGCAGTGCTAAAACATGTGTCTTTGTTTATTTTTGCTACGAATACAATAATACATACAGTATTTAAATTTGCTCATTTTCACATACAATAGAATGTATATCCATTGCTCCTTAGGATTGCTATCTCATAGGATTCTCAGGAAATATTGCTACTGTACTCAAAATGACATATACACAATTTTTATTAAACACCATGTTTAAAAATAATTTGTGGTTAAATTGTTGAAATAACGCTGATATTAAATTTATATATTATATATATATATATATATATATATATATATATATATATATATATATTGATATAATATATATATAATATATAGATATCTCTTCCTTGAAGTAAAGATCCTTGAAGTGTAATAATTACTCCTATGCTGCTACAGCTTTAAATAAAACTGTAGATTTAAGAGGACTGGGGTGCAGCAGACTTGTTACCATGGAGCCCAGCCATGAAAGCATTGTGTCATCATGTTGAACTAGTTTTAAAGAAGCCATGCACCTGCTGTAACTGGCTATGTAGGAAGTGAATATGTCTTTAACCTTAAAAAAGGTCAAGCCTGATAGGAAATAATCAGGCCATGGATTGCTGTAATTAAAGCCGGTCCAAAATTATTTGCCGACTTTTGTTCCTGCATTTGACTTGAATGTCTTCTAATGGTAGGTTAAGGTTCTATTAATTGAGAAATGAAAAACAGACAAGAACTGCAAGTACCATGGCACAAAAAGGGCTCTATCTAAACTCCACCAACGCTTCCAAAAACCCATCATACCCACTAAACATGAGCCTGAATTACAGGGATTTGAATGCTTCCAAAAGTGATAAAAAAGATCAAATGCAGAATTGTTGGTCTGTGCTTAAATCAGCAAATTGAAAATACTTGCCTTCTGCACTCTTAATCTCAGTGGAAATGAATTGTTTTCAAAGATTTTGGTTCTTTGCAAAAAATGCACCTTATTTACTTAATGTAATATAAAAAATAAATACATGAATAGACCCTAAATTAAACACGGATTGGTTGTTTTTGGTTTTGAACAGTTTACGGTAGTTTGAAATCTGGAGGAGACTGCTGTGGGTCGTCCAAAACCTGATATTGTTTTTACAGTACATTGTTTCACACTAATGAGGACAAATTTGGTGACGCTGACTCTTCTCGAAGGCCTTCAAATAACAGCTGAATACCTGCTCCAATAGGACACCAGCGTGATTAAGTGATCAATGAATGCTAATTGAGGCTTTTGCAAAATAAAGGCCATGGTCGTCAATAGTCAATTAATTATTGTATCTCTAATGATCTTGTATTTATTTTTTCGTTGATATATATTATCAGAGAATATATATATATATATATATATATATATATATATATATATATATATATATATATATATATATATATATATATATATATATATATACACTTTACATGCATATGTTAAGGAACTGTTTAACACATATATTTAAAAATACTTTTCTTAAGGGCTTTGCTGTAAAATAGATGAAAGTTCATTAACAAATAGATCTAAAAACATTGAGCCAATGGAAATGACCAGATTTAAGTTTTGTTTTGTGCATGGAAAGCAATCAGTGAATAAAAATATGATGATATTGAACCAAGGTTATGAAGATTAAACATCTAACAGTGTAATGTAATAAACTCCAGGGAGGGTCTTATCTTTAATGATTTAAACAACAGATTCACCACTGTTTTTTTGTTTTTGTTTTTGTTGGACTGGTAATTTAAAATATCTTTACTTGACCTTTTTTCTTAACACAAGCAATTAAAAAAATAAAAAAATAAAAAAATAAAAGAAAGTGATTCAAATCTGGTGCAAAAGCATAGCAAACCCTGGACAGTATTTTCTTTTTTTTTTTTTTTTTTTTTTTTTTTTTTTGTTTTTTTATTTAGTTTTTTCGTTTGTTTACAGTAATACATTTTACAATGAGCAGTAAAGTTGCTTTTTAGTTTTAGACACTCGTTACATCATTTACAATCTGTTATAACTCTTAATTTGGGGAATTTAGCAACTCTCTCAAAATAATATAACTACAAACCAATGCAGACATTGAGTGCAGTTATCTTACCACCTGTTTGGTTTGATCAAGACATTCTTTTTAATAAGACACGTGTATCCATTAAAGGGTTACAGGATCCCCCTCAGCCCCACATACATCATTTTATCTTTTCTGTATCCTGTGTTAAGTTTTTTAACCTTGTTGTGGTACAATAAGAAAAAAAAAAACATGTCTCCATTCACACAATTGGCCATTTTTAATGAATTGCTACATGGACTTGCAGGAGAATATAATAAAACCACAATAAGATTTATTATATATAGATATATATATATACTATATATACTATATAATATATATATATATATATCTATATATATATATATATATGATATATATATTCCTATAGTCTTAGTATAGTGCCCTACTTAGAACTTTTTGGATTGATATGGAAACTGCATATTTATTCAGTATATTTGGGAACCCTTCTCATAAGCATAATTTACTAAGATATATTTCCCTTGCCAGTTTTAGAGTCAGTCTTCTTGGAGTTATAAATGATCCCAAGGCTCCACTCTTGGTTACTCACATGGACAGATAAATGAATTAAAGGAACTTTTATGTCAATTACTTTATGCCTTTGGATTGTGTGTAGTTCTAAAGAGTGGGAGCTAATTAAAGATATGATTCGTATTAAGCACTTGATCAAGTCATTGAATAATGGAATCAGGAGCAATTCCAAATAATTAGCAATCTCCTGATCTCTAATGGTTACATAATACTGAAGGATGTGGAATTTGACTACTGATTTTGGGTATAATATAACCCACTATATGAGAAAAATATGGCTGCATATCAATGCAGGTATTGAGTAGCTTATTTTAGTACTCATTTGGTGTGATCAGGATCTTCATTTTTGATAAGACATGTGCATCCATTAAGGTTTGCGGACCTGCAGCATCTGAAAGAAATGTATTGATTTACCTTTGCGAATACTGTGTTGTCCGTATCGTGGCGATATATATTTAAACATAATCCTGATTGTTTTGATGTTTTTTATCCCACATGGATCATGAATCATAAATCATCATTTCTCAACTTTTACTAAGGAATGTAAGGACAGCGGATTTGTGCTCTAAGCATCACTGTGTGTCTGGATCATGCACTATCCTGATTATAATAGTAAAGGGGGGGGGGGGTGCTTTTTAATAAGGCTAAAGAGATCCAACCATTACATTGAAGTCTTGGAATAATTGTCATGTTTTTTTTCTATATATATACCGTAACTTAAAATTGAAATGCCCACTTCAGCCACGGAGGGATCCAGGAGAGAAAGGGATGCAAGTCCCCTTAAAATGATTTTTCATCACTCTAGGGGGTTACACCTGCTTTCCTACAGAACACAATCAAATTACACGCAGACCTTCTTGTTGTTTTTAATATTAACAAGACACAAGGGCAGCGGTGTAGTTTGTAGATGACATTCTTTCATTTATTTTTATTTAATTAAATGCAATAGGATAAATGTCCATCAAGGTGTAATATGTATTTTACAACCGTGTCTAATTGGATAATTAGTTATTGAATCTTCTGGCTTATGCTGCTTAATAGGAACTTCAGCATTTTAGACCTGCATTTATTGCTGACCCTTTTTATACAGAAAAAAAAACTCTGTCATCACTGTTTCATATCGACACTGTCAGTCAATCTTCAGCAGTGATAACCAAGGCTTGTAATACATTTTCTTATTTTAACCTTATCACTGGTCACTTTTATTGTTTATTTCAGCATTTTTTTTTTTTTTTTTTTGGTAAAACTCCAAAAATGCTGATTCAAAAGTATTCATACCCTGACAAGGAAATTGAAATTAATAGCTAGTTGAGGCACCTTTAGCAGTAATAACCTCTTTTAAATGATTAGGATATTTGTCAATGAGCTTTTTGCATTATTCTTTACTAATTTTTTACTGTTCTTCAATGCAAATTGTTCCAGTTCATTCAAATTCCGAGGACTTCTCTTGTGCACAGCCTTCTTCAACTCATACCAAAGATTCTCAATCGGATTTAGATCAGGACTTTGACTAGGCCATTCCAGAACTTTGATTTTAATGATTCTGAAGTAGATTCTGCGCTTTGGATCATTGTTGTGTTGAAAAGTCCAGTTGCATTTTAAAACAAGTTTTGTAGCGGAGGGTTTCAGATGATTGGCCAATATCTTTTAGTATGCTATGGAATCCATTTTACCATGTATTGGAATTAAATTTACTGTGACATTAGAGGAAAAGCAGCACCATAGAAGGATATTACCACCTCCATTGTTGACAGTAGGCATGGTGTTCTTTTCTTTGTACGCCTCACCAGTTTTTCTCCAAATGTAACGACTATCAACGTGATCAGATAGCTCAGTTTTTGTTTTATCACTCCAAAAAAAATTGACCAGAACTCATATCCATGATTTTGTAAACTTTAAGTGATTGTCCTTGTGTTGTTTTCCTAAGAGTGGCTTTTTCTTTGGACTGCAACCATTGAGACCTGTATCATGTAATACTCAACCTATGGTTGAAATAGAAACCTTAGTCCCAATATATTTGGCAGTCAATCTCAGATTGTTTTTAACCTTCCTCACATTTCTTCTACTTGTTCTTGGTGAAAGAACATTCTTTCTTCCAGACCTGGGGAGTGTTGTGACCGTACCATGAGTCTTGTACTTCTTGATAATAGAAACAATAGTTCAAATTGGGATACTAAAATGCTTGGAAATGTTCTTGTATCCTTCTCCAGCTTTATGACAATAAATAATGTTCTGCCTAAGGTCTTCAGATAGCTCTTTATTTTTTACCATACTGACTTATTGGTAATGTCAGCAATCATCCTATGCCTAACTCTTTTATACTCTCTAAGAATGTTCACCTACATTCCAGCATTTTCTAGACTTTTCTATAATTAGGTTCTGCATTATCATATTGAAATTTCTAGCACCTTGTTGACAATACTATCATAGCATCAAAGGGTATGAATACTTTTGAATTAGCATTTTTGGAATTTTGCACAAAAAATATTTTGCTGAAATAAATAGTTGTAGACATCTATTTCTTATAACGTGTTTCCCTCATCCGCCAAAGCAAAACATTTACTACAAAAGATGTTTCCTAAAATTTGTTTTCAATAAATTTCCACTGGGGTATGTAAACTTTTGACTACAACTATATGTACACTAAGTGTACAAAACATTAAGAACACCTGCTCTTTCCATGAAATAGACTGACGAAGTGAATCCAGGTGAAAGCTATGATCCCTTATTGATGTAACCTGTTAAATGCACTTCAATCAGTGTAGATGAAGGGGAGACAGGTTAAAAAAGGATTTTTAAGCCTTGATACAATTGAGACATGGATTGTGTATGTGTGCCATTCAGAGGGTAAATAGGCAAGACAAAAGATTTAAGTGCCTTTGAATAGGGTATGGTAGTAGATGCCAGACGCACCGGTTTGAGTGTGTCAAGAACTGCAACGCTGCTGGGTTTTTCACACTCAAATGTTTCCTATGTGCACCAAGGATGGTCCACCACCCAAAGGACATCCAGCAACGGCAGGCCAGTGGTCAAAAACGGCTCATTGATGAAAGAGGCCAAAGGAGGCTGACACAAATTGTACAGAGCAACAGACAGGCTACTGTTAGTCAACTAACAGTCAAGTACAACATTGGTGCCGAAAGACCCATAAAAGAATGCACAACTTGTCATACCCTGACACAAATGGGGTATGGCAGCCGACGACCTAACAGAGTTCCACTTCTTTCAGCAAAACACAAGAAACTGCGGTTTCAGTGGGCTAAGGAACGAAAACACTGAACACTGGAGGATTGGAAAAACAATGCATGGTCTGATGAATCCCAGTTCCTGCTGTTTCACAATGATGGGAGGACTAGGGTATGGAGAAAACCACAGGAGTACATGCATGCATCATGCCGCATGTCAACATTGCAGGCTGGCGGTGGTGGTGTGATGGTATGGGGTTTGTTTTCATAGAACACATTGGGCCCCTTTTGATAAAAGTGGAGCAATGTTTGAATGCCACAGGATATCTGAACATCATTGTCAATCAGGTGCATCCATTCATGGCAGCAGTGTATCCATTTGCTAATGGATTTTTCCAGCAGGATAATGCCCCATGCCACAAGGCTAGGATTGTCCAGGAATGGTTCCACGCACATGACAGTGAATTTAGCTTACTGCAGTATCCTTCCCAGTCACCAGATCTCAATCCAGTTAAGTATCTGTGGGATGAGATGAAACAAGCTATTTGGAGTAGAGATCCACTACCAGTCAACTTGACACAACAGTGGGGAGCATTGGAGTCAACATGGGCCAGCATCCCTGTAGAACGCTTTCGACACCTTGTAGAGTCCATGCCCTGACGAATTGAGGCTTTTCTGAGGGCAAAAGTGTGTGCAACTCAATATTAGGAAGGTGTTCCTAATGTTTTGTACACTCAGTGTATATGTGTGTGTGTGTGTGTGTGTGTGTGTGTGTGTGTGTGTGTGTGTGTGTGTGTGTATATATATATATATATATATATATATATATATATATATATATATATATATATATATATAGTAACACAGCAGGGAGGGGGGTAATATCCTCCCTGCATAAAACATGTGCGAATGTACTTTTTGTTTAATTGTTTAATTATTTTATGGTTAATTATCCCATGCACCTGGAAGAAATTGTAAATTAGAACCAGGTGCAGGGTATTTAAGAGCTGCAGTCAGTCTGAACTAGATGGCTGAGTCGAAGGAAGCAGGAGGTGTACCCTGCTGCCGAGCCGTCACTGAAAGATATCTGTGTGTTCTTTTTGCAATTGCATTAAGACTGTGTGTTTTGTTTTTATAACAGGTAAACAGTCTAGCTGTACTGTTTTATAGTTAGGATGCAGTTGTGTTTAGTTAGTGCTCAAAACGGAGCTAGGTGTTTTGTTTCATTTTGTTTATTTGTTTTGTTTATTAAACTAAATTTTCTGTGTCCTGGGTCTCTGTATTATAGGGTCAAATGAACGACCGTGAGTGCGGATGGTTACTATATATATATATATATATATAGGCATAGCAGCATTTAGAATATAGTGGGCCTGCCTGCTAAGAGAAAATAAACCTAAATAAATCAATCAATTACTTTGTTTAACTAGTGAAATCCACAAAGTCGGTTACAAGTAAGCTGCACCCTACTTATTTTCTTAAGAAATATTTACACTCAGAGATCTATTAATACATACGCAGGGGCGGACACAGACCATCATGAAAGGGGGATACCTGATACAAAACACACCGTTAAAGTAAACAATACTTTTTAATGAAGGGAGGGGGTCCAGCATGTCTAGATCTGCCCATGATACCCTCCAACATTTGACTGTTGAAAATAAAGACACTGGTGTTGCCAGCAGCTCATAGTACAGTAGTGAGCGAGTGAAGCAAGAGAAATGCTTGCAGGGGGTTCTGGCAGTGTAATAACAAAAATAATAGAATCAACAGTTATGCAAGAAAATAATTCTAAATAGATATATAGATAGATATATTTTCCAGCCAGCAGATGTGCTTCAGTCGCCACAGATATGCCTGCCCGATTGAAAGCACTGTTTAGTTCATAAACTGCACTAGCTTGTTGTGAATGAGTCAGTGACACACATAGCCAGCACAAAGGAATAGAAGAAGTGGAGCATTCCACTTCCCTGCTGGGAGTCAGCCTCTCCTTTCAAGAAGTGCAGACTATTTATTTACAGCTAAATAAAGTGGGCTCTACTGCAGAGAAACATTGCTTGCTAGCTGCACTAACACTGTTGCACCACTGCTTTAAATCTTTTATATATCCCACGGCCTCAGGGGATAGCACTGGATGTTCAGAGCCTCCTGTAATAAATAATTTATGCTAAGTAGCAATTTAGATGTTTGGCTTGGGGATGAAGGAATCCAAGAAATTCATAAATAAAGTTCACAAGTTTGCTTTCTTCTGAAGTTAATTTATTTTATTGTGCAATTAACTGACATCAAGCTCCAAAAAATATGGCTGGTCTAAAGTTGATGGACTATCAATTTTATTACATCCTAAATAATGACCCTGTAATAATGACCAAACTTCTTACCCTTTTAGTTAGTCAAAAATCTGTATACAGTATGTGGGCTGCAAGCCTGATGTCATATATAAATAAATAAACAGATACAACACATTTCATGATAGACCTGCCACAACTTAGAATGTTACAGTAGTATATTTGTTTTTCTTTTTTTTCAAAAATGCCTTTAGTTGGAAAAGCAGAGCTTAGATAACTATTCATTTTCTACAGTACCCCTTCTAAAAGTTTACCAGTTTAAATTTGCAAGGTCATTATTATCTGTGGTGAATATATACCAGAAAGACTGTCAACTTAGTCATGTAAAATACCTTATTTACATATGCCTATACCAGGCTTTTTAACCTTGGAATTCATAAACCCTCCATTCACTGCAACCTTGCTCAGAATAATTCAATAACAATATCTCACTCATCATGGAAATAAACAGAGCACAATAAATACTTTTTAAGCTAACACGGTTCCTGTTTGAGGGCAAACACTCTTCACACATGACTACAGCATACAGGGATATACAATAGCACATGTTTGGCAAGAACTTAACTGTGGATCCAAATGCTGATCCAGTTTTCCATTGCAGATTTTCTTCACCACATTAAGACTTGCTTGCCAGCTACATAACAGTTATGTTGTAATTTTCTGTCACTGGTTGCTTTGCCACTGATGTTATGCTTCTGCTAAAACCGTTCCACTTGGTATGGAAGTGTCAGACCTGTAATTTCCTCTCGTTGTGTTTTACATAATTCCTTTAACTATTTGCGGTTTAATTGCAATGAACTTTTTTCTGTACCTAGCTGAATTGTGACCAGCACTAAACTACCTTTACCTAGATGAAAATGCTAGTTACTGTACATCTGTTATTTGTTCACCGATAGATAATCCCCACATTTTTGAAAAGGAACATATCTGAATTTAACATAGACACCAACACATTCAGAAATAAAAACAAACTTTTGTAATGTGAGTAATTGGTCTTGGTCACACTAATGGGGAGAGTTAGTACTAATCTAATGTAGATTTCTTTGTTTATCATTCAACTATTTAAAATCTGATATTGCACCTATTTCTTATAAATATACTCTTCATACAAAAAAATCAATATTATGAGAATTCAAAGGGTTTGTGTTTGTTAAACTAGGCCTATATTTTGATGTTTCTGATTATTCGTGCATACCTACAAAGGCTGTAATCATGTCACTTGCTTCACCTCAAGTTCTAGTGCATGTCGTGATATTAACAATAAAGAATGGTGAGAAAGACCCGGCAGTTCCCTTGCATGTGGTTCCCCATACCCTTGATAACAAATGTAGTGTTAGCTTTGTCAAGCTTGTAATATTGGTCCAATACCTTTAGATGAGTTAAATAGACTGATCAATGGGTCCAACCTCAAGAACTTTGCAGCTACTATGAAAAGCACTCCCCATGACCTTGTAAGCCAATAACCTATTAAAATCAGACTCCACTGAATATGTTGTCAAACTCGAATAAGCAGTAAAAGGAGTGTAGGCATACGCAAGGAGTGTTTTGTTGAAATAGATCCTTTAGAAGTAAGAAGCTTGAGATTTGTACAGAATGAGTTTTAAGCCTTGGCTGCACATTTGCCTGCCAGTGCTGACTGTACTAACAGTCGTTGTTATAGATACTGTCGAGAGCTGGAAAAGGGTTAGGCAAAGAAAAAAAGGAAATATGTTAAACCATATTGTGCTTTTATGTTTGTTTGTTTTTTTGTTTTTTTTGTTATGGGCTTGCTACCTCACACTGTACTAGGCCTATTTAAATAGGTAGGTTTATACACAGTGACAGAAAAAAAAAAAAAAATCATTAATACACAGAGTATGATGCTATTAATTATAAGGCAGAGATTCGGGGGCGGGATCATGGGGTTTGCTTCGCCGACATCCCAAAGAAGCAACCATGATCCAGACATTGACGGGTTTCTGGACAGTAGTTTCAACGTCATGTGTTAGAGTGTTGTAGCCCCTATCTCATTCTGGATTTTGTTTCTAATTTAAAAAATAATAATTATAAAAATAAATAAACAAGCCAGGTGAGAGTAGGGAAGCTAAATTACTCAAATTTTGTATTAATTATTTGGAGAATACACTTCATTTTTTTTTTTTGTTTGTTTTAGTTTTTTATTTAGATTTTTTTTTACTTTTGAGTTTCAATATTGCAAAAAAGCATCAGATTGACAAGACAGGAGCACTATTTGCAGCCTCATGGCACTGAGCCCCAAGTTGGGTGTCGAGAGTCACTGGCAGGGTGCCATTTGAGATATCAGTTGAGGGAGGGAGGGAGGGAGGGAGCAACTTTAAACGGGGGTCCAGGGGAAGCTTTTTTTTTTTTTTTTTTTTGCTAATAAAAACTAAAAAATCTGTTTATTACAAGAGCATTTTTTGTGATTATTTCAAACAGGAAAAACAGCCAACTTTTATAATTTCGGGGGCGACTCGTTAAACTAGAACAACCCATTTGTTTTTGGTCATGCCATATTTATTTGTGAGGGGTTCAGGGTTTGATATCTATATATATATAATAATATAATATTATACAATAGAAGCATTTTTTGTATATATATCAAACAGGAAAAACAGCCACTTTTAAAGCTAGCAAATTTAGCAATGTTGTGGTATGCAAACCATATGAATATATTCCTTATATATATATATGATATATCAGTCCAGAACACACAGGATTTAAAATAGTAAGATATTATTGATCCCACAGCTTTGATGTAGCAATCTTGGAGGCGTAACACAGAGATCAGATGTCACACAGTTCGATACATTGCGCACAATTCTTGGTAGAGATAAATCATTTTGTTTTATAAAATACATTCTACTTACCCCTGCAATGATTGTTTTTGTAAACTTCTTATCATGTCCCAAATAGAAGCATTTGTGTTCATCCATGCAAGCTCACCCCCCCCCCCTGTTAGGGTGGGGTTATTACAAAAATATATAAGTATTTTTTTTTTAATGTATTTTTTTATACTGTTGACTGCAAATATAAGCAATGACTATATTAGTTTTGTTGATATATTGCCTTGTAATGCATGTTTTACATATCAATACTAACTATTGTGCAGTAACGCAGGGCAGTGGAGTCGCAAAGTAGTTTTTATTGAAAGTTTGAGAGACGCTGCTATAGAGACAGTTACCTGGTTTGAAAAGTTCTCCTATAACAGACTTGAGTGCACTAGGCAACAAATACAGTTTATTTTAGATTTACAAATAATTCTCTCAAATGGAAGTTTTGAAAATGATTTTTCTACAACAAAAATAAAACAATTAAGTTTGCAAAAATGTAAATAATCAGATTGTTTAGACTTATTTTTTTCTTCTTAGTTCTGTATTATTTTTTCTTTAAAAAAAAATTAGCAAAACACGAGGAAGCTGTACACTTTAGTTCATACTTAATGGATTGTCTACAATGGATTGTTAACATACTGTGATGGGAAAAACAGAAATTACAGAGGATCAGTAATACCAGTGTCAGTAACATTTAATTGTCAACTATCTTCTCTTTTAAATGAACACACAATTGCTGTATGAACACATATCAATCAATCTGAATTTCTAAAGCAATGTTGATGCTGGAATTGTAATTGAAACGCCTTTCACTATTTGTGTGACTTTTAGACTTTCCTGCAAAATAGTTTGCAATTTGTGAGTCTGGGTACATGTCTACTACAGGTCTGTTGAACTGTCTCTGTATATGCAACTTTCTTGAGCTCCGTTTTTCTTTGGCAACGAAAGATGTTATTGAAGCGTCACCAGCTTTTTGGTGTTTTTGTGATCTCGTGCTTACCACAAACATTATTCTTGTACCCATGTCTCACCATTAACATCAGTCCTGCATAATTTACAGAAAGTATGTATTTTTCCAACGTTGATTAGGATTATGTGAGAATATGTTGTGGTCCAAGAAGCTTGAAATTTGCCTCAAGTCCCTGGTCACTGGCCCCCAGAGTGATAACACTGTTGCAGTCTGTGCTACATTCACAGGTGTATCTTAGTACTTTTTTTTTTTTTTTTTTTTTTTTTTGGAAATCCCTTGTATACAAAAAATAAATATTTTAATTGAGATTTTCCTTAACAGCAAGAAGAAAACCATCGACACATTCAAGAGGATAAAAACACCTGTGCTGTCAGACCAAAATGTATCGCAAACACATTTTAAAAAGCATCTACTTTTACAAATGCACTATTTTACTCCTACATTGTAAATTGAATTTCCTTCAGAACTGATAAGAAAAAAAGTGAATTCATGAATTAAAAAGCCAAAATAATAATTTGAATATGTAAACATCCATCCATTATCATTAACCGCTTAATTCTTTACAGGGTCGCGGTGAGCCAGAGCCTAACCCGGCAGACAAAGGGCACAAGGCAAGACTACATCTTGGATGGGACACTAATCCATCGTAGGGCACCACACACACACACACACACACACACACACACACACAAAGGGCAATTCAGAATGACCAATCTACCTGAACAGCATGTCTTTGGACTGTGGGAGGAAACCAGAATACCCAGAGGAAACCCACGCAGACACAGGGGAAACATGCAAACTCCACACAGACAGACCCCTAGGCCAGAATCGAACCCAGGACCCTGGTGCTGTGAGGCAGCAGCACTAACCACCAGAACCTCAGCTATATTAAAATGTAGTAATCAAAGAATGTAAATTAATATAATAACACTATTTCATAATGGTGCTTGCTGTAAATCAGTACCATACTGTTATCTGATTTACCGCACACATCTTTAGTATCAAGTATCATTAGTATATAGTAACAACTATATACATCTTCAGAGTACAAATTGTATTCTACACAGAAATTTAAAAGCCACTATTTAAATCAACCTCACTTTTTTATATAGGTAACTTTCTAACAATGCATTCATTTAATGTAAAAAAAAAAAAAGTGTAGGACTAAAAGCTGATAATATCTTTCATATTGCCAAACCATTGTTAAAAGAAAATTGTACTTTGTAATGATTTGAAATATGTTCAACTGCTGTACATTTCCCTCAATGTATTATTAGTACTAGTGCTTTCAGGGACCATTAATGCATTAACAATATATTTCTATACCATTTATCTGACTTTTTACTCAGGCTGAGTTGAAGTTCCTAAGAGAACTGTATAGCTGTTGTTCTTGTTCTTAGCACTGAAAAAGAAATCATGGCTTTGATTTTTTTTTTTTTTTAATGCATTTTTTTTTTAATGGTTGGTCTAATAAAACGTATAAACAGCAAAAGTTTTTACTGATGATTGGCAACTGTGGAGAATGCATCTGAAGTTTTATATTGATTATACCTCCATATGAATTCATGGGAACTGATTAACTGAAGGGGACGTGCATCCGTCATATAATCAATCAAATAAAAACAAAATCAAAATCTGTTTAACTAGATTACTATTTACCTACCCATGACATGAGTTTATTTTAGTACAACAATACTACGCACAGCTGCAAACATGAATAGAAGAAGAACCAGTTGTCATTGGGGTGATTGTGAGGGCGACTCGCCAATCAGATCACAGACAAGCCGAGCATTCCTTTATGGTTAATTAGGGATTGTTGGTACCACAGAGGGTGTCACAAACCTTTTACTGGGGACAGATGGCGTCCTTTTTTAGGTCTTGCTAATGCCATATTTTCTGTGAACAGAACTCATGGGAAAACGACCTGCTGCTTAGTAAGGCTTCAGTAGAGCTTCAGAAATACCTCTTTCAGTCTTTCAGGAATTAGCAGAACATACTTATTGGATAGGTTGCATGCGCAATGTTTTGAGTTTAAAAAGCTGTTAAAAACAAAAAAGTCTATATATAAATCGGCAGCAGTATTTTACAAAACGTACAGACCCAATAAAATGATTAGACTGTATTATGTATGCAAAATGTATGCATTGCTTGTTTCTGAATACATTTTTTACCCCTGCAGAAAGCAGATGGTGAGAATAATATCTCAGAATGTGGTTCCAAAAGGTCACGAAAGGACAAAAAGCGAAATTTTTCCAAGACAGATAGTTAAGAGACACCTGCGGAGAGGGAGGGGCCGGCATGGTAAAACTAAGTTAAGGAACTTGAAGAAGTTTCGAAGCGTGGAGTGTTGGTCAGTGTTTGCTAATGAAAGGAGGCAAGTGAGGCTGCAGATGTGAAACGTGGGAATGCAAGGGGTGCTTTGGGACTGAGCTTGGGCAGCAAACCCTCTGTCAAACACACATTAAGATGAATAGGGTGGCCTAGCAATAACAGTCCACTGGACACGTGCTTTTCGAGAACTACCGTAAGTAAGATTGATGTGATTATTGAGGTATTGTGCACTTGCCATTATCGTACAGTATATACAAAAAAACCCAACAAAAACACTCACACACAAACGCACACATAACAATACAGACTGTAATTTCTTATTTATTTAAAAGTTTATAACCTGTTTTAATGATTTACTGTAATGATAATTAAAAAATAATAAAAACAAAAACACCTGATATATTTTTCACACACATCTGTGTAAATGTACAGTCCTACCAGATCCCTCAGCATTTCTATCAAAACTGCTTTTCCCTGATACAAGTTTCCATTTCACAATTGGACCAGGCAAGAGATCTGAGAGTGATAGAGGACAAATGCTTCTGTATACAAGATTGCATGAGGTATACTGAAAAGTGCATTTGTCATGCTGGAGAAATGAATTGAACCAGGAATTGGAGTCTGTAAATCACTGAGGAATAATTCTAGAACAATTACGACCTTGCAGTCTCGAAGTGTACTGTACAAACAGGGTCATTCTTGGTGCCCATTGCACTACTCCCTATTGACAGGCGTATACATGGTGTTTCTTATTGTTTGACCAATTGGTTGTGTGTTTCTTAAAAAAGTACTTGGTAACTTGTTTCTTTTGCAGTAAAATAATTACTGTGAACATGTTTTCTAATGTGCAATTTCCACCCAGATAGCAGCTGCAATTCAAAAGTACGTAACCAGCAATTGCTGTTTTAGTTTCAGGCTTTTTTAGAAAGTGAATTGCTTGATTTCAGGTTGGTGCGTCAACATTGCAGAGTGGACATCTTAAGCATTTAAAAGGTTTACACAACAGATTTAATTTTTTAAAAAAATGGTTTCAGGTGTCATTCATTTTCAAATACCCGATCACAAATTCTGAGGTAAATCTGACAGCACAGAGCTGTTTTGGCTAATGTCTTTGTTCTTTAAGTTGTGTATCTGCATGTGTAATTTGCATTGCAGATTGTATAAGGATCAGCCCCCCACCCCCGGGTGATTCTAACAGGCCTGATGTAAAATCCAGTTGTGTTTATTTAGGGTTGATCAAATCAACCCCAAACCAAATATTTTGGGCAGTGCCTTTTCTTCTGAAGGTATTTAGGTTTGTAGCTTTCTGTTTCAAAGAAAATAAAATAGCTGAAAAGTTGCTTCCTGGTACCTAATTTACTTAATGCATTGTAGTTCAGACTCACTTAAAGGTCTGGCTACAATCAGATATAGTGCAGTTTTTCTACAGAGTTATATTAAAAAAGAAAAAAAAAAGAAAACAATTCACATTGATCAGAATCTTCAAAAGCTTGAGTTCACAGCAACTCAAAGTAAACTACACATGAGCAGCTGATATGAAGTGTTGTAGAAGCAATCCAAGGGGAGGTACATTTAAAATGTATACATGACATGATGTTCTGTAGATAGCACATGTTGATTCTAAGGTAGGATAATCCCACAAAGTGTAAGACTTTTGCACAGCAGTGGATATATCCATTAAATGGGGGGGGGGGACAGTAATGAAATGAATAAAGTAATAAGAGATTTGAAATTGGATGTTAACATATTGGTTAGAACTCATAAGTGTAACGACACGATTGAATCTAGTGTAAGATTGTAGTCTATGTTACCTGATTCAACTGCTAGCATGATAAACTGCAGTAGACATTACATTCAGAATAAGTTACTGCTATGTTTCATAAATCTTTCTCAATAAACTAATAAGCTTTTACATTTTAAATATAGCATTCCTAAAAAATGTTTTTTTTTTTTTTTTTGCATCATTGTATCTTATTGCTTTAGGAATGCGCTTCACTGTGTATCAAGTTCCATTGAATTGTATTTGTCATCATAATAACACTAGAATTCCTGTTTCTAACCTTTAAAAGGCTTATATTGTGACTAAATCTAACTTCTATATTATTTGTTCAATAATGTTACACTGTCTGGGCAACCAGAGGCTTATTAAGGATTTGGTTTGTGAAATATTTTGCTGCACTTACCTTTGACTCTTACTGGCATGGGACCAGCACAGTAACTTCAGTTATAAAGGACAAATAATGCAATAGATATCAGTACAACCTTCATTTGGTCAAATTTAGAGGGCAATTTGTGGAGATAAATACTTTTTTTCAATGTTCACGTATACATATATTGTCTTTTATTTGAGAAACATATAAAAAAAAAAACATTACAAAATTGTATTTTTATCACTTAAGAAATATTGCAAAATTTAGATCTATAATCTCTACATCTGACGCTGAAAGACTAGTACATGCCTTTGTGTCCTCCAGAATGGATTATTGTAATGCGTTATTTTATGGCATCCCAAAACGTTTATTGTCTCGTTTGCAACTGGTTCAAAATGCTGGTGCTAGAATCTTGACTAAAACCAGAAAAAGGGAACATATCACCTCAGTGCTGGCTTCTTTGCATTGACTTCCTGTACATATTAGAGTTGATTTTAAAATACTGTTATTAACTTATAAGGCCGTAAATAACTTGGCACCAACCTATTTAGGAGAACTGCTTACCCCATATACCCCCAATTGTAACCTTAGATCCCTAAATATGGGATTGCTGGTAATCCCTAAAACAAAGTATGTTAAATGAGGAAGGGCTTTTTGTTATAGAGCCCCCAAACTTTGAAATGAGCTGCCAGCTGCCATTTTTGCAATATGTATATGTATGTATGTATATATGTATATCTGTTTTAATTTGTATTGTTGTATCTGTGTATATATATATATATATATATATATATATATATATATATATATATATATATATATATATATATTTAGTTACTTTTTTCATCTGACCTGTATGTTTGTTGTTTTGTTTTTATAAATTTGACTATTTTTGTCCTGTAAAGTGCTTTGAGATACACCTGTATGAAGGGTGCTACTTGAGTTTAAATGTTCTCTGAAAGTTGAATTTAATGCAACTGCTTATTATGGTTTACTTCATCCATCACACCCAAAGACACCTTTAATCAAAGTAATAGGACATTCAATCTAATCTGCATAGATGCAGAAATTCATGGTGACAACAAAGAGCATTATTGTCAGATGCCTAAGGTTTAATTATATGACATACCTGGAAATTCAGTTCCTGGGTATTTTATTTATTTATTTATTTATTTGTATCCTGTTATAAATGTAATGCGGAACAAGTTTGTTCTTACTTATTATTACTCATTTTAAAATACATGTGATTTACCAGACAATGCATAACCCATAAGCCTCATAGTCTGTACAAGCCCCTGTGCTGTTCTGTGTCAGATACAATTTAACTGTGGATGTCTCAGGGCTTAGGCAGGGTATTCTTTATACTTCCGGCAGCTACATACGATAGCCTTGACCCCAAGGAAAAGCAGTCAGCAAAACAGACAGACAACAGGATGCAATTTGTATGCATCCTTGAGCCTCTTCAAATCACCTTTGAGCTTTAGCTTGGTGTGCAAACAACATCATGCTGCATGCACCTGATAACATATGAGAAAAAGCCATGAGTTCTTACAAAGAAAAAAAATAGTAGCACTTCTTTGCTTTACATCCTCTTTAGCACGCACAGCATTCTATGTACATTAAAATGTAATTATTTAAGAGCAGTGAAAGCAGTATTATTACATCCATGTGGATATACACAGACCTAGAAGTCAATGTGACCAATATAAAGTGTGCTTCATTTATTTGTACCTGAAGATTTACTGTTCATAGTAATCTGTATTGGCAGACACAAGTTACAACACACCTCCACAGGCTGCTTTGCACTAAGGTCCTAAGCTAATAGGAGGGTACATAAAGCATTAGTTCTCAAGCAAAAATATTTGGTGACTGCAAAGTGCGTCCACTGATCTTACTGGTGGCTACACTCTACCCTATACTCAACAACGGAAGGTTGCAATAAGGAAAGTAGAGGGAGGAATAAGAATACAAGCTGTCTAAATCATGAAAACAGTAGTAAAATGAGATGAAGGAAAGCAGTTTAGAAGTTACCAGTACCATCACCATTGTAAAGCTGATGAAGAGAGAAACTGCCATGGGTCTATGAGGGGTCACTTGGGGTCTGTAGTATCCACCCAAAATCAGTTCTGCCCACTAAAACAACTCAGTCGTGAAACTGATGTGTTCTCTTGAAGTCTTGACATGGTTTATTTAATTAGCTCTGGAACGAGCCTTTCTCCTCCGAGGGGTGTTTTGCAGCAAAGATAAGGCTAAAGGAAAGATAATAATAAATGTCTGTATCATTTGTTTCTATGGGGGGCTGGGCTGATGATATAAATGGAGGGGTGGTCAATCTTGTATTGATGGTTGATGGTTGGTAGCAAAATATCACTATCCTGTTACTAAAGTCAACTCATTGAAAACTTGGGGTCTCATGTGGCCAAGAGGCTGTATAATAAGGATCCCATCTGCACTAAACTGTCAAAGTTGTATTATTTATGAGGACCCTGGTACTAACCAGAATAAATCTGCTGTGCATCATCAGTGCAGCATTACAATGCTTATCATGTTGCCTTGTTAAAAAAAGTGATTATATGGCTAACATGAAAAAAGAATAATCTTTCCTTATTGCAATCCTGTGTAGCTTTTATCTAGTATATTCATATATTTACAGAACAGATAGTTACCTTTCACTGATACACAGACGCGCGGAGTCCTATAACATCCTATGTTAGCAACTATTGCTTCCAGTGGTGGTAAAATTGTCCATGTCAACTGTCTGTTGCTTGAATTTTACATGGGGGAGTTTCAGTAAAATGCACTATGCACAGGGTGTACTGAAATTAGATCGTTTCACCATCACCAGTCTTTGCCCAAGGATGCTTTGGAGCTGAATAATTTGCTGAGTAGCAACCATTTGCTGTGGTCCACATTGCATTTCACTGAGTAAGCTGAATGAGTTTTAATTACAGATGTGATGTCCGCATAATGTCGACACTGCCTAATACAGAGATTGTATTGATTTGACCTTTAACTTTGATGTAATGGGAAGAAATGTGCAGAGTTATTTCTGCTAAATTTGTATGTGGCTTGCAACAGAACATTGATGTTATTAAAACATATGGACCTTGGTCTGGCTGAATGGTATATATTTGTAATTATTTCATAACTTGGAATCATTAAACACACACACACACACACACACACGCATTTGACCTTAAAATGTTTTTGATTGAAAATAAAAGTGTAGCCACAATACAGCTATGCACAAATAACGTAAAATAGGGTGACCCAGAATATTGGTTAGTTTTAAAACATGCAACAGCTAGACCAGGGATATCCAACTTTTCTTGGGCATGAGCAACTTTTAAATTTCAGACTAAGACGCAAGCCACAACAATACTTTTTCACCGTGAGGCTTGTACCGTACCCATATTTAGCCATATTTAGGACGTAAAATAATAACACACACAGCAGGGTAGTGAGGGAAACAGCTCGGCCTGATGGACACTGAGAACAGCATTACTATGCAGCCAACTCAGGCATTGTCAACACATTCTCAACTCTCATGATGTTTATAAAGGTTTTCACATGTCATTTGTTTAGCACTAAGCACCCTGCTAAAACAAATAATAGCCCTGCATCCCCTTTTCATGCCGCCATATATAGTCAATAGTTACTGCAACGTATTGTAGCAGCCGGCTGTGTGTGTGTGGGGTGTGTGTGTGTGTGTAGGGGGGTCCCAAGCAGGTAAAGGCAAAGGAGTCAGGCAGACACCAAATATATATTTTACTGAATGTTTATTGTGGAGGAAGAAAGCCACTCAACAGCAGTACACCACCCACACAGCCACTCCACCACCACTCAGCACAACACAGCTAAAATGATGACAAAACATAAAAGAGCTCTATAAACACTGCAACAAATACATAACTGCAATATAAAGAATCTCATGAAAATTAAATAATAGAAGTTCTGTATCTTTTGCAAAAAATAAATACAAATGAGGATATGTTATGAATATTTGATATACATACATTTGGTTAGTCTGCCATCTAAAATATATACTGTTTCACTGTGAACACGGTAATAAAAACAATTATTTGCCATTGGTATTCACATGTATATATTCACATTTATATATGTAGTATATAGGCAATATATTGTAGCGGTGGCGTAATGAAGATACTGCAACACGCCTTTTAGTCAATGGCAATGATAATTGTCATTTGTTTATTGTAACGCTCTTTAGTAGAGCTGTGTGAACCGGTTCTTTGAAACCTGGTACCCGGTCCCTGCTTTGGAACCGACGAACTGGATACAAATATCAATTATTAAAAACGTTAATTTCTGTCAAATGCATTTGATAACTATAATTGACACGTTCACACTTAGAAAAAAAGATCTGCAGTGTATTTATTACAGCATTAACAGATTTTTTAAACTTTTAAAATTATATTTATTTTCCTGGAGAATAATTAAATCTCACTTTTATACGAAGGGATGAAAACTCAGATGGTAACTCAGATGTCTCTTTTTGACATGAAGGCATGATTGGATCTTTTTCAGACTGACAGTTCTCCAACCCCAAGTCAACAAGATTTCGGCTATCTAAAAATATAATTTTGGCTTGGGATCCTAACATATTTTGAAATGTGCAATTAACAAGGATCGTATAAAAGCATGGCTGTTACTGTGCAAATTAGAAACTATTGATTATTTTGTTAACTTTAATTATACTGGGGCAATTTCATAGACTGCACAATATTGTCGGAGCATCGGAAGCTGCATCATTTATGTATCATATTCTATATTTACAGTCTCTATCAAATATTTTTCCTTTGCACAACATTTTTTATGTATCTTCCAGTTTTCATTCTATTATTTACCCCCTTCTCCCTTCTCCCTTCCCCTCACACATTGACAGACGGTCATGTTTTTGTAAATACTTTTTGAAACGGACTCAAAATATCTGGTTCCAATGGCAGATACCTGGTTCGGAACCAATTCCAAAACACTGAGTACCTGGTGTTTTTATGAAATCACATGACTTGAGCTCAGTATATTGCTATCCCAAGGAACAATACTACTCAAACAATCAGCAAACCTATCTGCTCACTATTTAAAATGTAAATAACATTATGTGCCCAGTGAGCTATTGATGTAAAACTTAGACTGTATATATATATTACACAAGTATATTTATGCCAGTTCCTCACAGAGAAATTGATCTATTTTACACGATGTGACCGGTGTGAAAGCCTTCAGATGTGTTATTTTTTTATTTTTTATATTCAGTATTCTTTATTGTACACAGTAAGATACAATAATAATATGCAAAACATGCCTGGTGTGAAAGGACCTTTATTCGAATCTATGGCAAGCCAAATGACCATTTATAGATATCTCAAATTGCTTTTTAAGATATGTTGAAATATTTAAAGCTATCTCTAAATCATTTTGAGATATTTCAAATTGAATTACATATATCTTTAATTGTGCAGTTTTTAAGATATCTAAAATTTATTTTAAGATATCTGTAAATCAATTAGAGATATGCAAAAATGAAATAAAGATATCTCAAATTGATTTACAAATACATTTTGCTATGGAAACCATGTGGATTTTGCTAGCATGGTGCACCAAACTGTCATTTAGAGATATCTTAAAATTAGGGTTTTAAAGATAACTGTAAATCATTTGAAGATATCTCTAAATGACTTCCTGTTCATTTAAAGATATCTGTAAATGGTCAGGAAGTCTATTCAAAACATACAGCATTTTCACAGGAAGTTATTTTAAGATATCTTGAAATCCTGTTCAATTGAAGCTCTCTTCAAATGATTTAGAGATATCTCTAAATGAGCAGGGAGTTATTTAGAGATATCTTTAAATGAATTCCAGATATCTCTAAATGATTTAAATATATATTTAAATGAACAGGAAGTTATTTAGAGATATCTCTAAATTATTTTAAGATATCTCAAAATAACTTCCTATTCGTTTAGAGATATCTCTAAATAACTTCTTGTTCATTTAACATCAAAGTTTAAATGTTGGATACTCCTGAGCTAGAGAATCTTGATTTATATCTGCAAGTGTACTTTTAATTTTTATTTTAATTCAATGATTAGTAGCAAAAAACAACAAATGTTAAAGTGTTAATATTTTTGTTTGATTTACCTTACGGATGGAGGCAGTTGGTGTATATCTGGGGTCCTATTGTACTAATTGGTTGCTAATTCATTTTTATTACATAATTTTGGTGTGGTATGGTTATGAAAATTAGACTTTGTTGTCTTTATAAAGTATTTGGGGCCCCTACCCAAGCAAATATGTTTATACCTTTAGGCAAATATAGGCATATGCATTCTTTGATGTAGAATTAAATGTATTTGTTAATGATCACTCATAGTAACATAGTAACTTCATTTCTACTACACAACCACATTGTGTAATAACACTGTAATATGATATTGCAAAAATTTACTAATTACAGACAACAGCCTTATTCAGTAAGTTTTGCCAAGGTGAAGACAAGAACATGTCATGTTCTGCTGTAGAGAGACAGTATGCTTTGAGTTATTGTATTAATGTTTAATACACAGATATTCTTTTGATTTTCTATGCCAAGTGTCTGTTTCCACTGTTGTCACATATACATTGATTTCTTCTTTACAAACCATTTGCTCTGATTTGACATCACCCATAGAATAGGCCTTCTGGGATTCTTTGTTTTGTTCCCAAAAACTCAACTTTCCTGCTTAAAATGGGGGGGGGGGGGGTACTGCATTGTTCTAGCCTGCTCTAAACTAAACTGTAGTTACAGTCAGCGTTTCTACATTCTAAATGAGATGAAAACTATTGTACTGTAGAACAGTGCAAAACATATTTCATTAAACAATCAAACAGATCTTAATAAAAGTGGCCAATACGGACCATATTAGGATGTTAAGTTATTAAAAATAATAATAATCTTGCCATTCTTTCTAAGGTGAATCTGCCAGTATCTACAAAGACTATGGACCTTACATTTAAATCCCGGGTAAATAGTTTTCAACTGCTGTTAAACTTTCTAATGTCTTGAGCTCATTACCACTCTCTGGGGTCTATTCATAAATGGTTAACTCCTGTCGAAATGAGAAAACAGGAGTACATGATCGGATTTCGTCCATAGCTGCCTATTTAATGGCAGTTGGTATTCATAAGAGATAATTCAGATGCATTGTCCCAGCGATTTTTGTCTATGAAGGAATGTTTTTAACGAATTGAGATAAAGGTTAACAATTACCTCATTAGCATACATTTTCATCGGTCCTGAGTGTCAACCTGCTAAGCGTGCAAAATGCTGTTGATAATTGGAAGTTATTGAATGCTTTCTACAGTCAAGTCTAAATTAACGACTATTTTTTTAAGACACATTTTATTACTTCACTTGCTCTGTTATACAGTTTGACATACCAGTGATTAACACTGCCTATTTTGAAAAAAAATCTGTAACTTTATAAGAAGGAAAATGTTTCATATAAATATATACTCACACAAGAACATATTGTCTGGCATAATCATTTTGAAACAGCACTGAGAAGCAGAGCACAAGTGAGAGACCTAGAATAGACAGTTATTTTGTTATTTTGCGGTCCTTTTCTTTATATTTCTTTTACCTGTGTTCACAATAAACAGTTTGGATGAATACTGCCTGTTTGAACCTGTTTATTTTCATGGATCGTTACAATATGCAGTGTAACAGTGCTGCTTATGCAGTCGATGGGAAATTTGGGCTTGTTTAGTATTGCAAAAAACATTGATCGAGCCTCAGTACGAGGCTCATTCAGTGTTCGAAAGGGAGTCTATTTTTATCACACACTACAAAACTATACATTTTATGTACAGTGTGCAATACGACGTGAAACTTTCACTGATTCATAAACATAAACTTACCCCTGATTGACTCCCTGTTTCAAGCGGGGTGTATTATTATTATTATTATTATTATTATAATAATAATAATAATAATAATAATAATAATAATAATAATAATAATAATAATAATAATAATAATAATAATAATAATAATTGAGAATTTGTAAGATTAACATTTACATTTTTCACAGGATGTTGGGCTGCTGGTTATTCCTAGAGTCAACAAAAGCAATATCGGAGGTAGGGCTTTTTCTTGTAGAGCTGCAAATATTATGAAATGCTCTGCCTTTGCTTGTCAGGGAAGCTGGGACCACTACATTTTTAAAGTCAGAAACAGACTAAAAACGGACTTTTATAAAATGGCTTTCTTATTTTAGTGGATTTTAATGTAACTTTAAAATTGCTGCTTTTATATTATGTGTATACTGTTATTTAAATAGCCTGACTGTGGCAGTTTTATGTGTTACATGCTGTACAAATGTATTGTGGTTTGTTCTTTTTTCTGCTATATACTGTACAGTGCTTTGTGATACTTTTGTATAAAAAGCGCTATATAAATGCAATGAATAAATAAACACCCCCTAAATTGTAGCAGATTTAAACAAATATCATGTGAAAAAAATAGATATCATTTAACTGACAGTTGCAGCAAGTTCATGAAATCATTGTGGTAAATTATTAATTGTAGTGAAGTCCTTACATTTCTCAGATGCCACGGTTGAGAAAACAGCACAGTAACAACACAATGTGAAAAACGATGTGCGAAGCAGTGTAGCATGTGTATCTCTACAGCTCCAGAGAACAAGCAGAAAATAACCTAGCAAGAAAATGTAAGAAAAAATAAAATGAACTTTACAGAAATAACACTGCGATTGAAAAGGCCTGCACTGACAGCCAGCCTGCATTTTACCTCAGAAGCGGCACAAGCAGAGGAACGAGAGCATTCAATGAAACCAGAAGATTCAGCTTTTTTTGCAACACTGACCCATTGAAGACATCACCTTACAGGGGGCTGGACAAAAAACTTACCAACACCTGACACTCATACTGTAAGACTAAACGATCTGTTAGGCAGATAGTATCCCTGACATACAGTGTATTCTGTTTTGTATAAAATTTGCACCTCCCTGTTGCAAGTGTGATTAGTCACGACAGGCTAGACAATATATTTGACAGACACTGTTAGCAGAATGACTCTGCAGTGCTCAGTAGGGTATATTAAACATGTAGTTTCAGTAAATATAAAAGTTTGTAACCAGTGATACTTTGAACTTTCTTATAAAAACCTGGATGTTTTGCAATGGTTTACCAAGTTTTGAAATCCATTTTCTTACCACTTATTAGTACTAGGAAAACTATCACTGGGGTCCCCCTCTTCATAATCTCATGGTATTTTGATTCTTTGTTTGAACTGTATTAATCAATTTGGAATGTGCAGATATTACAAAACTGTTGTTTCCTGTTAGGTGTTTGGCGACAATCAGACCATGTGTCTAACAGCAAAGTTACCAGTATGTAGCAGTTTATCTGCAGCATAGTATTTGACAAAATAACCATAAAAGAGGCACCAGTCTTAATCCTAAAAAAAAACTCAAAGGTAAGAAAAAGGATCTTAAACCATTGATTAGCACTTTGCATGACACTGATTCTTATGAATTATTTAAATATGTTTATACACAATCACCAAAAGCCAAATAAGTACAGCATTGGTACTGGAATGTACTGTTAATCCCTATATAGTTGGTAAGCAGTAATATAAGACTACATTTGTATCCTTAGTAAAATGGTCACAAATAAACACAGGTGCAATGCTCCCCATCTGTCAATGACAAGGGGCTTGGGGAACGTTCAGAACAATTCTCCACAAGGCTGCTTGAGCTGGGGGCGATGACAGACCTCTGCAGTGAAAGTTAAAGGCTAATGTCCAGAGGGCAAACAGTAGTTGAATTATCTAAAAACTCATTTCTTTCAAAGCTTCTGGGAAACAAAATCTATTTTCCTTTATTGAATGAGTGCTTCTATCTAATCTCCTCCTAGCCTGTTGTTAGCATTACCAGCGTCTGCGGAGGTGACCTCAGCATTGACCTCCTCTCTCCCTTTGGAACAAAGTCACAGCTTCTGGGGACTCGCCACAGTGACTATTCTGGGGCCAGCCTGAAGAATTGGACCTTGATGACTGTTCTCCTAAGGGGGAGACCCTCGAGTCACATGCAGCATGAAGGTAAAGATGATTTCATTCTTTAATTATCAGAAACTGCTTCTAGCAGGGTTTTTTTATTTTATTTTATTTTTATGCCACAACAAACATCATCGTTCACTATAAAATATTCAATAATGTACTAGATTTAGAAACACTGAAATAAACTAGTATTGCATAACTAAGTAGTGACAAATGCTATTTTTTATTTATTTTTCAATGTCTTCAATTTTGCAATAAGTTTTGATTTATCTACTTATGCAACTGGGTGATGTGTACTCCTCCACCCCTCAAGTGGGAAAATGGGAAGGACCTCTTAATGGTCCCATTAAGCAATCAACTAAGCTTTTTCATTTGTAAAGCAGTTGGGAGAGCTGCACTAAGGTCATTGTCACCTGTGGTCAATATTATCCGCAAATGTTTACAAGAATTATGGTGATCCTATAGAGATCATTTATTTGGTTCATTAGGAACATCTGTTCGAAAAAATATGTCGGTTGGAGGCTGACTTCACTGCCAGCTTGCCTGTGTCAAATGGTCTCTGCCAAGGATTTCTGCCAGATTAAGCCCCATTAATCCCCATGTATTTACAACAGGTTGAATATCATACTGTGAAACACCTCTATTAGTATCACCAAATGGACCAAGTAAAATTGTCTCATGTAGATTTGAATTGTGCTCCCCTTGTGTTTGTGTTAACATTTGTACACCCCCCTAATAAGTCCTTGCTCACTACCATCAATAAGAGAAGCTTTCTTCTGCATTCCATTTTTGGATAAGAGTTCACTTCTAAATAACTGCATATATAACAAGTAGTGTTACGTGAAAAGCACTGGATCCCCACATAGTCATAGCAATAACATTTAAAAAATATGATTCCTCCACTGCCGACCGTAGACAGGCATTCCCAGGTGGCGGCGCACAATTGGCAGAGCACTGTCCAGGGTGGAGAGGACTTAGGTGGGCCAGGGTGTCCTTGGCTCACCGTGCACCAGCGACACCTGTAGACTGGCAGGGTGCCTGCGGGCCTGCCTGTAAGAAGACCAGAGCTGCGTGGTCCTACGATGCTGTAGCTCTGAAGGTCACTGCATGGCGGGCCTGCAGAGTGAAAACAAGTGGACGGCTGATGGCACATGTTTCGGAGGATGCATGTACTTGTTTTTGGCCCTCCCGAGTCAGTGTGGGGGTTGCAGTGGTGACCAAGTTTAAAATTGGGCATTTCAAATTGGGGAGAAAATGGGATAAAACAATTGCTGATTCCAAATTTAAATAAATAAATAAATAAGGGCTCAACACTTGCTAAATTCATGAAGTGAACTAAATTAGATGAAACAAGTTGGTCTGACCACAGTTCAAGCATTCACAATGGTTTTAGGAACAAAAGAGAAATCCTGCTCTTTACTTTTCTAAGGAGTTTTCCATGTTTCAGTGCTCCATGGCACAACATCACGGTAAGCGGAATACACAGAAAAGTATAATGAGTAAAGGCAAGCAAGCATTTCAGATTCATTTATATGTACATATAGTAATAGTGAGTTGGTCTTTATAAGGAGTTGGCATGCTGTTGCTTTGTCCAGAAGAAAATGCTCCAGAAAAATCACCTAATCCTGACCTTTATTTACAATTTACCCAAGTCTTTAACTTAAAGCTTAACCTTAAAGGCACTATCAGATTGTAAAATTTATATTCTGTACCCCAGTGTGACAATTATTATTTTTTTCTGTACAAACAAATGCTAATGAAATGTAAATGTTCCCAGAGCACTGGGTACCGGACTGATCGCCAACTTGCACCGCAATGACAAGGTTTAATATGTTTTTATGTATGCATGGTATGATTCTTGTTCTGCTTAGATCATTATTTGCTACGCTAGCTATGAAAAAATAGCATCTGAGAAGCCTCTTCAAGGCTGAGAGTGTTGTGCTAAGCATTAAAGTCTATACCGTAGATTCCCTACCTTCCCCATGGCAAATAATGATCTGAACATACAGAACACACAAACAGGTAAGAAATTAAAGACTTATTAATATATTATTTGATTTTGTAACATTTCATGATATCTATAAAATGCATTGATAATACAATAAAACATGTTCCATATTCCATATCATTTTTCATGATGTTTGGGTCTCAACCAAATCCTTAATGAAATGAATGGTGTCAATGAAATCCTCTGCAATCTGGCATGATTTAAAATCTCCTCCCAAAAATCAATGTAAATCTATGATTGTTATTTTTGAAACTTTAAAACTTATATGTAAACCAACACTGAAGAGCTAAGTGAAAAATTCATAATCGTAAGTCAAACCAATTCAGACATTCTGAAAAGAAAAGATACTACTTAAAAGCAACAAGCAGAAAACCTGAATGTCATCAAAAAGCACCTGGATCCCTGTGGCGGAGTGTCCCGCCCCTATATGTGTGCTGTTTATAATATTATTTGTATTATTATTATTATTATTACTGTTTATAATATTTATGTATTATTATTATTATTATTACACCGTTTAACACATTTTTTTTTATTGTTTTTTGTTGTATGTATTTATGTATTTATACTAAAGTAATACAAAAATGACTACAAAAGATTTAGAAGTGAGTAGTTTTTCGAGATTTACGATTATACTGTATTTACAGTATAAACGTAAACCTCGAAAAACTACTCACTTCTAAATCTTTAATATAAATACATGTTAATTTGGATTCATATTTTGTTTTTTTCTGACTTTATGTGAACGAAAAGACACACATTTGCCCGTTTTCCCATTGGAAATAGTGATATTTTGAAATATCACTGTCCTGGTCACAAAAGCAAAGTTTGTGGGGAATAATAGCCATTTTCTATACTGTTGAGGCATAAGCAATTAGGAAATAACACTTACTACCCAGGAACAAAAATTGTGTTACATAGTGTTATTATTATTATTATTATTATTATTATTATTATTATTATTATTATTATTATTATTATTATTATTATTATTATTATTATTATTATTATTATTATTATTATTATTATTACTGTTTATGATATTATTTGTATTATTATTATTATTACTGTTTGCGGCGTGGATGAAAAGCTGCCGCCATTATTTGTTATTGTTTTGTATTTTTGATTTTAAAACCTGTGGATGCATGACTGATCAACTACTGATTGTTTAAGTAGAATGTCTAGGAAAGGTCTTTCTATGGGAATGGTTTAAACATGCTTGTGTTAATAACAGGTACAATGTTGAGTTTATTATACCGTGTTGTGGCAGAGCAAAGCTCTGCCCTTTAAATTGGCAGGGATGGGGTTAACTTCCCCTACCTGCCTGGGTTTATTACGTTCAGGTGGCTGGGGTTGATTAGTTGATTAGGTTGATTAACGATCAATCAGCGCCCAGCCACCTGATATAAAAGGAGGCCTCTGCTTCTCATTTGGGGAGAGGGAGCTGAGGAAGTAGGTTGGTTTTTTTTTTGGTTGTTTGGAAAACTTGAATCCAGTGAAGGCATTGCCCAGCCTGGAAACTGTTATTTTTATAAATTTTGCTTTTTGTCTTTCTTTGTGTTTAAATTGTTTTGTTTTGGCCCTTGTGCCCTTTCATTTTGTGTTTATTTATAATAAAATAGTTATTTTTTTGAACTGCAGTCTGTCTCTGGGCCTCTATCCACTCGCCAGCCTGCCACACATGTATGTGCAGTAATAAAGTTGTTTTTAAAGTGTTCAAATAGTTTTGTCAGTAACTCTGTAACTGCATAATTCTTTGGTCCCACTGGATTGTCCAGATTTTACTGCAGATCACTACAGACTCAAAAAAGGACAAATGTATGCCTACCATGTGCCCCCAGCTCAACACACGCTTTTCATCTAGCAGATGAAGTGGGAGTTCCATGCTTAGGCAAATTCTACGACTGCTTAACACAATAATAATGTTGTTATTAGATTTGTGCTTTTTTTTCACTGAGTGAATCTATTTTTGCATGCCTTTTATTGTATTTTCTGTTCTCCGTGGTTATGCAGTGAACTCTCTCTGGTAGCTGACTTAGTTGAGTAATGTAAAGCTGTGTCTGTGTGCTCCACTAACAGAGACAGTGCAGAGGTCTCTGGACCTAGAATCTAGGGTTCTAATAACCCTTCCATCAGCAATTTTCTTAGTACAATAAAAGTACATCTAGATCAATGAGGGCTGAACCCTACTAGAGTTCTAACATGTCACTGGAATTCCCTCAAAATCCCCACTGAATGGCTAGTTTAGACAAGGTTAGATATATGATAAAATATGGGCCAGAACGATAGGCGGCAGAAAAATTATTGGTGGGGGGGGTGGGGCTGGGTTGTGTCGGCACTGAACATTTTCTGTCCCAAAAACCAGGCAGTAATTGGGGCTGTTTACAATGAGAAAGTGTGCTATAAATACATGTTGTTTTACTTGTATCTCCTTACATGCCACAAACATGGATCAAGCGAGGGTACATGCACTTTTGTATGTGGATAACTACAACAAGACATGTCCCTACTGCTCATATCTGGTATACTGAACTTTGCAGGGTGAAAGAAAACCAAAATGACAATAAATGACAAGAATCAAAAATTCAAATAGGGTTAAATTGAAATCTGAAAACGCACAGCAGATCCCTACACATGAGCCTAAATTTTGTTTTCAAATCTATGGTACCTTTTCTTTAGGGCATAGATGTATACATACTTTTACATGGGCAAAGCAATATATTAATAGTTTCTTTCGTAAGTGAATTCCTTTTTGCTGTCTCACTGTCGTTTTCACTTGCTGGGACAAACATATCTGAAACTTTTCCTTGACTCATAATGATATCAATAATATTCTGTTATTATATAAATAATAAAATACAATTTAATCCTATGATGTCAATATAGTGCCTGTATGACAATGAACTATGAATCAAAACTGAATGAATGCCTGCCAATGCCTTGTCAAACCAATGTAAAAAGTCAGATAAATTAATCCTGTTTTAAATACCATTATACACAGCTGTAACAATTACTATATTCACACAATTATTGTTCTGAGATTCAGCTTTTATTAAATCCCTTGTTCAGAAAGATAAAGGGTGTTTCTTGTGACAGAGTAGTTGTTTGGGTGCGTAAATTCACTGCTGAGTGACAGAGCGAGACGAAGGTTGAAGTTGAGACGCCCTGCAGGCAAACAAGACTTAATTACATATCAACAAACTGAACAGCTCACGTGACACTATCAGCAATGGGAGCGCATCGAGCACAGACAACACAGTAAACAAAAACTTTGGTAGAATCTACAATATCTGAACTAATTTTCTATGTTCAATAGTAAACTAACTTTGCTGAAGACATTGATCATGGTGAATAAGTGGTTAGGGCAAATGTGACAGGTGGATATGCGACAGATTACTGTATGTTCTTTTCACTTTTAAATAAGTCCTTTTTTAATTGTATACTAGATTAATAGATGTGAAATGTAGTATTTTAAACCAAAATCCAAGGGTATTAAACAACAAAGGTATAAATATAATTTTAAATTAATATTTTTTGCAACTCTGAATTGTATGTACTAGTTTGCAGCTCACATTCAGTTTATTCCACTGGCATCTATTACTTGTACGTGCGTGGACAAGACTATTGAATGATTTTAAAAATTCAAATATAATTTGAGTTTAAACCATCAAGAATGACTGGCATAATTTCCTAGTCATTTCAGCATCAGGCCCAGGGATTCAGTGTGACCGAGGTCAGGACTACGGAAGGAGCATCTAGCAAAACAAACACTGAAATTCGAAGCTGAAGGTGGACAATTATTTTTAGGCTTTTGTTTAGTAGATTTAGACAGTCTGTCTCTGTTTTGTGGTATTAAAGAAAGTTTGCGGAAAGAAACTTTGCCAGTCCCTTAAAGATCATATTAACCGGAAAAAAAAAGAAGGATGTGATTTACTTTGTTCGAGACGGTAAATGGTGCCAAGTAAGATTTCAACTGTTTTGTTTTCCAGTCAGATTGTTATTTAGTTAAAGTAGTGCTTCCTTATTCAGTAGGCCTCAGTTCTATCTTTAAATTGTTAAAAAATAACTGTTAGTTTCCTGATTTTCATGTGCTTGTTGGCTTTTTATCAATATACTGCGTGGTGAGCAGAACTTTTGAAACATCTGTATTTCATTTTAAAAAATCAATTAATTAGACGGCAATTTGTCAACACCTTGTCCACATTAACTCTGGAGGATATACGTCATCATCTGAGTGGGCGCATTGCTTTGGTTGCCAGAGTAAAAGTGTGCAATCAAGGTTCAAACATAGACTACTGTATATTCTATGGACAATGGTTGTGCTGACATATTCAAGGTAATAATGGAACTCTTGAGTCAATTGTATTAATACTGAGGAACACACCATAGCAATGACTAACTATTATACTAAAACTTTTTAAAGGTATTTATTTATTTAACTTGGTTTTTCTGAAATTGTATTCAAATGAAAGAGTGAACTTTGTGTCCCTGGGAAGATTTCATTAGCAAGCAGTGGTTTTTGAACAGGTGTCATTAATTAGTGTCATCTTTTCCATTTTTAAGTAATAACAGAATGGTTGACCTCCACAGAAAAGCTTTATGTGGAAGAATACATTAAAACAATGAAAAAATAAATAAATACAGTTAAAATAAATGTCAGTCATAATTCATTTTGTTGTAACCTAGAAGTATAAATAAGGCCTGACACCCCAGTGTTTCAGGTCTTATTTATACTTTCTGTGACTCTCAATAACTTGTGCTAAAGACTGCCCTGAGCAAGTTTTATCATAATTGAATATACCTATAGATGTGTAAGTTTGACATACAGTATGTACAGATAATTATCATTTTTATTTATTTTTTACTGTATTTATTTATTTCTTGTTTTATTTTACATAAACTTTTCTGAAACATTGAAGTAGCAATAAGTAGCAGTAAGACCTCATACTTATAACAGGTTCTAAAATAAAACGTCACCAGGATTGTTAGCTTTTGCACCCAATTAGCACAATAGAAGCACATCTGTTTGGTTTAATTAGTCAGGAAATCAAATATCAAACAGCAATTTATGAAATTTGGAAAACTGATCTGTGTGTGTGTGTGGGTAATCCTTTTAACATAAATTATATTAGTAAACAGGTAATTTCAATCAAATTGAGACCCACATTTCTTTTGAACTGTTGTCTTGGAAAATAATGCACGTATGGTGATAAATAAATCTGGATTACATTTTTGAGTGCTGTTATTTTTAATGTGGTATTTTGTGTTTGTCCTAGGGCATACAACAATTTTAGTCTTAGGCAGCATTTCTTAACAGTAGGCGGTTATAAGATAGAAGAGAATAGTAAGCTATAAAGGTCTCCGAAGATGTGTCTTACCTGCTGAGACTAATTAAAAGATGGGTTTTTAGCAAGCACTGTGTCTGGGATACACAAGCTATGGTTATTTTTAATTAAGAGATGTGGAAGGAAATAGGGTTTAAGTAGTGTTTTTATTACAAATTGCATTATATACATCATTTGATATATTCCACATGTTCACGCTGTAGAAAAAGGATCTGGATAAGTAAAAAATAATTATTTTTCTGAAGAATTTATCTGAGAAAAATTTCAAATGCTTTTCTCTTTACTGCTGCATAGACAGCCCAGCAAGAACGCCTCCATACAACTGCTGACATACACATGATAATATGAATGAGTGTTATAATGAAAGATTTGTTCCTAATCCTTTGAAATTTATATTAACGTGATTGACTATCCTACTGTAAGTATCATGACTTGTACCGGTAGCCTACAGAGTAAAGTAAAAAGAATGTACGCTTTGTGTTTATTTGATTTTACCACTGTACTGTATGCTTTATAGGTGTATTGTACAGATTTATATTTTGTCATAATTTAATGTGTAGCCTAACCAAAACACATTTGTTTTATTTCAGTGCAATGATTTACACGGTACATTGAGCACTATACATGCATGTATAGTTTTTAAACACAACACCTCCGAATGTCAGACAAACATATCCAGTTTAGCAAGGGGCTACTCCTGTATGATTATGAAAAGCTTTTTGACAGAAACACATTTGGGGTGAAGGTGGAGGTGGGGCATTATAGATTTGGATGCGATTAAACTGCCTATCTATATATATATATATATAATATATATATATATATATATATATATATATATATATATATATATATATATATATATATATATATATATATATATATATATATATATATACAGTGCCTATAGAAAGTTTACACCCCCTTGAACTTTTTTTGACATTTTGTTGTGTCAGTGCCTCAGAGTTTCATGCATTTAAATTAATGTTGTTTCCACTTATCTACACACTATATTCCACACTGTTAAGGGGAAAAAAAAAAGTTTTTATGAGACATATATTATTATATATTACAAATACAAAACTGAAAGATCTCAAGCTCTGTCAACTTCCTTGGGGAGTGTTGACGGACAGCAATCTTCAAGTCGTGCCACAAATTTTCGATTGGATTTAGGTCGGGGATCTGACTGGGCCACTCAAGGACATTTACCTTTTTGTTCCTTAGCCACTCCAGTGTAGCTTTGGCTGTGTGCTGTGGGTTGTTGTCATGCTGAAAGGTGAACTTCCATCCCAGTTTCAGCTTTCTTGTAGAGGGCAGCAGGTTTTCCTCAAGGACATTCATTTTCCCTTCTATCCTGACAAGTGCACCAGTCCGTGCCAATGAGAAACATCCCCATAACATGATGCTGCCACCACCATGCTTCACAGTAGGGATGGTGTTGTTTGGATGATGCTTGTGTTGGTTTTGTGCCAAACATAACACTTTGCATTTAGGCCAAAAAGGGAACCTACAGGAACTATTGAATTTATTTTGAAATCATGTGAATCATTACAATTTAACACAGGTGCAGGCCACTTAACTTGGTGTGTGATTTTGAAGGTGATTGGTTACACCTGAGCTAATTTAGGATTGATATTACAAGGTGGGTGGACACTTATCCAACTAAGCATTTCAGTTTTTATTTTTCATTAATTTTCTACAGATTTCCAGAATGTTTTTTTCACTTGGAAGTTGTGGAGTAGGATGTGTAGAAAAAAAAAAAAAAAAAATACATTTTAATTCCAGGCTATAAGGCAACAAAAGGTGAAAATTTTGAAAGGAGGTGTAGAATCTATATATAATTATTTTTTTTATATTTTTTAAAATGAAATAAGGGAGGAAATAAGACTCCTATTGCATAGCAGTTTCCCCCATTCCAAGTTTTACTACAAGCTTGATTATCCACAGTGTATTGAAACAAGCTCAGATGTGTCCTATTAAACTCCCATTAAGACCAGGAATGGATAAAACTGCTTTGCAATGGGGGACTTATTTCCATCCTTGCTATAAGTGTAATAAAAGTTGACAACCGTGACATATATTACAGTATTACAGAATAGTGTAGAATAAGGATCAGCAATGAAATGTTCATTCACAATTTGATTAGAAACTCCCCAGATTAATGCAAAAATGGAAGTTACATAACAAATGAACAGATGTTCGGACAGACAGAAACCCCCATATATACCAAATATCAGAAATTCTTATGCTAAATAATGTATTAACGTCTTGTACGTTTCTTGAAGGTTAATGACAGTAATTAAAGGCAAACTACATTGTGGCAATTTGACTATTTTCTGGGTCAATTTGCAAGTGGTATAGAGGGCCCCTGTATATTCTATATGGAACCATATGTTTCTTTCAGTTCGTACCTTAAAACAATCTACCAATACAAATCTAAAATATGTTTGATTCCATTTAATTAATTAGGGTTCAGTCCATGTAAAAGGCAATACCTTTCTTATCCTTCAGTCACCCTCTGCTGCAGCAAACCACAACTCAACTCTTGCTAATTATCTGAACAATGTAGCATGACTCTCGCAATGTATAATGCTAGATATCTCGCTAAGAAGACGCAAAAAAATAGTATTTAAATTGTGGTGTTTGCGCTGCGACTGACCCATCTTAGTGCACCTACACCTACATCTGTGAAACCAGCCTTTTGTTCCTTTTAATATTACTGAACATTAGGTGATGGAATATTTGAAGACTTTGTTTTAATTTATTAAGGCCTTTGCACCATTATTTGTCGTGGAAAAATACAACTAAAAATCTTACATACCTAGTAACAAGAACCTTAAAAAACCCTTTTGAGTCCTTAAATTAATATTCTGAATTGTCTTTTGTTTTGTTTGAAAGATTAACAGTTTTATATTATGTAGACCAATAAATAGTGTAATTAATATTTTGCTGTACAGACCTTGATAAACCGGGCTTGTTATTTATTTATTTATTTACTCATGGCAGTGTTTCAATATTTAATTCGAGATACCTCATTAGAAAAAATACATCAGAAAGATGAAGTGGTAAAGTTTGTTGAATTTCAATAGAAACATAGTTCTCATTCCCAAATACTTTTTTTTTTCTCAAAAGACATGCATTTTTACTTTTGTTTGTTTGAAACATTGGATCCTATTCATAACACTTTGTGAAATAATTTGTCAAGGACTGTTTAAAACGCCATTTTCATTAATTAAAGAAAACAATCAGGTTGCAGTTCATGAAACCTTTTAAAACTAGTTGAGAGTTTTATTGTGTATTCCTATTTTTAAGCACTGGTTTCCAAAGCAAATTTTTCTAAAGCAATCTTTATTTTATAACATATTAGAAGACACAAATGTAAACAGATGTTTTTTATTTTTTATATTATAGGATATTGAACTGAGGCAAAATTTTTAACAATCAACTTTTACACCAATTTTATTGATTTTTTGTAGGGGTGTGCAGAGAAGCCATTACTTGTATTCATAATTGTACTTATTCTCGGAAAGCAATACTTGTATTGGTCACTGTCCTCTCACCCAGACTACACAAGGTGATAACGCCGAGCAGTGATTGTGTTCCCAGGCCAGAAAGCTGACACACACACACACACACACACACACACACACACACACACACAGGTACTACGGGGTAAAAGCACACTGCAGCGCCGTTTTTATAAAACAACAATAAAATAAATATTTTAACAAAAAAACAGAGCAAAATAAAAGTTTGACAAAAACAAATCACGAACACAAACGAGTACCATGCCGGTGCTTTCCAGCACGAGTAGAGATTGTTTTGTTTTGATTTTAGATTCTCGTTTGCTCGCCCACGTTCATCCTTCCGCACACCCTTCCAAACACCCACACTGAACCACAAAAGCTGCAGGCTTTTATACTGGTGACCATCTCCAGAGTAGCAATAAAATAATCAATTAATTAATCTGGAGATGGTCACCTTCTGCACATGGTTTAGTGGGATGGGCCTTTAGCCACGCTGCAAAACAATAACAAACAAAAACATTTAACTAAACACAGAAATACATTTAAAATCATACTACAAACCATTCTTACAAATACCCACAAAACAATAGATTAAATCACCCGTTCTAAAATAAAACAAACAATACATTTTAAATCATAATACAATAAACACAACCCATTTAATCAGCAGGCTTTGCCCCTCCCCCTTTTTACACACAGGGCTTTTCTTCCCTGCCACAGACACCCTACACAAAATGCACAAAAAAAACAAGAACAAAAGAAAAAAAACATTCAAACACAAGACCTCAAGTGGTACTGACACATTTTCAGAGAGGAATACATTCATTTGAACAGCATAAAACTCATTCATAACTAATAAACGCTCAATAGTGGGAAGTTTGAAATCTTTCTCAATGTCTTCAAAATGAATAAAACTTGCTATAAACTACAGTATTGTTCTATTCCTCACAGAAAATGTGCTGTTGCCTGAGCACTTACTTTGAAATTGGGTGTTTTGATTTTCAGTAGAATGCAAGTCTGTATTTGTAATATTAAAACTATACTTTTGGTTGCCTTGCTGCTCTGAAAACAAGTATGAGATCTCAGTTTGCATCATAAGATAAATGGCTTATTGAAAGCTCCTCGATAGGAAGTTATGCAGATTCTGGAATAATCTAACACTGAGAGAATGAAAAGAACTCTACCATTGTATATCAACCCACAGTAGCTGCAGGGGTTTGTGTTCTGGAACTAAGTCAGGAGCATCAGTGTATTAAAACTATATCTGCATTCCAACAATATGTAAAGAACAAGGAAAAACATTCATTGGAATAGCCTGAGAACAAGCAAGTGTACAAGCCTTGAAAACAAAAGCAGGAATACAGCCGTTCTTTCGTTTTTTCACTCACACGGTCAGTTATTATGTTGTATAACTAAATAGAAATTATAGGTATACTGTAAGACTTCTGAATTGTAACAGGGATTGATAAAAAAAATAATAATAATAATAACATATGCACACTGTTGCTCACGTGACTGATTTTGTTTGTCAAATGATATCCCTGGCAGGTATTTTATAGTAAAGATGCACCATCTTGTTGCAAGTCAGTTATGTCATAATGGATAAAGTAGACCAGACCACAAGGAAATGATAGAAAGCGCTTTGTTGGCAGTTCCTTTTGTAAGGCTGAATAAATGCTTGGTGTTTCCTGTCTCCAAAGTGAACATTCCATTCTGGAAGCTTTGCTGCAGACTTCCATTGGCAATTTACCTGAACAACCATGGCTGTAAATTCAAAATTAGAGACAACATTGATTAATATGACCTCTATCCAGACATACAGATAAACAGCTAGAAGAACAGATATACAACCTCCATGTACCCCAAGATTATGATATACAACTTATTCTAAAGAAGGTCCTTAGCAGGTTTCATTATGAATGGGCAAGCAGTTTTCTGGATATCTGCAAAACTCAAAAGTGCTGTAAGTTATTATTAGTGTGTGTTTTCATTTTTTATATTTAAAAAAGTTTATTTTACATATATTAAAATAGGGATAAAATCGGTAAAAAAAATTGTTTTAAATTGAAAATTAAAAATAAAAACTCAAATCTCAGGGGTGGGGTGGGGGGTTTTGGGGATCTCAATATCCTCACTTTACATGTGGAAAATGATGTGTAGCAGTTTTGGTTTCTGATGAATAATGTCCCTGGCATTTCTGATGAAGCAAAATCTTTGCAAGTCGAAGCCACATTTTCCCAAGTTAGCTGGTACTTTGCGAATAATTAGGCAGTCGCTGTGCTGACGGAATTAGTATCTACAGAAGCTATCAGCATGACATCAGCACAAAACAAGCCAGATTTATTTGACTTAAAATCATAAAAAGAAAAGATAAATGACAGAACTGGGTGGCGCAAGCCATCGGGAGACACGTCAAAAATCTCACCGTACATTTCCATCAATGCGTTCCATAAATTTACCAACTAAAGCATCACCATTTTCTATCAAATATTTATGATTAAGATTGTCGCCATTTAGCTGATGGACAGTACTGTCACACAAAGTCACCAATACATACCTCTGAAATAAACAGTGGCTGTCCAGCAAAGCACAGCGCTCTGACAATCTCATTCACAGAGTCATTCTGCGCTCTCTTGTTATTAAAGTTCATGTAAAAGCCACATAAATGGATTGCTTGTCTCCCACTTCACTTTCTTGTTTTAGTTTAATGTGTCGCTTAGTTTTCAGTGTGTTCTTTTATTCTGTCAGTGTGAACATGTACATCAATGCAGCAGTATTTTCAACGCAGCCTGTGCCTCAACTGATATACTTCTGCTATTTTTGCTTTTTGTATACTTTTGTTTTCTTTTGAATAGTCATGAACTGATTTATGTTTTCTCATTTCATTCCTCATCCACTAAAAATATTGTATTTTCATGTAAGTATTTCAATTTATTTATTTATTTATTTATTTATTTATTTATTTATTTATTCATTTATTCATTTATCAAGCTAGTAGCTACTATGCCCAGCAATTGCTACAATAGTCAGACTTTGATTGGCCAACATAATCAGGTGATAATGTGTTTGTGAGGTGACAGAAAACCACATCTGACCGTTATTTGATCCTCTGATGTCAAAACATCTGTTGTATCCTAGAATACAGTGTAGGACTGCTTATTACAATGTCAGAGTCAAAATAAAACAGCATTTTAATAAAATATTGTATATTTCCTAGAAAATAGTACTGGGAAAATATTGAATAATGGACAAAAATTGGGTATAAATCAGTAAAAACCGACGTCCAGTTAAAAAATAATAATAATAATAATTTTTTGGTAAAATTCTGAATAAAACGGAAACGCGGAACACTAGCTATTGTGTACTGTAGGACCAATGGATGAAAAACAATCTGTGGAATACAGTCCATACTAATAATAAGAGGTAGAATGGTTAGGTATCTCTACCAGACTTATCTGCCCCATCTGCCCATGGTGGTACTACATCCTTCTGTATACATTCCTATAGAAGTGTACTTTTTAAAATTTCCCAGTTTTTTACACACGTCTTATTCTGTGAAGAGCATGGATATACAGTTCGGTAGTGGTCTCACTATGCTCTTCCATGGAAAGGAGCAGGGATTTTATCCGCTTCTTAAAAAATCAAATATTGAACAATTCTACACTGTCTTTGTCCTTTGTTACCTCCAATATTACTATTCCAGTGCACATATGCTCTTAAACAATCTAATTTGTGTTATAAAATTGGAAAATTGTATAGTGCTACAGCCGGCTAAAGATCTGTTATTTTGTTGGTAAGCGCAGCAGTCCAAAGTCTTCAAAACAGGAGGGCTCCCCAGTTCAATGCTATTGAAGCCAATTCATAAATACTAGGATATTACTACACTAATGTTTCTCCTTTTTAAGGGGGTCTCCTGAGCTGCTTTATAATTGTGATACGCTTGTCTGTACTAGAAAGTATGACTGATTACACTGTGTAACAAAAACATTATTTTTTTTTTTGTTCCTGGGTAGTAAGTGTTATTTCCTAATTGCTTATTCTCGAAAGTATAGAACATGGCTATTATTCCCCACAAACTTTGCTTTTGTGACCAGGACAGTGATATTTCAAAATATCACTATTTCCAATGGGAAAATGGGAAAATGTGTGTCTTTTCGTTCACATAAAGTCAGAAAAAAACAACATATGAATCCAAATTAACATGTATTTATACTAAAGATTTAGAAGTGAGTAGTTTTTTAGATTTACTATTATACTGTAAATACAGTATAATCGTAAATCTCGAAAAACTTCTCACTTCTAAATCTTTTGTAGTCATTTTTGTATTACTTTAGTATAAATACATGTTAATTTGGATTCATATGTTGTTTTTTTCTGACTTTATGTGAACGAGAAGACACACATTTGCCCATTTTCCCATTGGAAATAGTGATATTTTGAAATGTCACCGTCCTGGTCACAAAAGCAAAGTTTGTGGGGAATAATAGCCATTTTCTATACTTTTGAGGCATAAGCAATTAGGAAATAACACTTACTACCCAGGAACAAAAATTGTGTTACATAGTGTTATGCAAGGAGACTCTCCTTTACAGGATAAACCATACATTGCAATCATAAAACATATATTAACATCAAATCACTTCTTCTTATTACCCTTGAGAGGTCAATGGGGTGTATATCCATGTCCTTTGTGTTTGTTTTTTATAGAAATGTAATAAATAATTACATTGAAAGCTCTGTGTGTGTTCATTTCTGGTATGTATACGTTAAGTGCAATTTCTAATAATATGAGTTCCTCTTGAGCTAAGTATACATCTTGAAACTCTAAGACAGATGGTAAGCCGCTTCTTCTTTAACTAATCAATACATGTTGGGACATGACTGACAACTCCGAAATGGTACAAGGTTTATAAACCTGGTTTATATATTGCACAGGTAGAAAATACACATTTTACAACTTAGTAACTTTTTTCTCTTCTTTTTTCTTAGATCGTTGCATTACTCTAGCTTTGTCTGATTTAAACTAACATGTTTATATGTTGCATTTAGGATCTCTTATTTGGATCTCAAACTGTGTGAATTGACATTTCTAATAATAATGACACCCTAAAAACTGATATTAAACTGTTCGCGGGACAGGAGCAAGGGCTGTGTGGAGGATGAACCTCGGGAATTTAAATAAGTGAGAAGTGCTTTGTAACTTTTAAAATAGGGCAAGTTTTCCCCTTGGCTCGTGGAGAGCCGTCCTCATGGTGAGACCAAACCAATCGGCCTCAAAGCTGGGAAGCAACTGTTACTTCCCTGAAGGTATCTTTTCAATAGGCAGAGGATGGGAAAATGAAAAAGTGTTATGATAGATTTGGCCAGGGGTCCCCTCTGGCTCGCAAAGAACCTTCCTGGCAGAGGACAAGGCCTGCGCGACTGTGTCTACGGTTGGGAAGCGAACTTCAATAACCTCCAGAGGGAGATCGTTGCAGGGGTGGTGCGGCAAAGTGGATGAGGAAGGGAGGCTGGAGGAAATGAAAACACAAGACAGAGAATAAGGGCATGACTTTGGGATTAAATAGGGAGATTGACAGATATTTTGGCAAGACAAAACAGGGGAGGACCCCTGGCTCCTGCCCCCGGAACTGGACCCTAAGGTTACAATAAAAAGCAGGTTTTTTTTTTTTTTTAACTTATGTTTTATACACAGGATGAAATTTGTACACAAGACATATTGGAGTTTAGTCAAGTCCTTAACAGTGATTTCTTAGACATGATTTATAATGTTGTTTATAACACTTTATGTAATATTATCTGTTTATAATGGATCTTTAAACTAAAGTTTTAACAAGTACTCTTTCTCAGTCATATGATATTTTACAGAGCCCTTTTTGTGGCATAATAGCACATTTAAAGGTATGGGTCTTGTACTGAGACACATTCTAATGTGTGAATGAAAATCTAGAAGAGATGAGCTATCTGAACTCATGCCTCCATTCTTTAAATTAATTTTTGAGTTTAATTAACATATTATACTTCTGGGATCTGATTCTGTGGTCAAAATCGTTTTAAGTTGATCTGGTGTAAAAATAACAGCAGTGGAATATCTGTTTATTTTAAAATTTTGTAGAAAGCCGTGTTGCAACATTGTTTATGTAGAATACACTACAGGTGACATCAAGGCTTTATGATGTTTCATATTGAGATCAATTTAACATTCTATTAATGAGTTATATTTTGTCTACATTCTTAAGGAAGACTGATCCATGCTGTTTGTCTCAGAGGTATCGCCATATGGATTGGAGTGACACAAATAAATCAATGCTTTGCCAAGGAGCAAATAGACCATCTAAGCTGAACCAAAACGTCTGCTATCCCTGGGCATTATTTGATTAGTTTGCATTGTTGAAAATTACAAAGCTAAAGCACTTGCCCTGCAAATTAAATCCTTTATTCCTTCTATAATGAAGACGTTGCATTGATTCAAAAGTATGTATATTATAAGGTTGGGAGTTTTCAAAGGTGAAAAGAACATCTTAGTATGAGAGCAAGAACTGTAAGTCTTTCAGTTCATCTCTATATTGACAGAACATGTGTGTGGGTCAGCCACTCATAGTGAGACCCAGTTAACTGGGAATAGCTACCTCATATGACTCATAACTAAATCAATTTGTTATGCAAATTGAACTCTGACAAATATTCCATAATAACTTAAAGCTGCATCTCCCTGTTTTAATTATCTCTTTTATATATTCTGCACCTTTAAGGTTTCGCTGCACCTGTAAACGGAGCAAAATGAATTGCGGGTGTGGTATTACCTTACACTGGCAGGGAACCAGACATACAATAGTGACAAGTTTGTTTGACATGTTTGAAAAGATATCAAATCTGATAGACTTTGATGGAGTGGAATGATGCTCAGGCCCTATTTTGAAGCAAGTGCGAGTGCAGAATTAAAATAGCAAGAAAACACTCATAACAATACTGCAACTAAGCTGTTTCTTGCTACTTTCATAAAGACGCAATAGTTTTATTTTGGGGGTTTTCTATTTCTGATATTCATGTTTACGCTGTTTACAGACTAAAAAAGGTAGAGGCTATACATTGTTTGAAACAAGCACTGGAGATTATATGAACTGTTTACTTTTATTAGATCACTAAGGTAGACTTCAGCTGCATACACTTTCACAATTATTGTCTGCTTAAAAACATTTGTGATTCATAGCCTCTGGAAACTTAATACATTTAAAAAGGATATAGTTCTTGCTTTACTAAGCTTACAGTGAGGAAAAGCATTTTGCATATTATTAATTAATTATATTTAAGTAACTGTTACTGCTATACCTCCTAGATACAGCCCGGAATGAATTAATAATAAATCACCTAAAAATGTTTTATTTAATTTGAAATGGTTATAGTTTCCAAAGCTGACCTAACCTTGCAGTAGCTCAATCAAAATTAAGTAATTAAAGACAAGATTTTACTTTGAAGAAGGCCTGTTTAAATCTTTAATAAAGTGTTTCATGTCACCCTAAAACAATATTTCATGAATTGATTTCAAAGTGTTCTCTGTCATGGTTTAATACTTATGAATGTTTCACTGCCAGAATAGTATTACTTACCTGTATGTTCAGTTTGGCTTTGTCTTTCTTACCAATTTGATTTAAGAACAATGAAAAAAAATGCAGTTGTTTAAAGTAGTTCATGAGCAGTTGAGGTGTTGAACATGCATTACATACATATAGATAATTAATTTCATAAGTAAAAGACTGCTTTTCCATTTTAAAATGCTGCAATCTGTGTCTTTTTTTCCTTTATTTGTGTCCGTTCATTAAAAAAAAAAAAACCTGGCATTTCATTTTCACATAGTATCTACAAACATTTGTGCTGATAACCCTCTAAACTACTCACTTTGCATTCTTCTTATCACTAACCCAAGGTATCTAATATAAGAGTTTTTGAAAGATAACTCCCTAGCGCTCTGTCCATGTGTGTACTTTTATGTATTTTTCAATGTAGTAGTTTATTTTTTTTAAAAAAAGGTGTTTGTGGAAATCCAACAGCTTTTTAGTGTTTTCAAGTACAAATTTGTTAAAATGTTTTCAGCCAAAGCAGCATCTCGCTTCACACTGGATAATACACTCATAAACTGGTCCACCAGAGGACAACCAGAGGTTTCCTCCCACAGAATTGTTTTTTTTCTTCTCCACTGAGCTGTGAGTATGTAGTCTTTTATTCCTTCCTTATATATATATATATATATATATATATATATATATATATATATATATATATATATATATATATATATATATTATGTTGTTTCAGAGGGGAAGCAGCACATATATAAATATTCCCACCCATATTACCCACACAAGACCAATTGCCCTTTAACACCAGAACCGCCACCGGCAGTCGTTATGACTGTTACCTTTTAAACAGCATCAATATTAAAATGAAAGATAAATTATCGGATACAACTCAAAAGTTTTATTCAAGCATGTCATATCAAACATCTGTATAGCTGAAACGTTGCATTTACAGTGACTCTCAAAAGTATTCACCCCCCTTGGACTTTTCCACATTTTATTGTGTTACAACATGGAATCTAAATGGATTTAAGTAGGAGATTTTGCCACTGATCAACACAAAAAAAGTTCATAATGCCAAAGTGAAAAATAAAATCTACAAATTGTTCTAAATTAATTACAAATATCAAACAGAAAATAATAACAAAAAATATAGAATATTGTAGGTTATATTCAAAATAAAAACATGTATTGTAAAAGGCAGTCAAAATGGCTGGGTTGGCAGTTCTAGGTGGGCAGGCTTGTAACTTCCTTATTTTCGTGATCCACATACAGGCGCAAACCCAGTACCTCTCACATTAAAGCATAGCGCCGATAACGCTGTACAAAAGAGCCAGCTCCTTTGCAAGGAGAGTATATCGGGCTTATGTCTTTGTGTGTGATAATGTCACCTACCAGCCCTGCTGCTGCCTTACCCCGTGCACGCTACAATACATGTATTTAGGAAAAGTCATAAACAGACAACCCCATAACTTTCAGACATGCAAAGTAATTTAAATTTTAAAATCTCAAATCGTCAAAATGACTGCTGTGGCAGTTCTATTGTTAATGAGTGAGACTGTTTTAAACAGAACAAAAAGTTCACAAAATGAGTGACTTTCAAAGTTTGTGACATCTAATAACATTTCAAGTTGAGTTTTTTTTTTTTTTTTTTATTATCTCCTGCAGCATATGAAATCCTAGTGACGGGAATATAGTGGAGGTGATCATAGGTCTTAATTACCAATTATCCAGTTTTCATGAAAGTATTTATTGTCATTTCCTTATCTTTACGATTGTGTATTGTTGATATATACGACATGGTCATCACTTTTTTCGTCTAACTAATTTTTAATTTACAGCTGTGGCGAGGGATGTTACTGACACACTTGTTAGTTTAATTTGATCCATTATCAAAAAGAATATCAAGACTTATATGTCATTTATACATCAGGGGAGCTCCATCAAAAATAACTTTAGCAAAAGTTTGGACTGGAAATAAGCAACCCAATGCAGAGTGCTGAAAAGCTGTGCAATTTAATGATGCTGTTTATTTATTTATTTTGCAGAATTTAATGACTGAATTATTCTAAATGGACCAAATCTTTTAAACCCAAGGAAACGGATAACACGGACAGTTCTAACTTTACACCCCACCTGAAACTGTTGTGCAGTACTGTGAGGGATAACATTGTCACCTACTGGGGTCAGTATAAACCAAAGATGAGACAACACTCTCCTCAGATAGAAAAAAGGAATACACCACTAAATGGGATTTGGGGTCCTAAAACCTACAATAAAATGTTAAACCCTACAGCGAATTTGGTAAAAAAAAATGATCCCACAAAATCCCATCTTATAAGTAGTATATGTGTATAACTTGTGTCATTAACTGAGATTATAACTTACTATATAACATATTTACAAGCTGAATAAGCATATTGTAAATGCCTAATGTATGAACTATAACCACTTGAACATTAAATCAAGTTGACAAATACCTTACCATAGCCTGCTTTCATCTGTTAACTCCTATTATTTGAATGAAGTAATCTACATCCTAAGAGACCTTGTAGCATATAACTGTTACTTCAATAAATAGAAGTTACTTACATTTTAGTGGAGTAAATGGCCATAATTCAAAAATCCTAGTGATGTCAGTGCATGCAAGACTAAATGGTGTCTACCAGTTTATTCCATAATCAAACAGATGTGTGTTCAAAGTAAAAACAATCTTTTCTATTCTAACAATTTAACTGGTACACAAAAGGGCCATTCCTTTTTCACTGGATTTATTTGTCTTTAATAATATTATTTTTTATTTAATACACAGTAAAAAGTCAGTACTTATTATTATTGCCTTTGGTATGTTTTTCTTGTGGGTAGGTTGAAGTTATATATATGAATATATATATATATATATATATATATATATATATATATATATATATATATATATATATATATATATATATATATATACTACTGCACTTGGAAAAAAAGAATACATTGACATTATGACTTCTAGTCGCATCGTTTGTTATTAAATTGTATATGTTTTGTTTAGTATTACAGTGCCTATGGAAAGTCTACACCCCCTTTCAACATTTTTACCTTTTGTTGCCCTATAGCCTGGAAGTAAAATGCATTAAAATTGTGTTTTTTTTTTCATTTATCTACACATCCTACCCCACAACTTCCAAGTGAAAAAAATATTCTAGAAATTTGTAGAAAATTAATTAAAAATAAAAACTGAAATAGCTTGATTGGATTAGCTCAGGTGTAACCAATCACCTTCAAAATCACACACCAAGTTAAGTGGCCTCCCCCTGTGTTAAATTGTAGTGATTTACATGATTTCAGGATAAATTCAGCAGTTCCTATAGGTTCACTCTGCTGGGTAGTGTATTTCAAAGCAAAGACTCAACCATGAGCACCAAGGTACTTTCAAAAGAACTCCGGGACAAAGTTGTTGAAAGGCACAGATCAGGTATTGGGTATAAAAATATATAATATATATCAAAGGCCTTGAATATCCCTTGGAGCACGGTCAAGACTATTATTAAGAAGTGGAAGGTGTATGGTACCACCAAGACCCTGCATAGATCAGGCCGACCCTTCAAACTGGATAACCGAGCAAGAAGGAAACTGATCAGAGAGGCTACCAAGAGGCCAATGGTAACTTTGCTACAAGCTTTTATAGCCAAGACTGGTCAAAGTGTGCATGTGACAACAATATCCCAAGCACTCCACAAATCTGGCCTGTATGGTAGGGTAGCAAGAAGGAAGCCATTACTCAAGAAAGCCCACCTTGAATCCTGTTTGAAGTATGCAAACACTCAGGAGCTTCTGTAGCCATGTGACTAAAAGTTTTGTGGTCTGACAAAACTAAAATGGAACTTTTTGGCCTAAATGCAAAGCATTATGTTTGGCGCAAACCCAACACAGCGCATCACCCAAAGAACACCATCCCAACTGAGAAGCATGGTGGTGGCAGTATCATGTTGTGAGGATGTTTCTCATCAGCAGGGACTGGGGCACTTGTCAGGATAGAAGGGAAAATGAATGGATCAAATTACAGACAAGTCCTTGAGGAAAACCTGTTGCCCTCTACAAGAAAGCTGAAACTGGGATGGATGTTCACCTTTCAGCATGACAACCACCCAAAGCACACAGCCAAAGCTACACTGGAGTGGCTAAGGAACAAAAAGGTAAATGTCTTTGAGTGGCACAGTCAGAGCCCTGACCTAAATCCAATCGAAAATTTGAGGCATGACTTGAAGAATTCTGTCCACCAACGCTCCCCAAGGAACTTGACAGAGCTTGAACAGTTTTGTAAAGAAGAATAGTCAAATTTTGCCAAATCTAGGTGTGCAAAGTTGGTAGAGACCTATCCTAACACACTCATTGGAATTGCTGGTGCTTCCACCAAGTATTAACTCAGGGGGGTGGAGACTTATCCAATTATGATCTTTCAGTTTTGTATTTTTTAAATATAATTTTTTTCTCAATAAAAACTTGTTTCCCCTTATATAGTGTAGTATGTAGATAAGTGGGAAAAAATCCTCATTTAAATGCATGAAACTCTGAGGCACTGACACAACAAAATGTGAAAAAAAGTCCAAGGGGGTGTAGACTTTCTATATGTACTACAGGCATTATACCTCAGCACTTTAAAAAAAAAACTTACAAAAAAGTTTTGTATAGAAAATACATATATTTTAATAAGTATATGTATCTGGACAATTATGTGTGTCTACGTTTCTTGTTTCATAACACTATGGAAAAAAATGGAATGGAATTTGGGCCAGTAGGTTCCTGGTATGAGTGGGCTCTGAAAGTGTTTCAGCAAACTTACTTCTAAATCAAAAAGGAACCTCTTGTCTAAAATGAAATAAGTTATTGGTGTATCTTAATGTCTCATTTCCCAAGTTACATCAAATCAACACACTGCTGGAAAACTTTGTGAAAAAATAGCTCCAGCTGCCTGCTGTGAATGACAGGTGTCATGTCCCCCCCCCCCCCCCCCCATGTCAGGGGGAACCTGGGCGCTGTGAAGCGGACCGAGCAGGCCAGTCGAGAAGAGCTTCTCAGGGTTCTCAGCTCAGATCTCCAGAAGATGGTCAGAGAAATGAGCAATGGAAAAGAGTAGTGAGATGTGAGCACAAGAAGCTGAATCTGTTCCTTTTGTTAACATTAAATACAGTAATAACATGATTGTATAACAGTAGAGGGTGACATTGGCTGCTCTGTAATACTGGTCCAATGTTAAGATTCCTACATCATCAAAGGAGGTAAATTTGCTGTTCGTGGTTATACTGAATTCTATAACTTTTGTATATAAATAGGATTTTCTCTTCATAATGCAAGTCAGAAAATATACAGTACATTATGTTTATATGCCAAAAATAAAATGCATTCATTTATTTGCTTGCTTTACAGCTGTGGCCACAGTTACTGCAGTAGCCCAATACAGATTTACTGCTTTCTTGCCATTTATACTATAGTTAATTTTTCTATATACTTTTTGTTGTTGTTATAGTAATTTTTCCTGTAGATGTTAAAAAAAATGTTGAATTCTTTCATGTTTGTATATAAATATGATTTTTCTCTTCATAATGCTAAATTATTGAATAATTTAATAAAAACAACTGCATTTTTAAATTATATTTATTCATATATTTCACGGTTAAAAGGTTTTACAAATGATTTGGCAATGTACTTTGTGATATTTTGCTTAGTCTGGACTACTTCCATAAAACAGCTGACAGTGCCTGTAAATAGGGCCTTTTTTGTCACACAGACCATGGCTCAGACAAAATCTTGTAGCTCCTCAACGGTAGAAGATATTTAAAATCTTTTTTTTTTTTATTTGAAATCCTCATATAATTGTGCAACTGTCTAATACAGGAAGGTTTTATATAATCAAAGAACTACATCAACAAGTATTTCTACTTCCTCAGATGAAAAAATCTGGTTTTCTCTTCTTTTTTTTATTTTGTCCAAAACCAAAGAGCAGACTCTCCAGTTATATTTGGGTTTGAAGCCATTTATTATAAAGCACACTGCTTGTATTTATTTATTTTTTCCAGAGACGCAAATGACCATTATAAACTCATGAATAGCTAAATATAGGTGATTCTGAGCCCCGTCTTCTCATTACCATCCTAATTAATATTCTTCCCAGTCAATCAGAAAACACACCGACATTGATACGTTTAAATCCAATGTTACCGGTAGGAGAGAATTTAGTCATCTAGATGAGCATAGATATTTAGATGCTTAAACTCCTAATTAAACACTTCACCAGTCGCAGGGCAAACATACCGCAATTTGTATTTTCATCGCGACAATTCGCAAAGTATACATTTAGTCGTATGTACTAAGAGAAAACATGTTAATAAAGATAGTCGCAATGTACTCATTTAAATATTTGATCTTAGCAAGATCTTTAGCATTGGGAGAGTCATGCAACATTTTTTTGAATAAATAATGAAAGGCAGTTTAATCCCATCAGGTTCTATAGTGGGACCCCCACCTTCACCCCCAAATAAAAAAAAATGTGTTTCTGTCAAAAAGCTTTTCAGAATCATACAGCAGCCCCTCGTTAAAGCAGACATGTTTGTCCGACATAAGGAGGTGTTTAAAAAAAAATGCAATACAATCGCACACACATACATTTATAGTGCTCAATGTATTTTAAATGTATAAATCATTGCACTGAAATAACACTAATGTATTTTGGGTAGGTGTGGAAGGGTGGTGGGTAATTCACTGACACAGGAGACAGATAGTTGGACTTGACAACACCACACATGTGCCCAGTTTTATTTCAAGGGTGTTGGTTTCCTTAGCCCGCAGAGGGCACTGTTGGTCCGTGGTCTGCTTACCAACTATGGTACAGAACCACGGGAATACTAAACGATGGTAAATAATTCAGGGTGCAAGTGCACTCGTAGGTGCTCCAAACAATAATTCAAGAATAGAAGGCAAAAAGAAAAAGGGAAAATAAAACAGTAATAAAACTACAAAGAAAAGGTGCTGCACTTGGCAGCGATATCCTGGTTGCCGCTACCCATACGACCCGGATCACCGACCTACGCTACCGGCTCACTAGCCTGCTCTGATACAATATTCCGGGGTCTGCCCAAGGGTTCCCCGCTCTCACTGTCTCACTGTTTAAGAAGCTTCTTCCTCCCTGCTGGTTCTTGATCCCGACCAGCGCTTCCGCACATTCAGCTTGTCTAAAAGGGCAGACCTGAGGAAACAGTAGAGCATTATCTTATAGGGCTAACAATCTCCCCAAGACCCTCCTCCCAGCTATTCAGAGAGGGGGAAAGTCCACACACCCACTTTCCCACCTCCCCGTGTCACTGCCATGACTCACAGGCGGTTGTTGGACGACTGCTGCCCTCTTCCTGCAGCACTGTGAACACGCCAGAAGAGTCAGCACAGATCTCCCCCTGCTACAGTAGGCTACACATTACATTATGTACAAATATAAATCTGTAGAGTAGGCCTATACAGTATACAGTACAGTAGTAAAATCAAATGAATAATTAGCACATTTTATTTTTACTTTAGCCTCCAGGCTACTGATGTTCTGTTATTTTCAGGTACACAGATAAAAAGTGGTACGCAGCACACTGCGCTTGGTCACGCATGCCTAAACCACTTATAAACTACTAACTTCCGTTTAGAATGCATGGGAGTGCCCATTCAAATCTGGTATGTTATGCTGTTTTTGGTCTTTTTCATCTTTTTGAAATGAATCTATCATATTTTTCCACCATTTAGAAAATAGCATGCAAATATTATCATATGCAATACATTGGGTCTTCTACATTTTTTTACTTGTGCAACTTTGCAGTGTACTTCTCATTTTGTCTTGTTCGTCGTGAATTGTTTCTTTTTAGAGAAATTGATTGTCTGTTTCTAGTTTAAGTTTGCAAAAAAATTATGTATAATTAAAGGGTTGCAAAAAAATAATGTATAACTAATGGTAAATGTCCCTCTTTTGACAAGAGGAAAACACACTACATCGCAATTGATTGCATCTGTACCAAAATCTCATAGCATACCACTTTCTAACATTACACAGGTCAACTTTTGGTACAAGTACCACATTGTGACAATGGTGTACAATGTGAATAAAATATTATTTTAAATTTAAACTAAAGAATTTGAGCATTTTTTTTATATAATTTCAATTTTTAACTTGGCCTACTTAGTATCCTAGACAATTAACACAAAATAGATCATGGTGCTGTCTTGACAAGTTATGATAGATACAGGAGGACAGCCAATTCACGTTAATATGAATTTCAAGGGACCACAAACAAATTTTGCATTATACCACTAATTTGTATTATCATGAGTAGTCTATAAGCCAAATGTATTCTGTCTGGTTTTATTTAAGTTAGTCAATGGTGCAGTATTAAATTGTGCACAATTACAAACCACCTAGACATTAACAGAATAGGTGTGTTTCCTATTCCTATACAGATGTTCAGAATAAACTAGACAGGTTGGCAGCACATGTGTGCAGTCTATTGTTCCCAACATGTTGGGCAAACCAGAAATTAGTTTTCAAGACTTGTAAGTATACCCTGTTTTTAGGGGAAAATAGGTATTTGGGTGCCTCAAAAATGCATTGAGCACAACTGGCAATGCACAAGAAAAAGCACACTGGGAAATGCCAGCAATAATTGCGACTGTTTAAAACGCTCTTTCAAAAGTTCTTAACAAATTGATGCAATTGTAAGTGTCGCAATTGCCAGCAGCTTTAGTACATCTCATAATATTTGAGAACTCTCATTTGTTTGCACTATCTCCACCCCATTTTTGCGAATTTATGCAGGAATGGCCATAATTATATATTCATCTAAGGCTGAAGCATTCCCTAAAAAGTCACTGACAGCATTGCACATGTTTAGTACATTTCACCCTAGACTTCTGACTCGTTTGCAACTGATTTGAGACTTTTGTGACAGGTGCAACACTTTAGTACATCTACCCCTTAGTCATTTATGAAAATCAGATCTATACCAGCCCTGACTACACCTGCCTAAAAAAAAACATAACTTTAGTCAATTTAGTCACATACAAAAATAGGGTCCATACTGCCCAAGGGGTCACCGTGCTCTGAAGGTGACAGGTCATCCACTGTAAAATTTGGTCCTGGGCTGTAAATCAAATGCAAAATGTCTACCCATGTGTCCCACACTTCCTTGATAGCAGCTAATTTGTCTCTTTCGTGTCGGTTGGCTCTGGTATCACAACTATCAAAGTGAATCACTCTAGTAATGATGTGAAATATTTCCAGTGACATAGTGGCAGGAAATGTAACTCTACAGCAATTGCATCTCCTTTGGATCTGTACACTCCAGCTAACAAAAGTAATCCACTGTATGCATGCATATCAACATGATCAAATTCCATGCCTGCCTTCCAAGTTGGTAATTTCCGGTATTATCTTTTCGATTACTGGTGGTATGAAAGGATTATATGCTCATGCTACAGTATATCATGAATGTGAACAACAGCATATCTAGTAGGCCCAGGAACTATTCTGATGACATTGGAATTTGACAGTCTACCTTGATTCACATATGGACATAGTGCAAATGTTATATTTCCATCTTTTCACTTGAATGTTTCATTCACATTAAAAGCAATGGGCTGGTAGAGAGAGTTTGATTTTCTCCCTCTTCCCTTTGATACTGAAGGAAAAAACATTAACCTCTACTAATCTCTGCCTTGTAGAGGTTTCTCTCAAACCATTTCCAGACATCATCATCATCATCATCATCATCATCATAATAATAATAAACCAGTTGACAGTATTTTATTTTCTTCAAAGCTACATAGATAAACACCTTGGGTCATATTGAGCTGAGGCCTTATTTTTGTATATAAAATCAGTTCTAAAAAAATAAAAAATCTAGTATTACCAGTTGACTTTCTCATAGCTAAAAGAAAAATGTATCTATTGATGGAAGTTTTTGTATATAACTCGACCAATAAAAACATATATTTTAAAAAAAAAATATTTGATTAAGTTTTTTCTTTATAAGTTTGTTTTTTAAAAAAAAGTATTTATAATAGACCCCCCTGGGGGGTGGGGAGTCATTATAAGTTAAGGTCAATGGAAACTAGTGCTTCGTCAAATAGACATGGAACATAATTGGAGGGTTAAATAAAGTTTGTCACCAATGTATATTGCATGTTACAGCGTATACTAATGTCTAACACTGGTAAACATTACAAAAAGTTAAATATTTTTTATATTTCATATTTCACACTCACAGGAGTGTATTTATTCTTGACATATTTGGCCTTCAAATACACATTTACCTTCTTGACACAGGTTCCATTCAGAAAAGAAAACTCTCAAAAATGTATTTGAACATATAAGGTGAATTGATCCATTACTTTAAATAGGCACTACTATATTTAGATTTTAAAAAAAGCATCCAGTAACAGATACTTAAACCTGTGCACATTACGGGACTGTGAACTAAAGTTATTGTTCAGAATTTGTTGAGGGTTTGCTTGTAGAAGGGTTAAAGTAACTATGGTATATTAAAAAAAGGAAAAAACACTGCCTCTCAATGATCTAAGAAGCATTTATGTTTAAACATGATTACTTTTTTTTGTACATCTGTATTTTGCCATCTCTCTGTGCCAGTGTTTTGTAAAAAGGCAGGAGCTGACCCAAATAAGTTTTCTTTCTTCAGCCTATTAGAGCTCACGGGTCAGTGAGCCTTAGTTTGTTATAGTCTATTGCTGCTGAATCTCTGAGCTTGACATTGTCCTTAATGATGGGTCTGGGGGTCAGGCATTCCAAGCTGCCCTGGATAGTCGCCAGGAATGGAAGAAAGGGGTCTTTGTGTGGAAACAGCATAGAAGCCTGGCTCAAACATGTTAGTGGGTACTTCACACACACCCAAACCTTAGGCAGAACCGTTAGAGATCCTCAATAGCCTCTGGATCATCTGCAAGGTTAATATTACGTACCCACTTAGAATTCATATCCACTTCAGTCCTTCATTCCTTCATAGAAATTCTTTCAAATTGTGACTTTTCTCAGTGTGCTGAAAAATACTTCCAATTAAGGCTGTGTACATGTTTAAGCATTTAAATATTAAGCAAACATCCTAAACAGATCATTTACAGTATCTCAATGTTTTGTTACTCACTTCAATTAAATATTACATGTGAAAGTCAGTTTAAAATATGAAAGCAATACAATGGCAAACCATAAATACTATTATCAATACTACATCAACTTACTTTTTCAAGTTGATTTACATTGAACATGTGTCTGATTGTATAAATTGATTTATGAATGATTATTTTAAAGATAAACAGTTTGTGAAGCTGACAGATACAGAATGCATTCACATATAATTTGGCCCATGGCCTTATCCATTGGAGCTCGATAGCCACGTCTATGCTGGCTGAGCTAAGATGAATGCAATACAGCGATTAAGAATGAGTCGGCCAGCGGGCAGGACAAGTGGCACTTAGGGCCACCTTCCCACTAGACAAGATACGCTGCAGGGTGGAGGCAGGGGAGGAGGAGGACCAAACAAAGAAATTACAGGGGTTCATGGGCAGAGACACCTTTTTACTGGTTAAACTGGTAACCTATGAGACTGATGGGTGGAGTCTCCTTTCGGAAAGACAACAAGTTTCCAAATCTTACCTGACACTCCCCCTATGTTGTCTTGTTTAGTTTCTCACACCACTTCCCCGTTCTTCACATTGAAGCAGATTTCTGCCTTGGTTGGGCTACATTCTTATATTATAACAGGAAATCAATACAAAATCGTGTTATCACTATATGTGTTTCCTGACTGAATTAATATTACTATATTATATATATATATATATATATATATATATATATATATATATATATATATATATATATATATATATATATATATATAATGGGTTGGGAGATATCTGCGTCCTGACTGGTTGATAGACATTCCAAGCCATTGAATTATTACAGTACAACCAATAGGAAAAAACAAAAGAAAAGTCCAAGCAACTGAGACTTTTTACAAACAGATATTATTACACCGAGCATTTAAGAATGTTTAAAATAATTATTTTGAATTGGCTGCCATTTTTTCCCCCAAAAGCAATTGCTTGGGCAGTGTCAGTTTTTAATGATTGGTCAGCACAAACAAAAAATAACATGGACTGGAAAACTTCACCTAAGACTGAAATAAACACAGTTTTAAGAAGTTTCTTTGCTGATTGATAACATCAGCTGGCACACAATATTCGGTTAGCAGCTACACAAGCTTGTGAGCTAGCCTGAATTAAACCTATTTTCAGATACTCATTTTAAAACAGCAAACAGCGTCTTCATTTACACGCGACAACAAAAAGACAAGTCACCACATCATCCTGCTGTATCCCAAACAGACTTAAACAAACTTAAGTCATCGGTACTCAGGACTCAGATATCTCCCAACCCATTTTATAAGGTAGTTTAAGAAGCTATCGGGCACAAGCTGAGAAAGACAGGAAGTCCAGAAATTGCATACTCTCTGGAGTACCGTCGTCAAACTCGTAAACAAAAAGCACAAACAAACTCCCCTACATACCAAACAGTGCCACCTACTGCACAGTCTGTCTAACTCTGTATCCAGCCATTTAATTTAGAAAACTGTACATTCCCTGGTACAGTCAACTTCATAAGACAAATAATGACATTATTCTGATAATTTATTTGAATTTATTTAATTTATTAGTAAAAGTAATTTGTTTATCTATTAAATTCATTGGAACTATTACTTTTATTGGAACTATTTTTCCTAGCGTAGTAATATATTCAGGAAAAAATAAACATATATTCATTTTTTAAATAAAAATGTGTCTATATCTTTAATTCTAAAAGTAGTAACCCATTTTATAAGCGCAACAAGACACTCCAGGGTGTTGCCTGTGCTAGAATAATCACACTTCCAAGGGCTAAAGGCACTCGGCCTACTGCCTCTTGCCTTTCTACGCCCCTGTATCAACATTAACGTTCTGAAGTTCTGCCAGACTCATGCAACACTGTTATTATATTTAGATCTTGTAGTAGTTTTAGCATTTGGTATAAAGTGAACATAAAAAGGTAGTCTTAGATAATAATAATAAAACAAAATCTGCTGCACATATATATGCAACCTCTTTGGCTAATACAAGAGCTGAATGTGACCATTCAGTTGTGGCTCAAAATATTATCTGGACAGCAGCAGGAAAAATAAACCAGCAACTTGTAACTGGTTTCATATACATTTATTAATGTGTTGTAACAACTTTTAGGCACAGCTATTACATTACAGGGGAAGACTTGCCAAAACATGTGAGCCTGCACGTTGGCTGATCTAGTCTACAATGCATATGTTCATGTCAGCCAACCAAAACTGGAGAGCAGCTCCTGAACTCAGAATCAAAGCACCTAAGACAGCCTTTTAAAAAAAGATGTATTTTAGATATCACCACAAAAACCACTCAGAATGATTGTAAACATAAAAAACAACCAAACAAACAAACAAACCTTGAAGTTGACTGCTCTTTAAAGTCATACAAACAGTCCAATGTGACTAGAGAAGTCAGAAAAAATATCTGAAAATACCCTGCTGCCAGTTTGAAAGATGGGGGTGGGGGTATCACCCACCTCTGCTATTGTAATCCAGTTGAATACCACTAACTTCATTTTCCAGAATCAATTTCACAGCATCTGTTCGGAATCATTTGAAGAGATGAAGACGTGTCTTTTGTTAACCCAATAACCTCAATGCGAAACAACAAGGAACTTTTTTCTTTTTTTTAATCCTGTTTACAATCAACTAGGAAACACATTGGTCATGCATTGGGGGTGGGGGGGAGTAATAATCTGAATATTTAAACAGCTGAACAGCTGAAGGAAGGTATTGCCTTTAACATGGACTGAACCCTATTTAATTAAATGGAATCAAACAGATGTTAGGTTCATATTGGTAGATTGTTTTAAGGTACCAACTTATAAATTATTTTGTTTGATGGTAATATTGAATCAGAGTTGAACTGGAAATTGTAAAATATCACGTTTTTCCAGGATACCCCTCACCTACTGTTCTATAGAACCCTCCTGTATACAAACCAAGATAGAAAACACTGAAAGAAACATATGGTTCCATATAGAATATACAGGGGCCCTCTATACCACTTGCAAATTGACCCAGTAAATAGTCAAATTGCCACAAAGTAGTTTGCCTTTAATGACTGTCATTAACCTTCAAGAAACGTACAAGACGTTAAATATCATGTACACAAAAACTCATTGTCACCATATAGAGGAGGCAGTAGTACACAAAATTAAATCTGAAGAACCACTCATCCAGTTGTCAGAAAACTTCATAGTAACATTATTTAGCATAAGAATTTCTGATATTTGGTATATATGGGGGTTTTTGCATTAATCTGGGGAGTTGCTAATCAAATTGCGAATAAACATTTCATTGCTGATTCTTATTCTACACTATTCTGTAATACTGTTGAGGGATGACACGGTCGTCAACTTTTATCATACTTATAGCAAGGATGGAAATAAGTCCCCCATTGCAAAGCAATTTGATCCATTCCTGGTTTTACTATGAGTTTAACAGGACACACCTGAGCTTGTTTCAAGACACTGTGGCTAATCAAGCTTGTAGTAAAACTTGGAATGGGGGAAACTGCTATGCAATAGGAGTCTTATTTCATTCCTTGCTTATAGCTCTAATTTTGAATTTTCAGCTGTGCTGGGTGGATGTACAGTATGACATGCTTATTTCATTTGAAAATGTAATTATATATAAAGTCTACACCCCCATTCAAAATTTTCACCTTTTGTTGCCTTATAGCCTGGAATTAAAATGCTATCCTACAACTTCCAAGTGAAAAAAATATTCTACAAATGTGTAGAAAATTAATGAAAAATAAAAACTGAAATAGCTTGGTTGGATAAGTGTCCACTCCCCTTGTAATAGCAATCCTAAATTAGCTCAGGTGTAACCAATTGCCTTCAAAATCACACACCAAGTTAAATGGCCTGCACCTGTGTTATATTGTAGTGATTCACTTGATTTCAGGATAATTTCAGCAGTTGTTGTAGGTTTTCCCTGCTGGATGGTGCATTTCAAAGCAAAGACTCAAACATGAGCACCAAGGCATTTTCAAAAGAACTCCAGGACAAAGATGTTGAAAGGCACAGATGAGGGGATGGGTATAAAAATTATCAAAGGCCTTGAATATTCCATGGAGCACAGTCAAGATGATTATTAAGAAGTGGAAGGTGTTTGGCACCACCAAGACCCTGCCTAGATCAGGCTGTCCCTCCAAACTGGATGACCGAGCAAGAAGGAAACTGATCAGAGAGGCTACCAAGAGGCCAATGGCAACATTGCAAGAGCTACAGGCTTTTATGGCCAAGAATGGTCAGAGTGTGCATGTGACAACAATATCCCAAGCACTCCACAAATCTGTCCTGTATGATAGGCTAGCAAAAAGGAAGCCATTACCCAAGAAAGCCCATTGAATCTCGTTTGAAGTATGCAAAAAAAACAAAAAACAGTCAGGAGATTCTGTAGCCATGTGGCAAAAGTTTTGTGGTCTGTGAAGCATCTAGATGGCAAAATTAGTAGAGACCTATCCCAACAGTCTCATAGCTCTAATTGCTGCCAAAGGTGCTTCCACCAAGTATTAACTCAGGGGGGTGGAGACTTATCCAATTATGATCTTTCAGTTTTGTATTTTTAACATATAATTTTTTTCTCAATAAATACTTTTATCCCCTTAAAAGTGGACTATGGTGTGTAGATAAGTGGAAAAAAAAATCATCATTTAAATGCATGAAACTCTGAGGCACTGACACAAAAAAATGTGAAAAAAATCTATAGGCACTATAGATTTTAGGCATATATGCTGTGCTATTACTGTGTGCCAATATATCAGAATCAAATGCATAGTCTGATGGATTACATACCAAATCTGCTGATTATTCTTGTTTAATTTCGCACATGTATCTGCCATTTCCGGTCATAATCTGTCTAAATACGCTAAAGAAATTGTGAAATTCTACAAAATACCAGGCTAAACATAAAACCTTACACCAGATACTTGCTTTGTAAACACTGTAAGGAAAGCACTGTTGTTATTTAATCTAGAGACCATATTCCAGACATACAGCCCAGTCACAAAAGCATCAAGTGCACCTTTTGCATGTGCTACCTAAATAAATTCCCATATTGCAGTGGGATAGCAGCTTGGTTATTTAGTACAGTGCCCTTATAAAAGTTTTATAGAGGGAAAGATGATACAGTTTAAGTTGCAAACAATCACAGGAGAACTGTCTAAGAATTACAAATTTAACAAGCCCTTTGTGCCGCCTAATTGCATTAAAAAACATTAGTGAGAGTGCACGCTCTGGGTTTAATGTGTCTTTGGAAAGATTGCCCTAGATGCTGTTTCAAGAGCTGAACAGAGAGGGTTTACAATGGTGTATCAGGCAAAGACTTACTGTTAGCTGAATAAAACTGTGTTCTGTTCTGTTCGTACAAGTAGCAGGACACTTGAGCTCAAATCAGGAATACAAAAGGGACCCAGTGTGGTAACTGTAAATATTTTACAGGGTTAGATTTGTTTTTTTCCAAACAGAGTAACAATCAGCCCATTGATATGTAATGAAAACAGTTTTGCTTATCAGAGCAATGAATAAATCCATTGTCCCAGTGTCTTGATTTTCAGCACAAACTTCACGTTTTAACATGTTTCAAAACAAAGCCTTGGCATTGCGTGTGATTTTTAACAGGCATAATTATTTCAAAAATAAAAATCACAGCAGAGAAAAGATAATCAAATCCTCCAAGCAATTCCTTCAGAACCGCAAACAAAGGTTGTAATTTGGTGCAGCATAAAAACATAATGGTAAACCTTCTGTGTGTCTGTCACCCCAGGGTTTATAATGCTTACAAAGGACTTTACGGCAATGATGTATGTAAGATTCTCCACTGCAGATCCCCCAATCTTGTTGGCAGTGGTGCCTTATACAGGGTTCACCAAGCTGGCACTATCTGTCCCTCCACCCCAAGCATCTCTCTCCAGTATGTGTCTGATAGTGCTGTGAGCAACTGTTGGTGACAGACTTTCACACACTCCCTATACAGCTGTTTCCCCATACTGCGCAAAGGGGGAGATCTCTCAGACCCTCTGCAGTCAGTAAGGGACTCTGCTCATCAGAAACTTGACTGACTACTGGGGACACTAATAGAGATGGAAAGGGGAATCAATGCATGGGGCTCTCTGTTCTCTGAACAGCTCTCTCAGAGCAGCACGCACCTGGATGAGGAAATGCTCAGCCCTAGAGCTGATGTGTCACCCAGCTGTAGGGGTTGAAATCTAAAAGGGCTCTGAGTTTTATAACTAGATGATCAATAAAGGTAGAAGACTAAACAATATCACATGTCAAAAAATAATTGTATACTGATGGCTCTTCTAAAAGCCAATGAAGCCTAATGTTTGTGTGTCCCTGTGCTCAATGCACAACCACTGCCATGCCCTCAGCAGGCTCCTATATAACCTGGCAGTCAGGCCATCTCCAGTCTGTCCATGCCTAGACAGACCCAGCCCACTATCTGCTGCAGCAAAGTGCACAAGCTGCCTTTAGGAGAGATACTTAGGGGAGTACAGCAGCCTCTGCAGGGCCTGCAACCCAAAGGCTACCGTTCTGCTGGAAAGATCTAAAAGCATGAGCCAGTGCACTCCATTCCAGAAAAAATCCAACAATACAGCCTGGACCTGTCTCACTAAAGACTGTGGGGGCTCCAAGCAGAGGAATCTGTGCCACAAGTTAGAGGCCACCTAGTTATTAACAATGAGCATCTGTGGGAGCAGCCATTTCCACCACTGCAGCATGTCACTTTCTCCACCACCCTCTCCCAATCCATGTGCACTTTTGGACTGGCCAATGTAGAAGTGCTAGACTGTTTTTTTGTGTCCTTTGCATAACAAAGTTACTTGGCTTTGCCTTGTGCATCACATATCTCAGGTTTAATTTATAGTATTTTTTTCAATAACTACTGAGCACACCCAGTGTACAGAGAGATAATAGTCTTTCCAGTGGATACAATCCAACACTATCCCCTAGTCAGATCTATTACTGTATATGACAAGTGATTTGGTCTTTTCTTGTTTTACAGTCCAGTTTCTGCTGTGAGTCATTCGGCTCTGTCATGACCTTTGTTTATCCAAACTGTACCATATAAATCCCATGGTAACAGGATTTGTAATCACAATCAAAGTGAATGGCAGAGAGATTCCACTTGTCTTGTAATATACTACTAGTGATCGCACACACTGTTGAGTTTTATTCATTGAGGTTTACAATACAGACTTGCATACAGTATGTGTGTCTCTAAACACACTTGTAACTAATGATCGTGGAAACTCCAAATAAGTTCTCACTTCAGGATTAATCGGAAGGTGTTGTACCTTACTTTAAAATGCTCATCTTGAAGGCAAGGGTGCTGCTGTTTCCAGGAAGGTCAGCTGCAAGGCCTAGTCTTTACATCAGGAAACCACTCCTCCTGAAATTTATATATTTATAATTGGACATTGCCCAGTAGGCGGAAAATTTTGTGCAGAGAGATGTATGAATTGTAAAACAGGAAAAAAAGACTGTAAAATCCAAACACAATGGAAAGAAAATTGTGGACCAGACACCACCCCAGAAGCACAGACTGATGGCTGAGGTCAAAGAGAAAGTGTTGACTACAACCGGGGAATGGCGGGGGTGAAGGAGAGGTGCAATGTAAAGACCAGGCCTTGCAGCTGACCTGCACAGGTGTGAAGTATGTCCTCCTGCAGGGAACAGATAATAGCTGCTACAGATGTTGACTTAAATTCAGTTATTACTTTGATACTTTATATGACCCATATTGTGTAATAACTTGGATCCCTATACTAAACTATGAATTAGGCAACCTTCAGTACATATGTACATTTAGAATGTATTTTGTGAATTGTTAAATTGGTCTGTGCCTGAAAATCAAAATCAGATAGATGTTTTTTTACACATTGCACCAAAAGTGGTCCTCTTTTTGTGTTGGGTTACTAAGTTGTTATTATTCTTTTTATTATGATATTCTGTATTGCCAATGCCTTTATCACTGTAATATTTTAAAGATTAATTATAGTGCAATCAGGGGTATGCAAACATCATAATAAAAAGAATAATGAAAGCGTATCTACAT